>NC_033797.1:83043109-83061239 GCF_001876935.1 Asparagus officinalis | reverse complement strand
GAGCACCAAGCTCTGATACCAATTGTTAGACCCTAGAGGGGGGGTGATTAGGGTCTTATGCTAATCTAAGGCGATTACACCTTAAATCAAAGAGCACCAAGCTCTGATACCAATTGTTAAACCCTAGAGGGGGGTGATTAGGGTCTTTAACTCAAGGCGATTAGACCTTGAGCACCAAGCTCTGGTATTTCATACTTGGATCTTTAACTCAAGGCGATTAGACCTTAAATCAAAGAGCACCAAGCTCTGATACTAATTGTTAGACCCTAGAGGGGGGGTGATTAGGGTCTTATGCTAATCTAATCCGATTAAATGCCAATTAAAATTAATTAACAAGTTATCCTTGCAAGTATGAAATACCACAAGATATATGAGCTAGGATAAGCAATGTGAACAATGAGATATATCCTATATGATGAATATATATATGCAAGGATATATAAACTAACACAAGATGGTATATCCTATCAAAGAGATATACAATATGATATATGTATATGCAAGGATATAAAACTAACACAAGGGGTAAACAATATGAACTAGATAGTGGATCATATAAATAATGAGCTAATAACAATGGCGACAAGAAATATAAACATAAGTATAAATAAACGCCAAAGCACACTCAAACACCAGATATGATCACGGAGTTCGGACCTTCCGTCCTACGTCTCCACTCCCCACTCCCGGGGAGAAATCCACTATCACAACCGGGTTTTCTACGTTCACCCGAACAACCTTTACACCTCACACTCGGTTTTCTAGCTAACCAAAAACTTTACAATTAACACTATTGCAATCACACTCTACACCCTCACAAGTGTTGGACCTAGCCGTGTCTCCCTCAAGTGCTCGGTTACAACCTCTCCCTAGGCTCGTTAACTGACGCCACTCCTCTTAGGACGATCCCCGACTCTCACCACACACTCCTCTCGGTGTATAAGTGTATTACAAAGAGAATCTCATAATATGGCTTAATACAATAATTGATTGTTCTCAACTATGGATGAGAACACAATGAAAGCGTACACTCAATGTTACAACCTCTCACCAACCCACAATATATATGAATGCAAATACAATAAACTCAAGTGGGTGTGTGTAACAATGAGATAAAATAAAATCTAACTCAAATAACAAACTAGCAATAATAAGAATATGAAAATCAATAATGAAATTGCTAGAGAAAAGAGTTAGAAAACTTCTCTATGAACACAAAGAAGAGGATGAAGAAGATTGAGAATGAATCCCTCAATCTGCAGTGAAAACTTCCTCCTTTGTAAACAGAAACTCAAACTTAAACAAACAGTAAAAACCTTAAACCCTTGTTTGAAAACTTTTCTTAGCTGCTTGATAACTGAGATCAAGGAGGGTATTTATAACCTCCAAAACCTCAGCCAACAACCCTAAGCAAAAGACAAAAACAGCCCTAGAAAATCAGCTCAGAAAAATAGCCGTTGGGAACCAACGGATACATTGGCGGTCGACCGGAAATTCCTGCGGTCGACCGACAAACTCTCTGCTGCCCACTGACGGCTGAACATATGAGCGGTCGACCGGATCGGTCGACCGAAAACTGATACATGAAAATCTAATTTTCTGATTTTAAAACCCTATTTAAAAATATCAAATAAATTCTAAAAAATGTAAAACTTTGGGGAATGATTGTAGACATGATAATAAACATGCTACAATGATAGTCTAAAACATGAAAATATGAGATACTTGAATTTTGATGTTTTGACATAAACCAACTTTTAAAACTTTGTGAAATGTTTTTATAGACTTAGTAAAACATGTATAAACTGATATTGAAGTCTACAAACTAATAAGACAGTATTTTCACAAAATTGCATATTCTATGCAATGTTTTCAAAAACACAATAGTAAATATGAAATATGTGATTTCATATTATAAACATGAAAACCCAAAACCATGCATGTATATAAATATATATATATAACTATATATATGCATAGAAACCAAAACTTATGTATATATATATAACTATATATATATACGAAGAAACCAATAAATGTGTGTGTATAAGATATTGAGCTTAGAGTATCTAACACACGTAATATAGAATCTAAACTAGATATACCCAAGCTTGATCTTGATCTTCAATAAACTCGACTTGGTAATCTCGCGGATGAAGCTTGAATTTGATCTTTAACTTGAATTGCAAGGCTTCACCGACATTCCGCCAACCTTCTTTGGATATAATCGTTGAAGCTCTATTCCATCCATCCTCCAACTACGTTGTTTGTCTATAATAAATAAGAAACACAAACACTAGACAAACAACATTAGAAGTAACACACACACACAAATAACACACACACACAAATATATACATATATAGATATGTATGTATGTATATATATATATATAGTTGATCTTATGTCAACTTAAGTGTATGTCCACCACACTTTTTAGCCACTCATTTATATATATAAAAAAACATCTTCATACATTCATGGATCCCTAGGCAACATCAATGGCTAACAAGTTTGTTGGATAACTTTTTGCTATCCACTTAAGTTGACACAAGTTTTGCTCTCTCTCTATACACACACACATATTAAATCCATCAAGTGGATTAAATTTAGATTTGATGATGTGTCAACAATTAATTCACCGGGGGTAAATTTAGGAAGAAAAAAAATTAAACATAACTGCCTTTTAGATTCAGGTCTTCTCTCCGACTTCTTTAGTGGTATGTTTGGGAGTTCACTTAGGGAAAGGAAGGAAGGGGGAAGGAAGGGGAAAAAATTCCCCTTCGGGAAAATTTCCCCTTCTTTTCCTTCCCCTTCGTTACCCCTCAATTTGAGGTGTAACATTTTGGCACAAATTCCCTCTCCTCCTCCCCCTCCCCCTCCCCCCACTATTTCCCTCCTCTACCATCCTAAATGCAACTCCCAAACAAGGTTAAAATTATATTTCTCTTCCCCTCCATCCAAACAGGCTATAGGGCAAAGGAAAAAAAAAAACCGCTCGAGCTCCCAACCTCCCACACTTGCATAGATCCCCTTTACCCTCCACCATGAATGTCTCTTACAGACTATTCTTTCTGTGATTGCCTCGACTATTCTTTCTGTGATCGCCTCCACATGCTGCCATTCGCTGTGAGCGCCTCGTATCCTCCAGCAAGCATTAGCAAGATGAAAAGCACAAAAGATCAAAAGTGCATCTTTCTTAGCCTAATTTATGCAAGTTGAATCCTATAGACTATACAACATTGTTTCATCCGATTTAGAAATGAATTTTTTATCGAATATTATATTGAATGTATGGTTTAATAATTGGAGGTGAAATTACAAAGCTAACCTACACGATCTGAACATTGCAATTGATAAGACCTAGCTACAAGAAAAGAAATCAATTTAGTTTAATTGAGTTGTCTAGGGTTTAATAGAAAGCATAAGTACGTTGATATATATAGGATAAAAGAAAATCAATTTTGAAATCAATCTATGTGGAACTAGCTCATCATAGGTGCATAACTCAGCTATATCATCATAAGTTTTTTTAAAAGACTAGTTTTTTGCTGATTCAATTTTCAAATAAACTACAAAATTGTCGGATCAGTGAAGTCAAGTATATGTTTAAAGTATGTTTCTCTAGTTTCTTTTCTTTTAATCATGGAACTATCATTTGCACATCTGCTCAGTCCTATCAGCTTGCTGGAGTAAAGGAGTGCTACATCGAGTAGCAGGAGTAGCAATGCTCGATTGAACTTGCTAATTGGTACATGGACAAATTAGCGGTGGAGAGGGTGGTAGCCACACTCGCGTTGAACTTTCTTAGCAATGTATTCGAACCTGAAATTTATCCGGCAACGTTCTGCACTAATCGACGCAGCACTCTGCAGCCAAAGTGCTAATTCAACCTGGTTTCTATGTTTAGAACTAAAGAAGATCCCTCAAACTATTTGGTGACTAGATTGGCAAGCTCTCGTTCATAATTCTTCGTACACTTAGCACAAAATGTGTATTCTTCTGAGAACTACCTTTATAGGTTATAGTTTTCGGTGGCCAGTGTAATTTGTGGGATATTTGTGCAGGGATTGTGTACAGCCCTCTCTTGACATCAGCATTCATTCTCCTCCGCACAAAGTGGCTTCCCACAGACATCTATAATCCACTCTGCACAGCACCTCCCTTATAACCAAGATCCCATCATCAAGTAGCGCTAGAGAAGCTATTAGTTGAAGGGGACAGCCAAAAAATACATGTACATAACATGTATATTTTTTGTTAATAATAGGTATCAGTATGTATGTTCTGAATTTAACAAAGAAATGTAAACGCGTTATTACTAAGCATGATTAAGATTTTCTATATTTTCTTCTATAGTAAACCAACAGAAGGATTACATTTGAATTGGCTTCTTAGGTTGCTTTTTACATCGATATACTATTTGCCATTGTGCTTCAGAAATTAAAAACAAGATCAAGAACAAATAATTCACAAAATTAAAAGAATAAGAATAGCATCCTTACTGAAATAAATAATTTTAATAGACAATTCCAATGATAAACATGCTAGCCTCATCATCTCTGATGCGATAAATCTACTTTCTCAGTCATATCCTAAATACAACACAAAAAGAAGACACTCACGTCCTAAATACAACACAACACAAGAAGAAGAACAAGAGCATCAAAGCAAGTTTGTCCGTGACTTGATGGTCGAATAAGCTAATTAGGTACATGTTTGTCGATGGGCACTGAAGAGGGAAGGTTTAATCGTGCTCTTGACAAGGGGCGGTAGATAGATAGGATTGTTGGGGAAAAATGAATAAAAACAGAACCAAAGAAACACAGAACAAACCACATAGGAATGCAAGTAAAAAGAAAAATGTTAATAAAAACGTATTAAACAAATTTTAAGTACGATATACTTTACAAAAGTGCTGAATCGTCCTCTAAACAGAGGACTGGCCTTGAAGAGATTATGCACCACCTACGGTAGCATTGGGTCTACACAATACTTCTGAGGATTAGACGACTGCAGTCCAAATAAGCGCTCTCTTCTGTTGAACACATCGACTACCACTTCAGTTTGCCAGAAACATCAACACTTAATAGTCTAAAGAATTGTAAAAGGAGACAAGAGGACAATTGTTTTCTATCTGTATGTTCATATGAATAGAGGAGACTCTTTTATAGGGTTCATCAAAGACAAATCTTTAAATTCTAGTTATTGCAACGTTTGTAACGCCTGCAATATATATTATTCAATTCTTGTAACCTTTGTAACGTATGAAATGTTCAGTTGGTTTAAAGAGAGCATATACAAAATGTTTAAACAACTTTAAAGGTACCACATTCAAAAAAGAGCATGTGCCAATGCATGCGCCTGGACCGCACACATAGGACCGCTCGCACGTGCCCACTCGCTTGCTCACACGCTTGCTTATGGACCAACATAAGTGTACAATATATATCATGAATGTCAATTTTGAACCAACCAAAACGCATTCAATTAGCCAATGTGGGACTAAAACTCGCATACTACTTATTAAACACATTTTAATTTTCATTTATGGAATCCAACAATATAAATAGTATCTTTCCATAAAACCCTCTAATATTCAATTATATCAACAATCCTCCACAATTTCATAGCTGNAGAGTGTACATATCATGCTTTTGGAGAAGATATCTTCCGATTTGAACCTTCCCTATACTTATCCAATTTTATCACCACAGGCACGAAGTAAAACTATGTCTTGAACTTGAACTTTTGATGTGGTGATTTTCATTAGTAACAACACGATATAGGCTATAGTAGCAATCCTTATGTTTGAAGCAATATGGTCATGCGTTCTTATCCTTTTCATGAACAATTTTAAGGAATAACCTACTTCCTCTAATTGCGGCTACACAATTATCTTCACATAGTTGGGCATCCCTAAGGATACACTGCTTGCATCTCGTCTTAAAGACTGATCTCATTTAGAGTCAAAGAACTCTTACTGTACTAGCAGTTAACAACACCTTACAGGTATACATGAAGATAGACTCTGATACAAAGTATCAATCTATGATCCGGTGTTTAACTCACACAACAGCTTGTTGTTACCACATTGAAACTACTTTCTAGGATCTCCACTCAGGTAGGTTAGGTTGCTACCATCGTTGAGTTAGGTAATGGTTTCATTCCCATCATCAACCTATATTCAAGAACTAATGACAGCTCAAGTTCTTTTGTAAAGAGATATGTTTTGTTGTTCTTGGACTTGACAAAAGTCCACAACAATTACCCCTTCATTAATAAACTTTTTCATAGTCTTTATCCAAACTTGGATATGACATCTAGTTTTGCGGTTATAATTTAAACTTTTAATCCTTGCAATTGTGGTCATATTGTCACAATACACATAAATTGCTGGAATAGGCTTGGTGATTATGGGTAGCTCGGACATAAGTCCTTTAAGCCATTTAACTTCTAAACCAATAGTGTCCAAAGCGCATAGTTCTGCCTCAAAAGTGGACTGAGACAAAATAGTCTGTTTGAACAGATCTCCAGGTAACTACGTTGCCACCCAAGGTAAATACATACCCTGTACAACCATTGCTACCTGAACCCATATCAATCCAGTTAGCATTACTGTACCCTTCAAGAACGGGAAGGAATCTACCATAATGCAGTGGAAGGGTAATAGTTCCTTTCAGATACCGAAGTATCCTATCCAAGGCCTCCCAATGAGTCCTATTTGAACAACTAGTGTATATACTTAATTTAGAAACCGAGTAAGATATATCCGATCTCGTACAATTAGCAAGATACATCAAGCTTCCAATGATCTGAGAATATCTTAGCTGAGATATAGAGATTCCACTTACATTCTTGTAGAGAGTTACTAATTGATTATATGGAGTTTTGACGGATTTATAATTCTTATAGCCAACTTTCTCAATAATCTTCTCAACATAGTGAGATTGAGAAATAGTTATGCCCTCAGCTGATTTAATTAGTTTTAGGTTACAAATCACGTCAGCTACTCACATGTCCTTCATATCAAACATACTACTCAAGAATGACTTGGTCTTATTGATTATCCTAATGTTAGATCCAAACAATAGAATATCATCAACATAAATGCACAGAAAAGTACATGAATCACCTCTTACTTTGCTGTAAACACACTTATCAGACTCAATTATTTTGAAACCAAATTTAATGATAATTGTATCAAATCTTTTATGCCATTGTTTAGGAGCTTGTTTATAACTTCTCTCATGTATGGGATGGTACATGGATTTGGGGCTCAGGCTAAAAATTTAACTTGCAATGATCCCATCAAATTTTGCTTCAACAAGCTTACATACTTTCTTTTCATTACCTGGTACTACAAATCCCTCAGGCTGATCCATATATATATCTCTTCTTCAAGGAAACCATGAAAAAAGTAATTTTCATATCCATCTAGTGGATTGTGAAATCATATATAGAAGCCAATGCAATAAGCATTCTGATCGTAGTCATTCGGGCAACTGGAGAGTATGTATTGAAGAAATCTATTCCTTCAACTTGTCTGGCAACAAGTCTGGCCTTAAACTTTTCTACAGTTCCATCTAGTTTTATTTTCTTTTTAAAAATCCATTTAGACTCAATTGTCTTACACCCAGGAGGAAGATAAACCAATTCTCATGTCCCATTAGAGACAATAGAATCCATTTCACTTTTGATCGCATCCTTCCACTGCTTAGCATCTTTCAAGGTCATAGTAGATCTGTAGGAAGTAGGATCCTCCTTGATATTGTAAGTGACAAAGTCACTTCCAAAATCCTTGACAATCCTTGCTCTCTTACTCCTTCTAGGTTCATCCAAATCGTTTGATTTCTCAAATTTAGATTTAAAATTATTTTCCCCCACATTTGTCATTCTTTCGAGATGATCAGGAATGGAAGTAGAGATAGGTATAGAATTTTCATTAGAAATATTTTGAGGTATTGTAATTTTCATAGGGAAAACATCCTCAAAAAATATCGCATCATGAAATTCAACTATTGTATTAACATATATGCCTGGGATTTCAGATTTGATCACTAAGAATCTCAAGGCGTAGGTGTTTTCTACATAACCTAGAAAGATAGAGTGTACTGTCTTAAGACCTAGCTTCTTACTCTTGTATTCTGGGATTATCAGATTTGTAAGGCACCCCCATACTTTAAGGTATTTCAAGCTTGTCTTTCGACCTCTCCAAAGTTTAAACAGACTACTTTCCTTATGTTTCTGAGGGACTATATTCAGAATATGGCAAGCCGTATTCAAAGCCTCTCCCCACATATATTTAGGAAGTTCGGAACTTTTTTTAGGGTTCTATTTTTTCATTCTACTACATCATTTGATTGAGGAGAATAAGGACTAGTTTCCTCATAGAAGAGTAAACTGGTTTGAAGTATATTCTCCACCTCTATCAGATCTTAACCTTTTAAGTTTCTTGCTAGTTTGAGTTTTAGCTTCATTCTTAAAAATGATAAATTTTTCTTGAGCCTCATCTTTAAACTCACAATATTTTCTATAGTCATCTATAAAGATGATAAAATATTTTTTCATGTCTTTGGTCAAAACACCATTAAACTCACAAATGTCAGTATGAACTAAATCAAGAAACTCAAAATTTCTATCAACAGAATAAAAAGGTTTTCTTGTTTGTTTAGTTGTTACACATACTTACATTTTTTACTATGATCTAAAGAGTGTTTTGGATTCATATTAAGATTTATCATACTTTTTATAGAATGAAAATTAATATGACCAAGATGTTTGTGCTAAATATCAGATGATTAAATATTGTTACTAACAGAACAATCAAGAATTTTTTTTTTATTTAATTCAAAACTAAAAACAAGTTCTGCTCCTAACCTTATACATTCCATCAGAGTCATAGCCCTTAAAAATAAAATGTCAAACATGTAACATAACTAATTTATTACATTTAAAAGAAAACTCATAACCCTCCCTAACTAGACATGAACCACTTATAATATTGTGTTGAATAGTAGAAACGTGATGCACCCTGTGTAGTGATAGAACTCGCCTTGAAGGGAACTTCAGGTCCACTCATTCATATCTCAACACTTTAGATGTAGTTTAGTTCCCCATCTTCACGGTATTTCCATGTGTAGGCTGGTAAGACACAAATAGCAATTTATCAACACAAATGTGTATATTTGCACCAATGTCTACTAACCATTCATTTGGTTCATAAATAGACAGTAACTCAGGGTTTATAGAAATATACCCTTCAGTGGGTTCAGTAGGGTTAGACTCTCAGTCATAACCATGTTAACCTGAGGCACGCTACTAGACCCTGGATTGTCTTTAGCTTTCTTTATAGGACAAGGTTTAGCTTAATGTCCAATCTGTCCACAATTCCAACATGGTTTGTTTGCCTTTGGTTTATTTTGGATCTGGCTTTGATTTTGTCTTTAGGTTTGCCCTTAGGTTTGTTTTTAATCATTTTCTAAGAAGTTATAATATTTACTTTAGGTTGGTGCTCAATAGGAACAACATGTTTCTAACTCTTATGCTCTTCCTTAATGGCTCTGGCAATCATCAAGTCATTGAGATTTATTTTTCCTTCTGATGCTTGAGAGACATATCAAATGTATCCTAAGAAAGAGGAAATTTCTCAATCATTGCCATAACTTAAAATTTTTCAGGAAGCTCCATTTCAGCTTCTCAAAGAGCATGTAGAATGAACAAAATTTTATGTGCTTGCTATGATATAGATTTACCCTCGACCATTTAAAACATTAAGAACTTGGACACAAAATACTTTTAAAGACCGAGGCCTTCAGTATTATATTTTTTGTCCAACTCATCCTATATCCCATTGCAGTGGTCGAAGAACAACAATAGATATCAAAGAGCACGTTGGACATTGCCAACAAAATGCATCCTCTGGCTATTTGATCCTTCTTCGTCCACTGTGTAATTTTTTCTACACAATTAGTGTGATGCCCCTGGGTTCATACAAGGCTGCAGTCTAAGGTGAATCCAAGGATGTCAAACCTGCCATGCACCCACACAATGTATTAACATATTTCACCAATCACAGTAATATCCTCTAGTGGAATCAAAAGAAGTGTAGATACAAAACATACTAAATATGAAAATAAATACAATAGATATGATATAGAAGGATAAATCTCATAAATGAAACAATGTCTCAAATGAATAGAACTGTATACACCTGATCTCTAAAATAATGTAAAATATCTCAACATGAATCAGCTGGAAATGTACCTAAGGCACACTGCCTTTACAATATGGAATACAACTCAAATGACTGAAAGAAAACATAAACCTACTGTGGAGCCTCTACTGATAACTCATACGATGACGACTATGCAAGAACTCCGTCATCCTGCGACTCTCCGAAACTCTGAGTTATCTAAAAAAAGTTTTAAAATAAAAGGAATAATAACAAGAACATCAGAGCGCTACAACAAGATCACCTACATCCGCCCCCAGGGGAAGAGCTACTAGATGAAGTGGAGGCTCTACCTATTAAGCATAATCTACCTAGATCATTTTCCCCGTATCTACGAGAATTAATATTTAGTCACTTATAAAATGAGATGTAGTACATCGAGCAAAATAATCCAAACAAGAAAACCCTCATGTATATACTATATGTCTCAAGTTGTAGATAACTAAATATTAACACCGAACTAAAGATAAAAAATCTAAAGAAAATTAATAATTAGAAACTCACAACACAAGACTGGTACGTCGAGCGAAATAATCCAAAAATGGAAACCCTCATATATATACCATGTGTCTCAAATCGTTAATCATTAATCATTGATCCTAACTAAGAAATAAAGAGAAGCAATACATAGAAGTAAAACAACAACTCCAACCCTCACACATGGTGAGCTATGTCAAAACTCAGACTACCCTTAGGTAGGTGGCACAAACATAAGAAATATCATCCAACATAATCATTCCCAGGAAACAGACCATATCTGTCAAACTCAAAATCATACCCTACTCATGGGTAACTAGCATGAGAGCAAACTACAACTATGTATGTATATATATCTCTATTAAATAACAATACTCTTGTAAGGTTCTCACAATATCATATGGATTTAACATCCTTACTCAATCATTTTGCGGCAATAGGTTTTATCTTCCTATTCTGGCTATGTATCATAACGATACTCTTGTAAGGTTCACACATTCACATGTGGATTTATCATCCTTACTTAATCATTCTGCGGTAATAGGTTTTATCTCCCTAATTCGGCTACATGAAATAACGATACTTTTATAAGGTTCACACATTTACAAGTGGGTTCAACTTCCCTACTCAATTGTTCTGCGGTAATAGGTTTTATCTCCCTATTTATGGATATGCTTCCAGATGATCATACAACAGTTAATAGGCACATCATCCCTACTCTGAAAACACACCGATCATCTTTGAGTATTTGGTACCTCCGATGTCTCATTATGGGAAAAATAACTAAATACTCCTAGTGTGGTACAATCGAGGTCTCATTACGGGATAAACCACCACATTGAGCATCTATAACTGATGAACAATATGTTATCATATGTTATTCCAGTATTTATCAACTTAACATGTGTGAAGCATCTCAACTACTATAGTAGAGTTAAACAAAACATCTGTTCAAACATTCATGCACGTCTCGATGTGCGGATCCAAAACTCGTGTTCACAATCACCTCATGTGTAGAATAATCAACAAACAAAATATTTATATATATATATATATATATTTATTTTAAGCTAATCGGACAACGCTTGTCAAAATCCCCTTCGGGGTACTCATATGTGTGCTACGACACTATACGTGCATACTCAAGGCTATATGTGTATTATCATGTTGCTTACACTCCGCGATCATATCCAAAATGCAAGCAACCAACACTTAGGAAACTCAAAAGAGACAGACCAGTCGACCACCCTAAAGGTGCCGGTCGACCGGACTAGGAACATGCACAAAGTGCACAAACAAAGGTTTGTCGGTCGACCGCCTCTAGGGCATCGGGCGACCGACCATAGAAAAATTTGTTTTCTCAGGTTTTTTAGGTTTTGTCGATTTACGATATCTTAACTTGTTCAAAAACGAAACTTTCTTATTACAAATATTATATAACGACACTTAAACTTTTAATTACAAAACATATAAACATATAACGAAACCTTCTTCAATTTAAACTTTCTTATTACAAAACATATAATGAAACTTTCTTCAATTTAAAGCATGAACTTTTAACATAATAAACATAAGCATGATTGCCAAACAACTTAGAAAAGATATACATTCACTTAATCATGTTTTTAACACTTAGGTATCACAAACCTAGGGTTTTCTCATCTTTAATCCACATGTAAACTCAATTAAATATCAATTTAGGGTTTAAACATGATTAACAAGTTAAAAATAAAATTTTGAAGAACCCTAATGATCATGATCATAAAACTATCATAAACAGTGAGAAAACCATATAGATTTAACATTTGTTTAAGATCTAACAACAAAAACCTAATCCTTTTCATATTAGATTAAGATCTAAGCATAATATTAAACATATTACTTCATAAAACCATGTTTTAAACTTCGGGTAAGGTTTGGATGTAGATAATCTTACCTGAAACATCGTGTCGGACTCTTAGACACATGCACAAGACTTCTCCTCTACCAAACATCGCAATTCCTCGCCTTTCCCTCGACAAACACCCCGAGATCTCTCTCAAAACTCACAATTAGGGTTAGGGTTGGAGGAGGAAGGTGACTGGTGTTAATCTCACGTGAAAGAGGGTTAAAAGAGCTTTAAAACAAGTATATATACTTAGGTATACTTTTGGGTTCGGTATAAATAAAACTGACCCGAAACAGAGATAAACTTGGCATCTGCAAGCCCAGCGGTCGACCGGCCTTATGTCGGCGGTCGACCGGATAGAAGTTTGGCCTATACGTAGGCTAGGGTTAAGTAATTTGGCCGTAACATTCTCATCCGACCTTGGTCTGAGGTGATATAAAATTTGTTGGAAAGCTATTGAAGATACCTATAACTTTTCTTTTTTGAGTTTTTTCAGATTCAGATTGTATTGGTGTGAAAAATATATAAACTCTTAATGAGTCATTTTTCTAGATTTCTCTTCGTACATGTTTTGTGTATTTGTACTCATATATTCACAAATATACATTGAATTGATCTCAAATCAATTCCTATCATATTCAAATATCAAAATATGTTATTTTTTATTATATAACATCTTTATTATTATTTATCACAAAAAAAAATTTAAATTTTCGGGGTTTTACATTCTTCCCCTCTTAGAAGAATTTTTTCCCAGAAATTCTGCATTCATATCTTAGAGATTAATAATACTAGAAAAGCATATTGAGGGGATAATCCAGATAAGGAAATCCTGACATACACATCTCGTACCATTAATCTCCAGATATGAAACATAGCAATATTTACACTTAGCAATCTAGAATGCAAATACTCCCACTTGACCCCTAATTAAATAGAACTAGTACGTCGGGCAAAAAATCCAAACAAGGAATCCCCATGTATATACCACGTGTTTCGAATAATTAGGAGCTAAGTGTTAGTACCCTCATTCTAGCGTTAAATATAAATATGACCATATAGATAATCATGAACACCAATCAAAATCAATCAATTTACCTACTCAAATAGGTGCGGGTAGTCGCGACGTATGTCCTCTTCGCGCTCCCAAGAAACTTCTTTAGCTCCTTTCCGGTTCCATTGAACCTTAACTAACAGTATCAGTTTGTTTCTAAGCTTCTAGTCCTCCTTGGCAAGAAGGCAAACATGATCTCTATCATAGACAAATCTGTCTGAATCTCAAATTCTAGTGTATCAATCACCTTGTGCTGCTCCTCATCATGCAAACACTTCTTAAGTATCGAAATATGAAATACGTCGTGTCTACTGACATTGGTCTTGGAAGATCTAGCCGACATGAAATGGTTCCAAAACGTTCAACTGTCATGAACAGACCAATATACATCAGAGTAAAGTTTCCTCGTCTACCAAATTGCTAAACTCTTTTCATCGGCGATATTTCAATAAGGCATAGTTTCCCATCTGGAACCCTAACTATCATCGCCTCTGATATGCGTAATTTCTTCTGACGACTATGCATTGCTAGAATGCACTCCTGAATCTCTGCTACCTCCTCTGTAGTTTGTCTCATAATCTTTTGGTCCAAGTAAAACACTGTCAACTGATTCTACCCAACAATTATACGATCTATAAGGCATCCCATATCGTGTCTCATACGGTGCCATGCTAATATTTCATGATAACCGATGTAATAAGTAAACCCAATCAATAGAATATGGTCCTCCTAACTACCCCAAAAAATTATAGTATATACCCATAACATGACCTCTAACACTTGATTAATTTTCTTTGTTTGTTCATCTATCTATGGGTGAAAAACACTACAATATCACAACTGGCTACTGAACAAATCCTGAAAGCTCCTCTAAAAATATCTTTTTAGATCCCTGTACCTTTTCATTAAGCTTGGATGCCCTGTGTACCTAGTACGATGTGCCTCAACTTTCGTGAAATAGAAGCCAATACTCTATGGGTCTATATCAAAACACCTCCTAGACCCGCTAACTATGTATCCGTGTAGATGACAAATGTCTTACCACTGCTCGGAATAAGCATTACCGACATTGTCCTAAAAAATCTAACCTCGGATAGTCAAAACTCATATTTGCTGACCTTCGCGTATAACTGATGCTCCCGCAATGTCCGTAATACCGAACGAAGATGTTACTCATGCTCTAACTCTCATCGATAAAATGACCATGAACTGGTCTAAATATGGATGGAAAACCCGGATCACCAAATCCATGAATACCGCAGGTGCATTGGTTAGCTCAAATGACATGACAAGAAACTCGAAAGACCCATATCGAGTCAAAAAGGTGGTTTTGGTAATATCCATGTCCCATACTCGCAACTGAACATAACTAGAACAAAGATCAATCTTTGAGAAATACTGCGTTCCCCACAGCTGGTCGAACAAATCATAAATCCTTGTTAGTGGATACTTGATCCGGGAAGTTACTTTGTTTAACTCACAATAATCAATACACAATCGCATGCTACCGTCCTTCTTCTCTATGAAGAGGACCGATGCTGCCATGAAAAAAAGACTCTGCTGAATAAAACTTTGAGATAATAACTCATCTAGCTGAGTCTGTAGCTTCCTCATCTCAGCAGGTGTCATATGATAGGGTGCTCAAGATATCGGTACTGTGCTCTGGTGCAACCCGATGCAGGACTCAACCTCTCTCATTGGAGGTAAATCTAGGTATATCCTGAAAGATATCCTAATAATCTGAGACATCTCTAGTCTCGTACAAATCAGCACCCCAATCCCTCAGCATCACCTCATCGATGTATACCAAAAATAATTTCGCATACTGGTCACCCTATGAGGTTGTTACTATCTATACAAACCCAACGAATGTTCATAAGCTGACAGTTTTAGCAAAACAGTTGATACTATAGGGTATGATGATAGCCAATTCATATCGAGAATAACGTCAAAATTCGACATCCGCAATATGATCAACTCGATGATGGACTCAGACTCATCTAGTCTGATGACACATCTCCTACAGATACTCTCTAATAGAGACACCTCCCCTAGAGGAGTAGAGACTGATAATGGAATGTCTAAGGGATGTGTTACAAGATGAAGCCTATCCATGAAGGTATGAAAGATAAAAGAATGCAAAATTCCTGAATCAAACAGGATCTGAGCTGGAAAAGAAATCACGAAGAAAACTTCATTTGTACCATGATCACATAGTACGATCACATAAACTCTACCGATGGCTGGCGGCTGCTGCACTACCGGTGGTATATATATATATATATATATAGGGGACCATCTGTCCCTTAAGAATCTCCTAGATATCGCAAATCTAGCCTACTGGCCCCTTAATCCTCAAAATAATAGGTAGTGCCTTTATCCCATGTTGCTGGCCGTAATAGCAACCCTGAGACAGCTGACCCTGAGACAGCTGACCCTGACATCTGTTATGCTGGCCTCCTGCTGGTGTATTGTGACAATCCTTCGCTCTATGTCTGATCTTGTTACAATTATAACATGTACCCCAAATTCTGTACTGCTACGGTGCTCTCGAATCATGTTGTGCTCTCTTTTTATGCCGTCCTTGTTGCTAGCGGTAAAAATCCTTACTTTGCTAATGGGGTTCTCTAGATTCCGCAATAGGTCTTTTGCCCTTGCTATTGTCACCATGCTGATCATGGCTCTATAATTAGCTACAGGCATATCTCCCTGCTTTTATCGGACAAGCTCTATCTACTTTTTGAAGAAGTAACTGAAATTCTCCCAAATAAGTAATATTCATTGCTCCGGTGATAATCTGATGTCGGCGGTACCCTCCGGCATTGCCTTTTAAGCTATTCCTTCCATTTATAAGCTGCAACTGAATCCGAAGTGCCCTAAAATTTTGGTGCTCTCAGCTTCAAACGTCTTCCTCAATCTTACTAAGCCAAACATCGTGCTTTGCTGCTCTATTAACAACCGGTTGTGGTGATGGTGCAATCATTGGTTATGACTCTTTAATAGACATGACTAGTATAACTGGTAGTGAAACTCCAGAAAATGTAATGTGGCTCATTACTCGCTCCTCGAGTGTTGTTAGTCTCTGCTTCTCAATCATTGGTTATGACTCTTTAGTGTTGTTAGTCTCAGCTTCAAACGTCTTCCTCATATATATATATATATATATAACATAATGTATCACGATAAGTGTTCACACGAATACTTTTTGATCAAAATAAGATAGTTGTCATAAAAAAATCGTAAATTTTGAACATACGTATATAACATCCTTACTCATTCTAGGAATTCCTAGAGGACTCTATACATGAATCCTAGGAGATTCTATTCTAGATCCAAGACTCGTCACAAGATGATCCTAAGGATGCTGGAACTAGAGCTCTGATACCAACTGTGATGTCACTGGGTTCACACAAGGTTGCAGTCTAAGGTGAATCCAAGGATATCAAACCTATCAAGCACCCACACAGTGCATTAACACGTTTCACCAATCATAGTAATATCCTCTAGTGGAATCAAAAAGAAGTGTACGTACAAAACATGCAAAATATGGAAATAAATATAATAGATATGATATAGAAAGCTAAATCTTATAAATGAAACCATGTCTCAAATGAATAGAACTGTATATACATGATCTCTGAAATAATGTAAAATATTTCAACATGAATCAACTTATAATATAACTAAGGCACACTGCCTTTACAATATGGAATACACTAGAAACATAAACCAACTGTGGATCCTCTACCGATAATTCTTTCGACGACGACTATGTAAGAACTCTGTCATCCTGCGGCTCTTCGAAACTCTGAGCTACCTAAAAAAAGTTTTAAAACAAAAAGAACAACAACAAGAGCGTAAGAGTGCTACAGAAAGATCACCTCCATCCTCCCACAGGGGAAAGGCTGCAAGATAAAGTGGAGGCTCTACCTATTAAGCATAGTCTACCTAGATCATTTTTCCCGTATCTACCGAAATTAATATTTAGACAACTACAAAGAGAGACGTAGTACGTCGAGCAAAATAATCTAAATAAAGAAGTCCTCATGTATATACCATATATCTGAAGTTGTAGATACCTAAATATTAAAACCGAACTAAAGATAAACAATCTATAGGAAATCAATAATTAGAAACCTACAATACGAGACAGGTACGTCGAACAAAATAATCCAAACAAGGAAACCATCATATATATACCACGTGTCTCAAATTATGAATCGCTAATCATTGATACAACCTAGGAAGTAAAGAGAAATAATACACGGAAATAAAACAACAACTCCAACCCTCACACATGGCGAGCTATGTCAAAACTCGGACTACCCTCGGGTAGTTAGCACAAACATAAGAAATATCATCCAATATAATCATTCCCAGAAAACAGACTATATCTGTTAAACTCAAAATCATACCCTACTTTTGGGTAACTAGTATGGGAGCAAACTACAACCGTGTGTGTGTGTATATATATATA
>NC_033797.1:83032864-83043086 GCF_001876935.1 Asparagus officinalis | reverse complement strand
CAATCGATCTATGGGAGTATGTTTTATCTCCCTATTCTAGTTACGTATAATAATGATACTTTTGTAAGGTTATCACATTTACATGTGGATTTATCGTCCTCACTCAATCGTTCTGTGGTAATAGGTTTTATCTCCCTAATCTGTCTACATAAAATAACGATACTTTTGTAAGGTTATTACATTTACATGTGGGTTCAACTTATCTACTCAATCATTCTGCGGTAATAGGTTTAACCTCCCTATTTCCGGATATGCTTCTAGATGATCATACGACAATGAATAGGCACATCAGCCCTACCCATAAAACACACCGATCATCTTCAAGTATTTGGTACCGCCGAGGTCTCATTACGGGAAAAACAACCAAATACTCCTAGTGTGGTACAACCGAGGTCTCATTACGGGATAAACCACCACGCTGAGCATCCATAACTAATGAACAATATGTTATCATATGTTATTCTAGCATTTATCAACTTAACATGTGTTAAGCATCTCAACTACTCTAGTAGACTTAAACAAAACGACTGTTCAAACGTTCGTGCACGTCTCGATGTTCGGAATATATATATATATATATATATTTATTTATTTATTTATTTATATTTATATATTATTTCAAGCTAATCGGACAACACTTGTCATAATCCCTTTCGGGGTACTCATATGTGTACTACGACACTGTACGTACGTACTCAAGGCTGTGCGTGTATCATCATGCAGCTCACACCCTGTGATCATATCCAAAATGCAAGCAACCAACACTCAGGAAACTCAAAAGAGACAGACCGGTCGACCGCCCCAAAGGGGCCAGTTGACCGGACCAGGAATGTGCATAAAGTGTACAAACTGAGGTTTGTCAGTCGATCTCCCCTAGGGTGCCGATCAACCGACCAGAGAAAAATTTGTTTTTCTCAGGTTTTTAAGGTTTTGTCCATTTGCGATATCTTAACTTGTTCAAAAATAAAAGTTTCTTATTACAAAACATATAATGACACTTAAACTTTGATAATTACTTATAGAAATTATCTTGAATATAATTCAAACTCTTGTGTTAATCTAACTAGGGTTTTTTAACCTAATTAACCAAATTCTTTAATTTAAAACATGAACTTTTAACATAATAAACATAAGCATGATTGCTAAAAAACTTAGAAAAGATATACATTCATTTAATCATGTTTTTAACACTTAGGTATCACAAACCTAGGGTTTTCTCATCTTTAATCCACATGTAAACTTAATTAAAAATCAATTTAGGGTTTAAACTGGATTAGAACATGATTAACAAGTTAAAAAAAATTAAAGAACCCTAATGATCATGATCATAAAACTATCATAAATAGCGAGAAAACCATATAGATCTAACATTTGTTTAAGATCTAACAATAAAAATCTAATATTTTCATATTAAATTAAGATCTAAGCATAATATTAAATATATTACTTTATAAAACCATGTTTTAAACTATGGGTGAGGTTTGGATGCAGATGATCTTGCCTGAAACATCATGTCAGACTCTTAGACACGTGCTCAAGACTTCTCCTCTGCCAAACGTCATAATTCCTTGACTTTCCTATGACAAACACCCCGAGATCTCTCTCAAAACTCACAATTTGGTTAGGGTTTAAGGAGAAAGGTGGCTGGTGTTAATCTCACGTAAAAGAGGGTTAAAAGAGCTTTAAAATAAGTATATATACTTAGGTATACTCCTAGGTTTGGTATAAACAAAACAAACCCTAAACAAAGACAAACCTGGCGTCTATATGCCCAGCGGTCGACCGGACTCATGTCGGCGGTCGACCAGATAGAAGTTTGGCCTATACACAGGCTAGGGTTCAGTATTTTGGCTGTAATTTTCTCATCCGATCTCGGAATGAGGTGATCTAAAATTTGTTGGAAATCTATTGAAGATACCTACAACTTTTCTCTTTTGCATTTTTCTAGATTTAGATTGTATTGGTGTGAAAAATATATAAACTCTTAGCTTGTCATTTTTCCAGATTTCTCTTCGTGCATGTTTTGTGCATTTGTACTCATATATTCACAGATATACATTGAATTGATCTCAAATAAATTCCTATCTTACTCAAACATCAAAATATATTATTTTTCACTATATAACATATTTATTATTATTTATCATAAAAATTCAAATTTTTTGGGTTTTACAATTAGGATCATTTTTATGTAGTTTTGGACAATCTATTAGTATCATTGCCAATAACCCCTTAGTCATCATCCAAATCTTCATACGTTTTTACCAACGTTTGAAGAACTAACCTACGAATTTTTCTGGCATCCCAGACATATCCATTTTAGGAGCAAGGGCACCAGAACCAACTCCTAAAACAGAAGACATAACTCCATATGATGATAATCTCTTTAAGATAGTTGGGAAAAACAAGAATAAAAACAGAATCAAAGAAACACAGAATAATCCACACAGGAATGCAAGTAAAAACCAGAATGTTAATAAAAACATATTAGACAAATTTTAAGTACGAAATACTTTACAGAAGTGCTGAATCGCCATCTAAATAGAGGACTGGACTTGAAGAAATTATGCCCCACCTATGGTAGCATTGGGTTTGCACAATACTTTTGATGATGAGACTGCTGCAGTCCAAAGAAGTGCTCTCTTCTGTTGAACACCTCGACTACCACTTCAGTTCGCCAATAACTTCAACACTTAATAGTCTAAAGAATTGTAAAAGAAGAAGACAAGAGGACAATTTTTTCTGTCTATATGTTCAAATGAACAGAGGAGGCTCTTTTAAAGGGTTCATCACAAACAAATATTTGAATTCTAGTTATTGTAACGTTTGTAACTTCTGCAAATAATATAAGAGCACGTGGCAGTGCACACGTTGGACCACGTGCCCGAACCGTACACACGGGACACCCATGACCCCGCATGCACGACCCCACACGCTCGTGCTCACACGCACATGCCCGTTCGCTTGCTCGCACGCTCACTTATGAGCCAACACAAGTATACAATACTAACATCTTTGTTATACCATATATGTACGTTAATTTGAACCAACTAAAACGCATTCAATTAGCCAATTAATGTGGGACTAAAACTCTCAAACTATTTATTAAATACATTTTAATTTTCATCTATGGAATCTAACCATATAAATGATATCTTTTCATAAAACCCTCTAATATTCATTTAGGGGGTGTTTGGTAATCTGAAAGTAAATTTAAAATATGTAAGTTACTTTTTTTGCAAATGATTTTTACATCCATGTCAGCACGCAAGTGAAATACAGTGTTTGTTTGAATAATTAAATTATTATCGAAAGTGCAATGTGAAGATGACGTGGCAAAATAAGATTAATTAGAAAGTATAATTGTGAAGATGACGTGGCAAAATAAGATTAATTAGAAAGTATAATTAAAATCATTTAATTAAATTAGTTACCTTTTTGATGACGTGGCAAAATAAGATTAATTAGAAAGTATAATTAAAATCATTTAATTAAATTAGTTACCTTTTTGTCACTTTCATGTGATTTTACCACTTTTTTAGGGGAAGTCAAAATTGTATTAAATCATATGTGGTAACTTTCTTGCATCTCACTTCTATAACCACTTACATGAAAATAAACACCTTAATTGTTAAATGAAAGTAACCTTCTCACTTTCATCTTTCACTTCCATGCAAACAAACACACCCTTATATCAACAAGGATTACGCTCGCAACTGATAGAGGAGATAACCCTCGTGGTAGAGAGAGTAGCGTCATGGGAGATTGGAAGGCATCCGTGATTTGCATGACAATCGCAGTTAAAAGAGGATTTTCTTTTTTCTTCTTACTAATGAAGGTGAAAGGCAAAAGGATTCTTTTTGATTTGTGATTCCCTGTAAAGAGAGAAGTAAATCTGTCATATTTATCCTTTTCTGGTTATTTTTTAGTCTTATTCCCAAGATTACCCTTGCTTTAGTAAATTAAAAAGATTCAGAGCAAAGACTGTCTCGCTGGCGAGGCAGCAAAGACTGTCTCGCTGGCGAGGCAGCAAAGACTGTCTCGCTGGCGAGGCAGCAAAGACTGTCTCGCTGGCGAGGCAGCAAAGACTGTCTCGCTGGCGAGGCAGCAAAGACTGTCTCGCTGGCGAGGCAGCAAAGACTGTCTCGCTGGCGAGGCAGCAAAGACTGTCTCGCTGGCGAGGCAGCAAAGACTGTCTCGCTGGCGAGGCAGCAAAGACTGTCTCGCTGGCGAGGCAGCAAAGACTGTCTCGCTGGCGAGGCAGCAAAGACTGTCTCGCTGGCGAGGCAGCAAAGACTGTCTCGCTGGCGAGGCAGCAAAGACTGTCTCGCTGGCGAGGCAGCAAAGACTGTCTCGCTGGCGAGGCAGCAAAGACTGTCTCGCTGGCGAGGCAGCAAAGACTGTCTCGCTGGCGAGGCAGCAAAGACTGTCTCGCTGGCGAGGCAGCAAAGACTGTCTCGCTGGCGAGGCAGCAAAGACTGTCTCGCTGGCGAGGCAGCAAAGACTGTCTCGCTGGCGAGGCAGCAAAGACTGTCTCGCTGGCGAGGCAGCAAAGACTGTCTCGCTGGCGAGGCAGCAAAGACTGTCTCGCTGGCGAGGCAGCAAAGACTGTCTCGCTGGCGAGGCAGCAAAGACTGTCTCGCTGGCGAGGCAGCAAAGACTGTCTCGCTGGCGAGGCAGCAAAGACTGTCTCGCTGGCGAGGCAGCAAAGACTGTCTCGCTGGCGAGGCAGCAAAGACTGCCTCGCTGGCGAGGCAGCAAAGACTGCCTCGCTGGCGAGGCAGCAAAGACTGTCTCGCTGGCGAGGCAGTTCATACTTGTTTTGATTTTTTTCCAAAACAGTATGAAATCCTTTCTTGTGAATTTTTGAATGATCTTCTCTATGCTTGGGATATCTATTAGCATTTTTTGACGCCTACAACGTGCTATAAGGAATAGCACCGCCTAAATATTGTATAACATACCCCATGAGATCGTCCATCGAGTTCGCCGTCAGCGCAACTCTAGTCATCTCATTAGTCACCTGAATATGCAGCTCCGGGTCAATTTTGTCAATCAGATACGCAGAGATACGTGCGACAAATGGCATAGCCTGGAAACTGCTTGTGGCTGCTCTATGCGATGTAGATGGTGTGGAGGATGTTGTGGACGATCTAATGCTTATACCGGGTGAAGCTCCGACACCATGCAGAGGATATCTTCCTCTCCTATTATTAGGGAGAAATAAATATTAAACTTTGCTCTCAAATTCAATAATGGTAAACAAATATAAATAGTATGTAGTATTCAAATTGATTCGATTTTTCACCATCCTTACCTATTATGACCCATCAGGTTCTGTGTGAGATTGATGTTCTCCTCTGCAGAAAGCATGTGAGGGTCTGGCTCGGTTTGTTCCTCCTCCTGCGAAATGTAGACAGATGCAGCCTCCTTGGATGCGTTCTCAAATCCCTCCTAAAGCGCAAATTTATAGTTAATTCAAGATAATGACCATATTATTTGTGTTCTCGTTTCCTCGTAATGTTAACAAAATAGAATTAATAATACTACTCAAGATATGTATAAGTCTCACCACTAACTCGAGATTTGCCGTGATCTTATCCCGATTCCTCTCATCACCCCTATATTGTTCACGAAAAGTACCATATGCCGCTCTGGCCCTCAAGTGTATCGGCATTAATGATTTCCCCTGTCATATTATAAATTATGAGATTTCATAATCATACTAAACATTAAGATCTTTTAAATCTTTAAATGACATATACCGTATCTTGACAATAAACATCCTCCAGATTGGCGTAGGAGTGTGAGCCCAAGTGATGGTCATGCAGCTTCTTTCTTCTATTTTCTGACCCCTTCGTGGATTTATTCTTTAAAAAAATTCTGTAAATATAAAATGAAATAATATCTTAAAATTATAAACTAAATTTCATGAAACTAACCTTGGCGGCATCGCTGTCCCAATACATGAGGAGAGCCGTGAAATGAATCTCGTCAACTCGGTCATCGAGGTTTAAAAACCTCTGCCAGTCCTCCTCATACCTGTCATAGGTTTCATGTTTGATCTCATGCCTCCATTGTTTGAGGACTGCTTCAACCTTGACATTAAACACATAATTCCAAGCCCCCTCAAAGTCCTCAAGGCAGAAGCAGTCCTGTAGATTTACATACACATTTAGTAAGGATAATTTAATATCAATTACTAATTATTAATAAATGAAAATCTAAAACAATATGCACTTACCATAAGCGCAGTCCATATCGCCTCGTATGCGGTCCATGGTAATTCTCGAAAATGAAAATAAGGGTTGATAATGGTCGCTCTACGCACGAGAACCCCAATATATGCATTCAATCGGGTTGACCAAGGACCAACGGGCAAATTAGAACTATTCCACCTAATAATGCCCCTCATTCCTCTTGGCGGTTGTTTAGAATCAGGCTTACCTCCGCCACGTCGTCCCTCTATGCGATCCTTCTTAGCACCTACAATAATGACAACATGATAATATA
This sequence comes from Asparagus officinalis, assembly GCF_001876935.1. Lineage (NCBI taxonomy): Eukaryota > Viridiplantae > Streptophyta > Magnoliopsida > Asparagales > Asparagaceae > Asparagus > Asparagus officinalis. Next base: position 83,036,573 of record NC_033797.1, on the reverse strand, counting down.
TCATATAATATACAAATGTGAAAATTAAAAGTATTTATATAATTTACCATTCGCTATCTCTCTTTCTTTTGCTGCGAGTGCAACAGCTTTCCTAGTCTCCAACATAGGAAGCATTTCCTGTAACTTTCTCGCAGCACGTGGGTGGTACTTCCTTGATTCAGCCTTGGACTTATGAGAGTCCGGAGGTAAAGGTAAACTGAGAAAGTCCTGGGTCTTTGGCCGCAAATTAGTATGGAATGTATATGATGGATATGTCGGGGTCCAAGTAGCACCTACATAAGAAAGAAGAATCATTAATATTAAATTTTAATTGAACATTATCAATTATTAAATATTTAATACCTGCGTCGGGGGATGGTTCTGGTGTTGCATCAGAGGGGCCGGGGGATGGTTCTGGTGCTGCATCAGAGGGGCCGGGTGATGAATATCCAGCATCTACAACAAATGAACACTATGAGCTAGATAACTAAAAATTTATAAAACATGTTAAAGTATTAATTAATTTTTATACCTGCATCCGGAGATGGTAGTGGATCATCAGCACCACTACCTGGGGTGATACTCCGTGATCGATCACCCTCCGGTTCAAAGAGCCTCCTCATCCTCCTCCTCATCTACAAATAATAATAAAGACAATCGTTAAAAAAAATTGTATACATGCTCATGAGATATGTTGTTATGAAATGCATTATTGTTTTTATTATGATAAGATAAAAATCGATAATGTGGTGTAACATATATAGTTCATACCTACATCCAGCGCCACATTCTGTGCGTAAGAGAATTCTTGCCAAATATCATCAGACAATTGGTTCACTATAATTATATTCACTTTCTTCAATATTTTTTTCATTGTTATTAGGTAGAACAACAGATCTTGGCTCCTTGTACAAAACCACCCAATCATACATGACATTCGGATCTTTCACATAGAAGCACTGATCAGCTTGTTTTGCGAAAATGAATTTCTCATCCGTATATACTTCTCGGTGAAGATTGACTAGTGTAAATCCATAATGATCCTTTTGCTTTTTTGCAGGACACCACCGAACCTTGAACATCATGTAAGTACATTGTTTTGGTTTACCAAAGCCGTAAATTATGACTCAAGGGCAACCACCTTCGATTAAACCAATAACAACTCTTTCGGCTATGTGGTAATTGAATAGCTTCAAATTCTGGACCACATACAGGACAAGCACACTTACCCTTCGTAGAGTACCCTGACAGATTAGCATAAGCTGGAAAATCATTAATCGTCCATAGTAGAATAGCACGTAATCTAAACGACTCTTTTAAATGGGCATCATATGCTAAAATACCCTCAGACCATAATTGTTTTAGCTCATCAATTAGAGGCTCTAAGTAGACATCAATATCATTTCCCGGAGCATGCTTACCGGGTATCAGTAATGAAAGTATCATAAACGGCTGTTTCATACAAAGCAATGGAGGTAAATTATATGGCATTAATACAACTGGCCACGTAGACCAGCCAGAGCTCATTACCCCAAATGGATTGAATCCGTCACTTGACAGACCCAGTCTTACATTTCTGCAATCTTCGGCAAATCGAGGATAAATTTTATCAACATGCTTCCAAGCTACCGCATCAGCAGGATGTCTCAATTTACCATCATCTACTCGATCTTCCTTGTGCCACCTCATATTTTTCGCCGTTTCTTTGTTCATGTACAATCTTCGCAATCTAGGAGCTAATGGAAAATGTCGAAGCACCTTGGCTGGAATTTTCTTCTGTGTTATCTCTGTCTCCGTTGTAATCCTTATTGAAGAATTTGTACGTTGTTTCCACCTAGAAACTCCACATGTCGGACATTCTTGAAGGTCTTTATTGGCCTTGTGGTACAAAATACAATCATTCGGACATGCATCAATCTTATTATAATCAAGACCCAGAGCAGAGACAATCTTCTCAGCTTGATAAGTTGTTTGGGGTATGCTATTCACTCCTCCAGGTATTACAGTTCGAAGCAAATCAAGAAGCATTTCAAAATAATTATCTGACATACCGCTAAGTGTCTTAATGTGTAGGAGTTTTAGCATAAATGAAAATCTGGAGTACTCGGTACATCCCTCATATAAGTCCTTTTCACTATCTTCTAGTAGCTTCAATATTCGTTCTATTTCTGCGGAGGAATGCATATCATCAATATTTTCGGCACTTCCATCATCTCCTACTTCTTCAGCTTCAACATCGATATCATCTTCACTTTTATCTCCGATATCATCCTCGACATTATCATCACCCTCAAATTCTCTAGGTCGAGGAAAAATATCATTCAACATTGTTTCTGTGTCATCTATTCGTTGTCCACCGGACGTACCGACACGCACATTTGGATCCTCATCTTCAGTGATACCTTCCCCATGCCAGTTCCAATATTTATATTTTTCATCAAAACCTGATTTCATTAGGTGGATCCGTATATCATTACTATTCAGCAATTTCAAATTCCTACACATGCAACAAGGACAATACATAGCACCACTTGCTAATTTTCTCGGATTCATTTCTGCATAACGTATGAAGGCTTCACATCCCTCCTTGTATCGTGTGTCACGAAATCTATGAAGCCGTGGGATATCTATCCATGATTTGTCAGGAATTACCCTCATCTGTAAATTATATATAATTATTAACTACGACAAATCACACAACTACTAGTACATTCATGACTCTTATACATACAAAACAAATCTAACATACGTTCATATATCATTTAACAATATAAATTTAGTTCTACATAAAATATATTTGAAACGTACGTAGAAACTAATTACACCAATTGATCGGCTGTCATAGGAAGGCTTCTATCCATTAAGAATATAGTAGTGCTTACATCCAACTTCATATACTTTGTATATTTTCATTTCTTGAAAATTTCGGCAGCACCTACCCGCTGTTCTCCCTGTACACTGTGCGGATGTTATTATGCGTATCAGCAATAGCCCGAAACGCAGAACAACATACGCTTATTGTACACGGAGAACAACGAATACGTGCTGCCAAAACTTTCAAGAATGAAAATATACAAAGTATACAAAGTTGGATGTATGCACTACTATATTCCTAACCCGTCCGAGAAGGACAGATCCAATAATTACGAATTTCAGTACCAATTTTTTATTCCTATAATATAAAATAAACGCTCATTTTTGGAAGAAAACTTCGTCTCCTACCCAAATCTGAGTCGTATATCATATATTATAAGTCCAAATAATTGGATGTAATTATTGGACGGAAGTCTAGGGATAACGTTATTTTTTTATTCACCTAAATTGGATTATAACACATTATAAAAATTTATAATGTGTTATATATCACTCTATTTTTTACAAAAAATTATTTCACATATTTTCACATCACAAACTTAAATAATCACACATACTTATAGCACGAATGAAACTTAAATGAGTTAGGGTTTATAAGTGTTTAAAACTCAATAATGATAACTAGTGTTGTTCAAATGAATTAACATGTATTTAATTAAGTTAGGATTTTCAGAATTGAACTCGTTTATTTTTCAACATAATTAGGGTTTTTAACCAAATTCAACAATAATTAATAATAAAATTGAAATTTCTAAAGCTCAGTAGAAAAATCATACCTTTTAAACTGATTTCCGCAACGGACACCGCCGAAGGAGGGGGGGTCGGGAGGTTCCGGAGGAGGGGGGGTCGGGAGGGG
>NC_033797.1:83007422-83032516 GCF_001876935.1 Asparagus officinalis | reverse complement strand
TTTTTGGGGGGGGGGCGGCGCCTGACTAGGGTTATTAAGTTGCCCTAGGCAACCTAGACGGAAATTCCGTCTAGGTTGCCTCAACCTAGACGGAATTTCCGTCTAGGTTGAGTGGACAACCTAGACGGAAATTCCGTCTAGGTTGCCTACTCAACCTAGACGGTATTTCCGTCTAGGTTGATGTAACCTAGACGGAATTTCCGTCTAGGTTGATTTTCCGTCTAGATTGACAAACTAGACGGAAATTTCCGTCTAGTTTGAGTCAACCTAGACGGAACAAACTAGATGGAACTATTTCCGTCTAGTTTGACTCAAACTAGACGGAAAAATTTCCGTCTAGTTTGTTCCGTCTAGGATGCTCGTTTTTCTACTAGTGATTGAACATACGTGTTTTGAAGGCTCAATACACCAAACATTTTAACCGTCAGATTCATCTAGTTGATATGATCTTAATCTAATAAATAACTTGTTATTTATTTAGTTAAGGATGGTTAGGGAGTCGAAAGTTAAAATAACTCGAAAGTAATTAAATGTGATCATATTAGATCTCATTCTGGGATTTCGGCGGAGAAAAAAAATTATGCTTCTTCCTCTTGCTAAGATTTTCGGCGCAGACGAAAAAGTTTCTGATCACCCCCTTTTCTCACATTTTGATATTCTGATGTATAAAAAAGTTTCTTCCTTCTCTCTCTTTTTAATATTTTAAAAAAAGAGAAAAAAAAACTTTTCACATACTTCATCGAGCGAGCGCTTCAAACCCGTCATGACATCTCTTCTTTGCATGTAATTGTATATATTTCTCCAGCTATTAAGATCCCTCATGTAATATTGGAAATTTATGATATGTTCAATTTCATAAGAGTAGCACTCAAGCCTCGTGTATTTATTTAAAAACAGAGTAATAATATATATAAATTAAATGTCTTACAAAAATTGTATCTAAGGAGCTCTTTCAAGTCCATTCTTCTTGTGAAATTATAGCAGTTAAAGCTTTCATGGATTTTAAAGCAACTGAAACCTTTTAAAACATGTTTGCTTCTACGGTCCAAAGCAATTGCAGAATTTTTAAGTGTAGCCAAGTCAGTGAAGCGAGCCAGAGTTTGTAAGCAAACCTAGTCCAGTTGTTGAAAATATAATGGGCATCACCCTAGAGCTACTATTCACTTGCTCATATGATCAATAAGTCTATCAAAAAGATTTGTCCGAACTGTTTAAAGAATTATTGAGGAGAGAACTTCTTTTTTCAGAATGGGTAGATGCATTCAATTCATGGTTCCAAAGGAAGATGATTGTTTCTTGATCATCAGCATACACTTGACGAAATTAATAGGTAGAAATTATAAATGGAATTTGATCGAATAATTAGCAAGTAATTTAGGGATTATTCATGTAAATATAGGTTATTCTATATACAAAGGAATTTAATGGAGATGAACAATAAACTTGAGTTTAAATTGAACTAATTGAACAATTTTAATCCAATTTCGAGGATGAAAATAAATAATAGTATGCGCCCTCATTTTAAAAGTAGAGCAGACCAAACATTTTATTTATCCATCTACAATAGATACTTTTTTCGTTCTCAATCTTGAATATTGAAAACTGACCTCGTCGGCGACGTCGTCGGCATCGGCGGCAACGAGGGCCTATGAGCGGCAACAACAACATTGATTGCGGAGCTCAGGGATCAGAACTCAGGCGGCAATGAGTTCGGGCGTGGGCGCGCGTGCGGGCGTGGAGCTCGCCTGACGCGGTCGAGGAGGCGAAGAGCTCGTCTGTGAAGAACTCGCCTGATGGTTTCGACCTCGCCTGTTGGGCGTGTTGTTAGCAGCGGAAATTTCGGCAGAGTTTCTGGTGCATAATAAGAGAGAAAGATCAATAAGAATTCCTGTCTCACCAAGGAAACAAGAATCTGAAGCGAATATCTCAATAAAGTAGGATATCAGCTCTTCCTCTCATTAGTTCTAGGACTGACTTGTCGAGGGAACCTAATAAACTATTACAATGACCACAAATAGCAAATCACACAAGTTTTACATGGTTCGGCAAATTGCTTACATCCACGGGGCAAGTAGGGGGGACCTACAATTAGAAGGAGAGAATATAACTAGGGTTTACAATCACTCAATCTAAACCCTCACACAATTATCTCTCTCAAAAGCACAATAGTCTGTTTACACGAAACCAAAGAAAGCTGCTGACTTTTTCTCCCGCAGCCGCACTTTTCTTCTTCTCTTGCGCACCTGCTTTCTACAGCCGCCGCTTTGCACTTGCACTCCTAGCCGAAAAAGAAATCCACCTTGCACAAAAGCTAGGTCACCGAATAAATGCTATTTATATACCTGCAGCACAACAATCGTGTGGGCCTTTGCATTAATGTCTGCAACGAGAGGAAAAACACGTCTTTGCTTTGCTTCATTCACATAGTGGCCCCCACTCTTGTGCTTTACAATTCTCCACATCGATGAAGTTTTACCAAAACTGAGCCGACACCAACCAAAACAAATGTCTCACTTATTACGTCCAGTACGAAGTGAAACAATTCACGACAACGGACTTAATCCACAACAAGTCGAGAACCTAAATGAGAATGTGAACACTCTTCAAATGTCGGTATCAACTCACCAAATTGATCTCACCCCCATCAAAATCAACTAATCCAAAAACTGGCTGCATCATAAATGACTGTCTACGTATCCTCTTGCCCAAGGAATCAAGCCTTCACGTAGTTCACCTAAATGGCCGCGAACGACCTCATTCTAATAGAAGAGTTTGCAACCCTTCTCTAATATCATCAATTTTGCGGATGATAGCACCACCAATGGCCTCAAACACCTCTACCTGATGTGTACCAATAGCCATATGAAAACTGCATCTATCAACTGCACTTGGATCAAAATCCAACTCATCATCTGCATCCAAAAAGAAATGATCTCTAAACTGTGTCACCTAAGCTGGAATCCCAAACGATACAGAATGATCTAGAGAATGTGGAGTAATCTACACCCAATGTGACGTAGCATCACTCTCCACCCGCTGTGATACCTCTATGATCTATCCAAAACTCTCCACCTGCTGAGAGTCAATTAGCTCCCTCATCGAAGCCTCAACCGAAGTGACACTGCCAGACCAAACACCCAATTAAGTTTTACCTCCTATCACAACAATTAACAACTCTTTAATAGGATGACCCAAATATGTCGAAACCTTAATCCAGAAACTCTTCTACAAACCATTGCTTGACAACAAACACCGATCCTCCTCCAGCAAGGCACGGTTCTCCAAATTTGTCATCCTATCTAGTTGCTCTAAAATTTCCTTTCTAACGAAGTGTCTCAAAATGCAGTGAGCTCGGCTCCAATACAGAAATAGGTCCCTCTTGTACCTGCCACCAAAACCTGAATGAAGTACCTTTACATTTCTGCTAATTTCACACTTCTTTAAACTGTTAGAGACTACTAGGACTTTCTCTAATGGGGATTTGGTTGCAAACCAAACACGCCTAGAACAGCCACCAACAAAGGAAACCAAACGCCTATTATATCCCAATGATGCCCCCATAGAAGGCCCCCAAACATCCACGTGAACACCTCCAGAATGACCCTTAGCTCGGTGAATAAAGGTGACAAACTTCACCTTGGTCTTCTTGCTCACATCAATATGTTTACTGGACTTTAAGCTACAGGTCTTCGCACCCTCTTTCAATCTATGCGAAGAATCAATACTGGAATGGCCAAGCCCAAAATGCCACAATCTAGTCGAATCAATAGAAGTCGTCACTTCTTCACCAGCCACTATACCTCTATTCAAGTAATACAGGTTATTCGTCATGATGCCCTTCATCACAATCTGAGAGTCTTCCATAATCTTGAGAATCATGTTCTTAATTCGAACATTCAGACCCTCTCCAACCAAAGCTCCTATAGAGATCAAGTTCTTCTTTAAGAAAAGAACATATCTCACATTATATAACTCCCTAATAGTCCCGTCAAACATCTTGATGCGAATTCTTCCTATCCTAACAATCTGTCATGCATGGTTATCAGCCATGTACACCACACCACTATCCAGCTTCTCAAAACCGGAGAACCATTCCCTTCTAGGGCACACATGATAGGTCGCACCACTATCCAACATCTATTTAGATTCCTCGGAATAGCTATCTGTTGGACTGATAGAAAGTGAATAAATAGAAGAGTCAGAAATATTACCATCCGATATAACGATATTTGCTTCTGATAATGATTGCTTCCCTTTTCCCTTCTGCTTATTCTTCATCCATTCGTCGAGCTTTGGGCAGTCTTTCTTCTAATGACCAGTCTCCTTGCACCAAGTACGCTGATCTTTTCTAATTGTAGGATGTCCTACTCTAGACAGTGACTTCTAATTCTTCCGGTTTGGAGCCTTCCCTCTTACGGACAACGCCTCTGCTACCGGCTCAACTGAAGCCTCCTTATCCTTCTTTCGAAGCTGATAATTCACAAGTGCACGCCTCTGCTACCGGCTCAACTGAAGCCTCCTTATCCTTCTTTCGAAGCTGATAATTCACAAGTGCAGTAGTCACCTCACTATACGAAAGAGATGTCTTCCCATTAATCAGAGTAAGAACGAAGGTCTCATATTCCTCGTCGGGTAAGTAACTCAACAATAGCAACGCCTTGTCCTCATCTTCAATCTTGACATCCACATTCGTTAAATCCGCAAGAAGCTTTATGTAAGTATTCATGTGATCATTAATTGAGGTTCCCTTCTTCAATTAGAAACGATAAAGTCTCCTCTTCAAATGAAAGCGGTTCTCAACACTCTTTGTCAGATACTTGCTTTCGAGAATCTCCCAAATCTTCAAGCGGTTCTCAACACTCTTTGTCAGATACTTGCTTTCGAGAATCTCCCAAATCTTCTTCACAGAAGTCTCATTCATCACATCATATTTTAGATCTACTTGCTTTCGAGAATCTCCCAAATCTTCTTCACAGAAGTCTCATTCATCACATCATATTTTAGATCTTTAGTCAAAAAAGATCTAATCACACCACACGCCATTCGATTCTTCTTCTTCCAAACCTTCTCTTCAATATCAACTGGCTTGCCATCTAACTCCAAGGTATCCTTCAAATTCTGCGCGTTCAGTGCATCCAAAACCTTGCATCTCCATAATCCAAAGTTGTTTGTGCCATTAAACTTCTCCACATCTATCTTCATAGAGTGGATATTCAAACTCTGAATGGTCTTCACATTAGAAGCACCACCCTCGACACCCAAAGCATCTTCTTTCCCCGACATCTTTATCAACGCACCATCGAACGAAGAATAGATCCAAAACTAAAAAGATAGAGCATTTTACCAAAAGATCCCACCATTATCACCAAACAAAGCCCTAGACGAGCTTTCAAATCGATCTACTCCTCCAAATAGTTCAAGCGTAGCCCATGCTCTGATACCACTTGTTATGCGTAGCGAAAATTTCAGCAGAGTTTTTGGTGTATAAAAAGAGAGAAAGATTAATAAGAATTCCTGTCTCACCAAGAAAATAAGAATCTGAAATGAATATCTCAATAAAATAGGATATCAGCTCTTCCTCTCATCAGTTCTAGGACTGACTTGTCGAGGAAACCTAATAAACTATTGCAATGGCCACAAACACCAAATCACATAAAGTTTAAGTGGTTCGACAAATTGCCTAAATCCACGGCGCAAGTAGCGGGGATCTACAATTAGAGGGAGAGAATATAACCAGGGTTTACAATCACTCAATTTAAACCCTCACATAATTATCTCTATTAAAAGCACAAAAGCCTGTTTACATGAAAGCAAAGAAAGACGCTGACTTTTTCTCCCGCAGCTGCTCTTTTCTTCTTCTCCTGCGCACCTGCTCTCTGTAGCTGCCTCTTTGCACTTGCACTCCCAGCTAAAAAAGAAATCCACCTTGCAAAAAACCTAGGTCATCGAATAAATGCTATTTATATACCTGTAGCACAACAATCGGGTAGGCCTTTTCATTAATGTCCGCAAGGAGAAAAAAAACGCTTCTTTGCTTTGCTTCATTCACATGGTGGTCCCCACACTCATGCTTCACAATTCCTGTCTCATCAATAAAATAAGAATCTAAAGTGGATATCTCAACAAAGTGGGATATCAGCTCTTCCTCTCATCAGTTCTAGGACTGACTTGTCGAGGGAGCTTAATAAACTATTACAATGGCCACAAACAGCAAATCACATAAGTTTTACGTGGTTCGACAAATTGCCTACATCCACGGGGTAAGTAGGGGGGATCTAAAATTAGAGGGAGAGAATATAACTAGGGTTTACAGTCACTCAATCTAAACCCTCACATAATTATCTCTCTCAAAATCACAAAAGCCTGTTTACACGAAACCAAAGAAAACCGCAGATTTTTTCTCCTGCAGCCGCACTTTTCTTCTTCTCCTGCGCACCTGCTCTCTGCAGCCGCCGCTTTGCACTTGCACTCCCAGCCAAAAAAAGAAATCCACCTTACACAAAACCTAGGTCACCGAATAAATGCTATTTATATACCTGCAGCACAACAATAGGGTGGGCCTTTGCATTAATGTTCGCAACGAGAAAAAAAACGCGTCTTTGCTTTGCTTCATTCACATGGTGGCCCCCACTCCCGTGCTTCACAGGGTGTGGACCTCACCTATTGATGTCGCCCAAGATCTCTCCTGCACGAGAGAGATGGCGACCTTGCCTGTAGCGTGAGCAGGATTTAGGAGCTCATGTGCTGAGATTGTGCTCGCCTGTGTGTTGTTGGATCCAGCTGGATCCCACAACTGCCCTAGGGTTTCCCTATAAAAGGGAAACCCTATTCACGGACCTGATGAGCTTCATTTTCGCGATTTTAATAAAGGCAATTTTTACCTCTATGGCGGTGGCTTTTATCTCTAGCGGAAATTCTCAGTTGATCTGAGAATTAATTTTTCGGTCCAGAGAAATTGGAAAAAGTCCTGTAGCATTTACTACAGTGACGAGTTGGTGTTGTAAGATATCTCAAGTTTGAGATATTTTCTTTTACAAGCTTTGTAATTTCTTGTGGTTGAATAGGAAATTATTTGTGTGGATCCTGTGGACGTAGACAATTTTGCCGAACCACATAAATCTGTTGTCTCGTCTACTTTACTTACTATTTTATCCGTGTAGTCGTTTATTGCTTGTATTGGTTGGTTTGAGTTTGACTTAAACTCAATCTCGAGTTGTTTTCTCTCGGGATTAATTTATCTTCCGCGATGGTGTGGGCGTCCCGCCCTCTCAACAATTTGTATCAGAGCCCTTATTCTGATTAGTGGTGGTAGAACTTTTGATTTGAGGTGGTACTTGGTTATAGTGTGGTTTACACAAGATATTTATTGAAATTTTTCTGAGAGAGACGATTTTACTAAACAAGCGGAGAATGACGTCTACTAGTAAAATAGTTAAAGTTGGAAAGTAGAGATCAAGAAATTTAACGGGAAGCATGATTTTTCTTATTAGAGGATGCAGATAAAAAATTCATTGATTTCATAAAAATTGCACAAGGCTTTGGTAGGAAGAGAAAAGAAGCACAAAGATATATTAGATGAAGATTGGGAAGAGTTAGATCTCGAAGCACGAGCGTTGATTATCCTATATCTTGAGAGAGATGTTGCTTTCTTGGTAGATGGAGAGGAAACGGCTGCAGGCATGTGGTTGAAGTTGGAAAGCACATTCATGACGAAGAGTCTAACGAACTGGATCTATTTAAAATCCAAATTGTATACTTGCAAGATGGAGGAAGGCTCATCAATCTGGGAATTCATCAACAAGTTCGATAGGATCTTATCGGATTTGAAAGATATTGAGGTGATAGTGGAAGACGAGGATCAGGCACTTCTACTACTTCTATCTCTCCCAAAGTCTTATGAGAATCTGGTTCAAACACTGATGCTTGTGGGTGACAGTTTATCGATGGATGAGACTAGAACGACACTTCTAACTGATGATCTTCAAAAATTGCAACTAGTGATATGTTCACTGGTGGTAACAAAGAATAAGCGCAGGGGTTTTTTGCTAGAGGAAGGGGCAATGAGCGAGGAAAAGGCAAGAGAGGAAAGTCTAGATCAAAATCAAGACCTCTTGCGGAAAGATCGTGTTTCAAATGCGGTGAACTAGGGTATTTCAAAGTCAATTGTCCTAACAACAGAGTAGGCGGGAAGAAGAACAACAACAAGACTGAAAGACAAAAAGGCAAGGAAGAGACGAGCTATGCTTCAGGGGAAGGGAGCGATAAGGAATGCTATGTCGTCACGGGTGGTGAGGATACCTCCAGGAAGTGGATACTTGATTCTGGTTGCTCTTACCACATGTGTCCAAATAGGAAGTGGTTTACTACTTATAGGAGCATTGATGGTGGAACCGTATTGATGGAAAACAACCATGCTTGTAAAACGATAGGGCTAGGTGATATCAAGATCAATATGCATGATGGAGTGGTTCGAACCTTGATGGATGTTAGGCATGTTCCCGACTTGCGGAAGAATCTTATCTCAGTTGATGCTTTGGACTCTGGGGGTTACAAGATTGTAGTAGAGAACGGAGTGAAGAGGGTTGCTTGGGGTTCCTTAGTAGAGATGAAGGGAATTCGTCACCGTAACCTATATACTCTATTGGGTACGACGGTGACGGGAGATGCAGCTGTTGGAACTGATGGAAGTGGTGGAGACCCATGTGAACACACACGGTTATGGCATGACGGGAGATGCAGCTGTTGGAACTGATGGAAGTGGTGGAGACCCATGTGAACACACACGGTTATGGCATAGGCGGCTTGGGCACATGTCAGAGCCCATGTGAACACACACGGTTATGGCATAGGCGGCTTGGGCACATGTCAGAGAAGGGTCTAGATTTGCTCGGTAAGGATGGTTTGTTGAAGAATCTGAAGAAGCCTTGCATAGATTTTTGTGAGGACTGTGTGTATGGAAAGGCACACAGGGTTCGGTTTCTGATAAGCAATCACAAGAGCAGAGGGATACTAGATTATGTGCACACAGATGTTTGGGGTCCAGCTTCGACAACTTCTAATGGTGGTTCCAGATATTTTGTCTCATTCATAGATGATCATTCGAGAGATGCTTGGATTTATTTTCTAAAGCATAAGAATGAGGTATTTGAGACATTCAAGAAGTGGAAGGCGATGGTTGAGAATAGAACAAGAAAGAAATTGAAGACATTAAGATCTGACAATGGTACAGAATATACAGATGGTGCCTTCAAGGAGTTCTGTGATCAGGAGGGGATTGCCATACACTGGACAGTTAGATCTATGCAATAGCAAAATTAGGTCACGTAGTGTGACACCCCAGGGTTCACACAATGCTACAGTCCAAGGTGAAACCCGGATTGTCAAACCTGGCAAGCACCAAACACCATTCTACGACATGTTTCACCATCATAGTCACTATTTCTCTAGTGGAAACAATAAATATGTGAAGGTACAAAACAGGTAAAAGTAGTATAAAATTAGATATACACAAAAGAAGTACATCAACAAATGAGCCCAACTGAAATAGAATAAAAATACCCGAGTCTGAAATACATCTTAACACAATGAGTCAAATAAAATCTTACTAAGGCAATCAGCCTCAAAAAAATGAATACAACTCTAAAGTATGAACAATGAACATAACTATACAGTGGATGTTCAACTACTAAAACTGTGCGACGACGACTATGCTAGAACTCCGTCATCCTGTGGCTCTTCAAAACTCTGATTTTTGTGAAAGAGACAATTTAAACAAAAAGAATAACAACAAGAGCGTCAGATCGCTACAACAAGATCATCTTCATCCGCCCTCAGGGGAAGGGCTGCTAGATAAAGTGGAGGCTTTATCTATTAAGTATAGTCTACCTATATTATTTTTTCTGCATCTAATGGAGTTAATATTTAGACACCTACAAGACGAGACGTAGTACGTCGAGCAAAATAATCCAAACAAGGAAACCCTTATATATATACCATATGTATCAAATTGTAGATCCCTAAATACTAATTCCAACTCTATGAATAAAAATAACACTCAAAAGAAATACTCCAAGCCTAAACCATATAGGACCAATATCACAGTCTCGAACTACTTCTCAAGTAGTTGGCGCAAAAATAAGAGAATATCATCCAACTCAAAAAATAAAAAAAAATCACCATAGGTCATATCCTGTATGCCACAAATCAAAGAATATACCCTACTCATGGGTAATCTAACATGGGAGTAACTACAACTGATGATACATATATGTGTACATCTTTTTATGCAATAGCAATACTCTTATAATATTCTTACCCAATCGCTCTGCGGTAATAGGTTTTGTCTCCCTATTTCGGATACATAAAAAAACGATACTATTGTAATACTCTTACTCAATCTCTCTGCGGAAATAGGTTTTATATCCTTATTTCGAATACATGAAATGACGATACTTTTGTAATACTTTTACTCAATCGTCCTACAGAAATAGGTTTTATCTCCCTATTTCGGATACATAAAATGATGATACTTTTGTAATACTTTTACTCAATCATCCTGCGAAAATAGGTTTTATCTCCCTATTCTGGATGATGCATCCAGATGATCGTATAATGAAGTATAGACATATCAGCCAAATCCGAAAAAACCCCGATCATCTTCGAGTATTGGTACAGCCACAGTCTCATTGCGGGAAACATCTAATACTCCTAGTGTGGTATAGCCACAGTCTCATTACGGAGAAACATCTACACCAAGCATCCATAACTGATGAACACTACTTTATTATATGTTATTATACTTTTATCAACTCAACGTGTATCAAAAATCTCAACAGTGCGTGTTAACACAATATAAACTAAGTGTATTACTTTTATCAACTCAACGTGTATCAAAAATCTCAACAGTGCGTGTTAACACAATATAAACTAAGTGTATGTGCACATATCTCGGTGTGCGTGTCAAAAATCTCAACAGTGCGTGTTAACACAATATAAACTAAGTGTATGTGCACATATCTCGGTGTGCGTGTTCATAACTGGTGTTCACCATCATCTCAGGTGTTAAACAACTTTTAATCATTGTAATATAATAGTACAAGATCTAGAAACTCTCTCAAAAATAACAAACAAGAGTGAAACTCAAGAAACTTTCACGTTATATATCAATTATTTTAAATCAGCACATTTGCAGTTTTTTGCAGAACATATCGTTAGTCAATTGAGCATATCTTTCTCTAGACAAACTCTTTTTAAGATTAGTTTTTTGTTTTAGAAATTAGATTTACATAGATATCATTTGGCACTACTATGGTTCAGTTTGGAGTTCATATGATATCTCTAATTTCTAGTTAAACGTTATATATGTGCAGTAGTTTTTCTGCAGAATATATCATAGGTAAATTAGGCATATCTTTCTCTAGAAAAACTATCTTTTGGAAAGGTTTTCTGTTTTGAAATTTAGATTCACATATCTTTCGATTAGCATTAGTTTGGTTCAATTTGGATTTTATTTGTTATTTCAAATTTCTAGTTAAACAGTATATATGTGCAGCAGGTTTTCTACAGAACATAACAAGCATGATTATTTGCACAAGAAATTATATTTAAACCTTCAATCATATTTAAAACATATTGAAACATATATAAAATATATAACAACACTTAAACTTTGATAAACACTTACTAAAATTATCTCGAATATAAATCAAACTCTTGTGTTAATCTAATTAGGGTTTTTTAACCTAATTAACCAAATTCTTCAACCTAAAGCATGAACTTTTAACATATTAAACATAAGAATGAGTGCCAAACAACTTAGAAAAGATATACATTCATTAAATCATATTTTAATACGTAGGTATCACAAACCTAGGGTTTTCTCATCTTTAATCCACATGTAAACTCAATTAAATGTCAAATTAAGGTTTAAACATGATTAGAACATGATTAACAAGTTAAAAATAAAATTTGAAGAACCCTAATGATCATGATTATGTTTTTATTATAAACAGCAAGAAAAACATGTAAATCTAACATTTGTTTAAGATCTAACAATAAAAATCTTTTCTTTTTCACATTAGATTAAGATCTAAGCATGTAAACATAATTTAAACTTCTAAACTAGTTATTTAATTCTGGGGATGGGTTTGGATGTAAGTGATCTTACCTTAATATCATGTGCAAGCCTCTGAAATAAAGCAAGCAATCCCAGAGCATAAACAACCCGTTCTCCCTCGCCACACGTCGATGATCTCGCCCTCATGTCGGTGTTTTGCTTCACAAAGCTCTCCAAACTCATAAGAAAAAGATCTAGGGTTTTTGAGAAGAGAGGGTGGCTGATAAGGTTTATATATATGATAAAAGAAAGAAATTTTTGTGAAAAACACAGGTATTTATGGAGGCAAACCCGAAACAAATCTGTTTGACCCAAACCAGGAAACCTAGTCTGACTAGGAAAATAACATTCGGTATTTTAGCTGTAACTTTCTCATTCGACCTCCGAATGAGGTGATCTAAAATTTATTGGAAAGCTGTTGAAGAGATATACAACTTTGGTCTGTATACTTTTTCTAGATTTTGATTGCATCGGTCTGTAAAACATAGAAACTCATAACTGATCATTATTCTCAGATTTTTACTCTTTTGCCTTTGTGCATGTTTTGTGCATTTGCACTCATATTTTCACAAATATACATTGAATTGATCCCAAATAAATTCTTATCATACTCAAACATCAAAATATGTTATTTTTTACTATATAACATATTTATTATTATTTATCATAAAATATTCAAATTTACGGGGTTTTACATTTTCCCCCTTAAAAGAATTTTGTCCCCGAAATTCCGCAATCGTATCTTAGGAATTAATAATATGAGAAAAGCACTAAGAGGGGATAATCCAGACAAGGAAACCCTTTCGTACACATCTCGTACCATTAATCCCTAGATATGAATCACTAGCAATATTTATGCTTAACAATTTAAAATACGAATACTCTCACTTAACCCCTAACTAAACAGAACTAGTACGTCGGCCGAAAAATCCAAACAAGGAACCCCCCACATATATACTATGTATTCTGAATGATTAGGAGCTAAGTGTTAATACCCCTATTCTAGCATTAAATATAAATATGACCATATAGAAAAAAAATCAAAAAATCATAAACATCAATAAGCTATAACCAAAACAATTTACCCACTCGAACAATTACGGGTAGTCGTGATGCATATCCTCCTCGCGCTCCCAAGAAGCCTCCTCATCTCTTTTCCATCTCTATTGAACTTTAACTTAAAGTATTACTTTCTTTCTAAGCCTCTCATCCTCTCTAGTAAGAATACAACTCGTGATCTCCACGTTAGTTAAACCTATCTGAAACTCAAATTTTGGTGCATCAATCACCCTCTGCTGCTCCTTGTCGTACAAATGCTTCTTCATCATCAAAATATAGAAAATATCATGCATACTCGACATCGATGCTAGAAGATCTATCCGATGCGAAATGGCTCCAAAATGTTCAACTCTCATGAACGGACCAATATACCTTAGGGTAAACTTTTCCTGTCTACCGAGTTACTGAACTCATCTGTGGTATTTCAAATAAGACATAGTCCCCAATCTAGAACTCTAACGGTCATCGTGTTTCCGATGACTATGCGCTACAAGAATACGCTCCCAAACCTTTGCTACCTTCCCTGTAGTCTGCCTCATAAGCTAATGTCTAAGCAATAAACTTTCTTGTAACTATGTCCAATGAATAAGCAATCTATAATGCCTCCTGTACCATGCCTCATACAGTGTCATGCCAATAGTCTATGATATATGATATTATAATCACACTCAATCAATGGGATATGATCCTCCCAGCTATCTTGCAAGTCTATAATACATGTTTTCTACATAATTTCCGACACTTAGTTTACTCTCTCCGTTTGTCCATCCGTCTGTGGGTGGACAACACTAGAATATCACAACTGGCTACTGAGTAAATCCTGAAAACTCTTCTAGATATGCCTCTTCATATCTTTGTACATTTTTATTATACCTGGATACAGTGTATATCTGGTATAATGCGCCTAAACTATCGCGAAATATAAGCTATACCATTTGGGTCTCATAAAAACACCTCCTAGTCCTGCTAATGATGTGTCCACGTAAATGAAAAATATTGTATCACTGCTCAAAAAAAATCAAAATTGTTACTGTAGTCTATCTAGCCTTAATTGTCTCAAAGGCTCCCTAGCACCCAGTGCTCAAAGAAAACTATACACCCTTCTTCGTAAGTTGCGTAAGTGGTATCATAATCTTCAAAAAATCCCGAATGAACTTTCTCTCATACCCTACCAAAACTTTGCATCTCCGTAATGGTTCTTAGTGACTCCTAATCAAGTACAGCCTCAATAATGGCTGGATCCACTGTTATGCCCCCTACTGATGATGTGGCCTAAAAATCTGATCTCTTATAGCCAAAACTCTTATTTACTGAACTCAGCGTATCACTGATGCCTCTAATCTCGACTGTCCACTATGCTCGCAATGTCAATAAAGGATGTTGCTCGTGTTCTACCTCCGATCAAGAAAAGATAAGGATGTCATAAATAAAACAACTACAAACTGGTCCTAGCATGGATGGAAAACCCAGTTCATTAAATTCATGAATATCACGGGTGCATTAGTCAGCCCAAATATCATGACAAGAACTCAAAAGACACATATCGAGTCAGAAAAGATGATATTGGAAATATCCATTTACCACATTCGTAACTGGAAATAACTAGAACGAAGATCAATCTTCGAGAAATGCTGCGCTCCTCGCAGCTGGTGGAACAAATCATAATTCCTCGATAATAGGTCAGTGATTCAAGAAGTTACCATA
The DNA here is from genome assembly GCF_001876935.1 of Asparagus officinalis. Lineage (NCBI taxonomy): Eukaryota > Viridiplantae > Streptophyta > Magnoliopsida > Asparagales > Asparagaceae > Asparagus > Asparagus officinalis. The sequence goes on along the minus strand of NC_033797.1, from coordinate 83,017,638 downwards.
TTCAACTCATGATAATCTATACATAATTGCATGCTACTGTCCTTCTTCTCCACGAAGAGGACCGGTGCTCCCATGAAAAATGACTCTAGATAATGAAACTCTGATATAACAACTCATCTAACCGAGTCTGTAGCTCCCTCATCTCATCGGGTGCCATATGATATGATAGGGTGCTCGGAATATCGGTATGGTGTCTGTTGCAACTCGATGTAGGAACAACATCTCTCACTGGAGAAAATGTAGGTATGTCCTGAAAGACATCCTGATACTCTGAGACGACTCCGATCTCGCTCAAAACTGCACCCCGATCCCATATCGTCACCTTCTTGACGTATGCCAGAAATGGCTCCGTATTCTGGTTACCCTATAAGATTGCTACTATCTATACAATCCCAACGAATGCTCACAAGCATACTATTTTAGCAAAATAGTAGATACTAATATTGTAGGATTATAACCATTTCATACCAAGAATGATGTCAAAATCTGACATCCACAAAATGACCAGGTCAAAGATGAACTCAAACTCATCTATACTGATGACACATCTCCTACATATACTCTCTAATAGGGACACCTCCCCTAGAGGAGTAGAATCTTATAACAGAACATCTAAGGGATGTGTAACTAACTGAAGCCTATACATGAAGGCATGAAATATAAAAGAATATGAAGTTCCTGAATCAAACAAGATTCGAGCTGGCTAAGAATTTACTATGAAAACTCTGCTCGTACTATGCTCACGCGGTATGATTGCATAAACCCTGTTGGTGGCTAGAGACTACTATGCTATCGGTGGTGGAATGTATAGGTCCATCTGACCCTGATGAATACTCTGAAAAGCACAATTATGGCCTATTGACCCCTAAATCCTCGGAATAACCTATAGTACATCTATCCTCGATGCTGGCCGTAACCATAGCCCTAAGACAATTAATCCTGACCTCTGTCATGCTGGTCTCCTACTGGTATACTATGACAATTCTTTGATCTATATCTGATCTTGTTACAATTGTATCATGTGTCCTGAATCATACGCTGCTGTGGTGTTATTAAATCATGTTGTGCTATCTTCTTATAATATCTTTGTTAATGATGGTTAAAATTCTTACCCCGCTACTGAGGTCCTCTAGATCCCACAATAGGCCTCTTGCCCTTGTTATTGCCATCATGCTGGTCTTGATTTCATAATTAACTATAGGCATATTTCACTGCTTTAATCGAACTAGCTCTAACTGCTTGTGGAAGAAGTAAACAAAAATTTCCTAAATAAGTGATATACGCTATCCCGACAAAATTTTAAAATCGTAGCTATCCTTTTCTGCTATTCCTTGGTGATGTCCTCTATGCTGAATATTTTTAACCTCTGATTTGGTACTGAGTCGACGTTAAGAAATTTTTACATATTCCTTTTTATTTATAAGTTGCACATGAATCTAGTGTGCCCTGCACTATGGTGTTCTCAGTGTCTGATATCGTTCCTATTCTTTTAGAGCCAAGCCTCGAGCCTTGTGGTTCTATCAACAGCTAGTTCTGGTGATGATGAAATCATTAGTATTACGTCTTCATTAGGCATAACTGGTATAATTAGTGGTGGAACTCTAGAAAGTGATACTGCTGGCGAAAACGGATATGCCTCTCTCTCCTTGAGTGCTACAAAATCTTACTGCAAACGGTGTCATAAAGTCGATCATATACTATGGAGCCTGCTACCGCTTGGGCTTTGCTTACCCAGCTTTCCGGGAACGAGTTTTAACTCGACCGTATCCTCGTCCCTACATTTATAATATCAAGAGGAGAGCTTATGATCACAGTAAGTAAGATCGCAAACATATATACATATATAAATATAATGTATCCCAATACATATACATAACATATAGTTTTCACGCAAATACTTTAAATCAACATAAAATAATTGTCATAAAAAAAATTTCCAAAATTTTGAGATATACGCACATATCGTCCTCACTCATTCTAGAAAAATTCTTAGCGAACTCTATACATGAATCCTAAGAAACTCTATTCTAGCTCCACGACTCGACACAAGATGATCCTAGGAAAACTAGAACTAGAGCTCCGATACCAACTGTGACGCCCCAGGGTTCACACAAGGTTGCAGTCCAATGTGAAACCCGGATTGTCAAACCTTCCAAGCACCAAGCACCAAACACCATGCTACGATATGTTTCACCATCACAATCACTATCTCTCTAGATGAAATAAAAAATATGTGAAGGTACAAAACAGGCAAATAATAGAAGTAGTATAAAATCAGATATGTACAGAAGAAGTATATCAACAAATGAGCCCAACTGAAATAGAATGAAAATATCTCTGAGTCTAAAATGCATCTCAACATAATGAGTCAAATGAAATCTCACTAAGTCACTCAGCCTCAAAAAAATAAATACAACTCTAAAGTCTTAATAATGAACATAACTATACAGTGGAGCTCTAACTACTAAAACTGTGCGACGCCGACTATGCTGGAACTCTGTCATCCTGCGGCTCTCCGAAACTCTGATTTTTGTGAAAGAGATAATTTAAACAAAAAGAACAACAACAAGAGCGTCAGATCGCTACAACAAGATCATCTTCATCCGCCCCCAGGGGAAGGACTGCTAGATGAAGTGGAGGCTCTATCTATTATGCATAGTCTACCTATATTATTTTCTCCGTATCTAATAGAGTTAATATTTGAACACCTACAAGACGAGACGTAGTACGTCAAGCAAAATAATCCAAACAAGGAAACCTTCATATATATACCATATGTATCAAATTGTAGATCCCTAAATACCAATTCTAACTCTATGAATGAAAACAACACTCAAAGAAATACTCCAAGCCTAAACCATATAGGACCAATGTCACAATCTCGAACTACTTCTCAAGTAGTTGGCACAATAATAAGAGAATATCATCCAACTCAAAAAAAAAAAATTACCATATGCAATATCCTGTATGCCACAAATCAAAGAATGTGCCCTACTCATGGGTAATCTAACATGGGAGTAACTACAACTGATGATACATATATGTGTACATCTCCTTATGCAATAGCGATACTCTTATAATATTCTTACTCAATCGCTCTGTGGTAATAGGTTTTGTCTCCCTATTTCGGATACATAAAATAACGATACTATTGTAATACTCTTACTCAATCATCCTGTGGAAATAGGTTTTATCTTCGTATTCTAGATATATGAAATGATGATACTTTTGTAATACTTTTACTCAAACGTCCTGTGAAAATAGATTTTATCTTTCTATTCCGGATACATAAAATGACAATACTTTTGTAATACTTTTACTCAATCGTCCTGCGGAAATAGGTTTTATCTTCCTATTTCTGGATGATGCATCCAGATGATCGTACAGCAGAGTATAGACATATCAGCCAAATCCGAAAAAACTCCGATCATCTTCGAGTATTAGTACAACCGCGATCTCATTGCGGGAAACATCCAATACTCCTAGTGTGGTACAGCTACTGTGTCATAATGAGGAAACATCCACACTGAGCATCCATAATTGATGAACACTACTTTATTATATGTTATTACACTTTCATCAACTCAACGTGTATCAAAAATCTCAATAGTGTGTGTTAACACAACATAAACTAAGTGTATGTGCACATATCTCGGTGTGCGTGTCCATAACTAGTGTTCACTATCATCTCAGGTGTTAAACAACTCTTAATCATTGTAATATAATAGTACAAGATTAAGAAACTCTCTCAAAAATAACAAACAAGAGCAAAACTTAAGAAATTTTCACGTTATATATCAATTATTTCAAATCAGCACATTTGTAGTTTTTTACAGAACATATCGTTAGTCAATTGAGCATATCTTTCTCTAGACAAAAATCTTTTTAAAAATAATTTTTTGTTTTGGAAATTAGATTAACATAGCTATCATTTGGCACTAGTTTGGTTCAGTTTAGAGTTAATATGATATCTCTAATTTCCAATTAAACATTATATATGTGCAACAGTTTTTCTACAGAATATATCATCAGTAAATTAGGCATATCTTTCTCTAGAAAAACTATCTTTCAGAAAGATTTTCTGGTTTTGAAATCTAGATTCACATATCTTTCAATTAGAATTAGTTTGGTTCAATTTGGATTTCATTTGTTATTTTAAATTTCTAGTTAAACTGTATATATGTGCAACAGTTTTTCTACAGAATATAACAAACATGATTATTTGCATGAGAAATCATATTTTAACTTTCAATCATGTTTAAAACATACTGAAATATATATAAAACATATAACAATACTTAAACTTTGATAATCACTTACTAAAAATATCTCGAACATAAATCAAACTCTTGTGTTAATCTAATTAGGATTTTTCAACCTAATTAACCAAATTCTTCAATCTAAAGCATGAACTTTTAACATATTAAACATAAGCATGAGTGCCAAACAACTGAGAAAAGATATACATTCATTAAATCATATTTTTAACACTTAGGTATCATAATCCAAGGGTTTTCTCATCTTTAATCCACATGTAAACTCAATTAAATGTCAAATTAGGGTTTAAACATGATTAGAACATAATTAACAAGTTAAAAATGAAATTTTAAAGAACCCTAATGATCATGATCATGTTTCTATTATAAACAACAAGAAAAACATATAGATCTAACATTTGTTTAAGATCTAACAACAAAAACTATTCTTTTTCACATTAGATTAAGATCTAAGCATGTAAACATAATTTAAACTTCTAAACTAGTTATTTAACTATGGGGATGGGTTTGAATGTAAGTGATCTTACCTTAATATCATGTGCAAGCCTCTGAAACAAAGCAAGCAATCCCTGAGCATAAACAATCCGTTCTCCCTCGCCACACGTCGATGATCTCGCCCTCGTGTCGGTGTTTTACTTCACAAAGCTCTCCAAACTCATAAAAAAAGATTTAGGGTTTTTGAGGGAAGAAGGTGACTGATAAGGTTCATAGATATGATAAAAGAAAAGAATTTTCGTGAAAAACACATGTATTTATAGAGACAAACCCAAAACAAACATGTTTGAACCGAAGCAGGAAACCTAGTCTGACTAGGAAAATAATCTTCGGTATTTTGGTTGTAACTTTCTCATACGACCTCGGAATGAGGTGATCTAAGAGTTGTTGAAAAGCTATTGAAGATATGTAACTTTGGTCTTTTATACTTTTTCAGATTCTGAATGCATCGATATGCAAAATGTAGAAACTCATAACTGGTCATTATTCCCAGATTTTCACTCTTTTGCCTTTGTACATGTTTTGTGCATTTGCACTCATATTTTCACAAATATAGATTAAATTGATCTCAAATAAATTCTTATCATACTCAAACATCAAAATATATTATTTTTTACTATATACATATTTATCATTATTTATCATAAAATGTTCAAATTTACGGGGTTTTACACGGAGAGACTGAACTGAACACTGTGGGAGAAAGCATTGAGTATGCGATCATATGCTGGTTTGGGTAGTGAATGGTGGGCAGAAGTGGTTGCTACAGCTTATTACATAGTGAACCGTTCTCAACATTCGACATTAGATGGTGATACACCTTATCGGGTATGGTCAGGGGAGCATGCAGATTACGATAGACTTAGGATTTTTGGATGTACCACCTACTATCACATCAACGAGGGAAAGCATGATGCGAGGGCCAAGAAGGCAATATTCTTGGGGTATGCAAAGGGCGTAAAAGTTTGTCATCTTTGGTGTACAGAAGATTCCAAGTTCGTGATCAGCAGGGATGTAACCTTTGATGAGAAATCCATGATTGCCAGGGCATTCAAGAGTGGTGGTGTTGGGACTGTTAGGACCTCTAAGTCCTAGGTTATTTAGATAGAACCTAAAAACCAACCAGGTTCTAATCATGTTCAAGTGGAGGATCATGAAGATGATTAGCTTGAACAAGAGGAGGTTCAGCAAGAAAATGTACAAGCATTACGATAATAGCAACTTGAAGATAGTTTGGCTTCCACTAGGCCAAGGCGAGCATACAAGCAGGTTTAGAAGCTGGGGTCAGATTAGCCTCTGAAGCACTATGGTCAAGTAAATTTGGTTGAGTACGCACTCTCGGTGGAGGATGATGAGCCGATCACCTTCAAAGAAGCTATTCGGGACAAGGATAGTGAGAGTTGGTTGGCTGCGATGGAAGAAGAGATGGAATCTCTCCGGAAGAACCAAATATGGGAGGTGGTCCCATTGCTCGTAGGGAAGAAAGCTATAGGTTGTAAGTGGGTGTACAAGAGAAAGGAGGATCCTTCCAAGCTCGGTGGTACAAGGTACAAGGCTAGGCTAGTGGCTAAGGGGTTTGCACAAAGAGAGGGTGTGGAATACAATGAGATCTTTTCTCCGGAAGTGAAACACACATCTATTCGGGTGCTATTGAGTATTGTTTCTCATAATGATCTTGAGCTGGAACAACTCGATGTTAAAACGGCCTTCTTGCACGGAGACTTGGATGAGGATATCTATATGCATTAGCCTGAGAGTTACAAGGTTGAGGATAAGGAGAATCATGTATGTCACTTGAGTAAATCACTATATGGATTGAAGCAATCTCCTCGCCAGTGGTACATGCAATTTGACTCTTTCATGCTAAAGCATGGGTTCTTCAGAAGCGATTATGACTGTTGTGTCTATATTCAGAAGCTTTGTGGAGGTGATTATATCTATCTTCTTTTATATGTAGATGACATGCTTATTGCATTGAAGAACAATGTGGAGATATATAGACTAAAATCTTAACTTGGTAAAGAGTTTGAGATGAAGGACATTGGTGCTGCTAAGAAAATACTGGGTATGGAGATTAGAAGAGAGCGGGCGAATTGACGATTGTTCTTGAGTCAGAAGATCTATATAGAGCGGGTGATCGCAAGGTTTGGGATGCAAAGTGCTAAGTCAGTGGTGACTCCATTAGCCCTATATTTTAAGCTCTCGGGTAAATAATCTCCCACTAGAGCGGAAGATAAGGCACACATGGAATGTGTTCCTTATGCTAGTGCAATAGGTAGTTTGATATATGCCATGGTGTGTACATGTCTAGATATTTCACAGGCGGTTAGTGTGGTCAGCAGGTTCATGGCGAATCTGGGAAAAATGCACTAGGAAGCGGTGAAATGGGTCCTGAGGTACTTGAAAGGTACCGCGGATACGGGTCTGTATTTTGGTGGAGATACATGTCAGATTGATGGGTTTGTGGACTCAGACTATGCGGGCGATCTAGACAGACGACGATCTACTACTGGTTATGTATTCAGAATACATGGTGCTCTAGTTAGTTAGCGATCGATGCTACATGCTACAATGGCACTTTCTACTATAGAGGCTAAGTATAGGGCCATGGCAGAGGGAGTGAAGGAAGCATTGTGGTTGTGTGGTCTGTTAGAAAATTTAGAGATTGAGCAGGATTACGTGAACTTACGGTGCGATAGTCAAAGTGCAATTTATTTAGCTAAGAATCAAGTTCATCATGCTCGTACCAAGCATATTGATGTCAGGTATCATTTTGTGTGGGATGTCATAGAGGAAGGTGATATTTCTTTCATGAAGGTGCACATGAATGAGAATCCAGCAGACATGTTGACCAAGGTGGTGACAGGTAGCAAGTTTTAACATTGTCTGAACTTACTCCACATTAGCCCGTGTTGATCTGCCCAACACGACAATTGCAGAACTATGATTAGCTTGATCCCGGTCAGAGGGTATGTAGGCAACCATGGTAAAATAATGCGATTGGTTTGGCCTGGTTTTGGGCCTGGTTGGCATTCGTGGTGTTCTTCTGGTGATCATCCAAAAATTAAGGTTTATCAAATGATGGACGAGGTGGAGAAATGTTGAACACTGACCTTGTCGGCGACCTCGCCAACATCGGTGGCAACGAGGTCCTACCAGTGGCAACAACAGCGTTGATTGTGGAGCTCAGAGATCGGAACTCAGGCGATGATTAGTTCGGGCGTGGGCGTGGAGCTCGCCTGACGTGGTTAAGGAGGCGAAGAGCTCGCCTGTGAAGAACTTGCCTGATGGTTTCGACCTCACCTGTTGGGCGTGGACCTCACCTTTTGATGTCGCCCAAGATCTCGCTTACACAAGAGATATGGCGACCTCACATGTAGCGTGAGCGGGATTTAGGAGCTCGCGTACTGAGATCACGCTTGCCTGTGTGTTGTTGGATCTAGTTGGATCCCACAACTACCCTAGGGTTTCATTTTCAAAATTTTAACAGAGGCAATTTTTATCTCTGTGGCGGTGACTTTTATCTCCAGCGGAAATTCTCAGTTGATCTAAGAATCAATTTTTCGGTCTAGATAAATTGGGCAAAGTCCTGTAGCATTTACTACAATGACGAGTTAGTGTTGCGAGATATCTCAAGTTTGAGATATTTTATTTTACAAGCTTTGTAATTTCTTGTGGTTGAATAAGAAATTATTTGTGTGGCTCCCGTGGACGTAGGCAATTTACCGAACCACATAAATCTATTGTCTCGTCTACTTTACTTACTGTTTTATCCGTGTAGTCGTTTATTGCTTGTATGGTTGGTTTGAGTGTGGCTTAAACTCAAGCTCGAGTTGTTTTCTCTTGGGATTAATTTTATCATATCTAAGAACCCTAATAGCCACCAAACCCCCATAAACCCTATTTTGAATTCTTGGAGAAGATTGGAGGCTTTCAAGTTGGGTTTTTGTTGATTTTTTTTAGCTTTTGCAGTGGAGATCTCCTTCGACGTTGCTTCTAACAAGTTTTCCTACAACCCCAGACGAGTTTCATCTCTACTAATCCCCCTCCTAATTTTTAAAATATTTTTGAAGAGTTTTTAATAAGTTTTATAGAGCCTAATCAATTAATTAAAATATTTTTGAAGAGTTTTTAATAAGTTTTATAGAGCCTAATCAATTAATTTGTGTATAAAAATTGAATCTTTTGTATATATGTATAAAGACTAGGTCTTTTCATGTTAAAGAGATTAAGCACGAATTTACAGAAGTATTTTAAGATCTGAAAATAATTTAAAATATTGTTTATCTGAATTTTAATGTCTTATTATTCGTTTTAAAGTTTCGTGCATGATTGAAGATTTACATATGATTTCTTGTGCAAATAATCATGCTTGTTATGTTCTGTTAAAAATCTACTGCACATATATACTATTGAACTAGAAATTTTAAATAACAAATGAAATCCAAATTAAACCAAGCTAATTCTAATTAAAAGATATATGAATCTAGTTTTCAAAACAGAAAACCATACCTAAAGATAGTTTTCGTAGAGAAAGATATACTCAATTTACTGATGATATGTTCTGCAGAAAATCTACTGCACATAAAAAATGTTTAACTAGAAATTAGAAATATCATATGAACTCCAAACTGAACCAAATCAGTGTCAAATGATAGCTATGTGAGTCTAGTTTCCAAAACGAAAAAATATTCTTAAAAAGATTTTGTCCAAAGAAAGATATTCTCAATTTACTAATGATATGTTCTGCAAAAAACTGCAGATGTGCTGATTTGAAATAAATTGATATATTACGTAAAGGTTTCTTGAGTTTCGCTCTTGTTTGTTATTTTTGAGAGATATTCTCGATCTTGTACGGTTATATTATAATGATTAAGAGTTGTTTAGTACCTGGGATGATGGTGAACTTCAGATGTGGACACGCACACCAAGATTTGTGCATGTATGCTATATTGTGTTAGATTGGCACACTTTTGACACGAGTTAAATTAATAAACACATTTGAATAATGATGTTCTATACGTATCCGGAAATAGAAAGATGAAACCTATTTACCACAGAACGATTGAGTAAGAGTATTACAATAGTATCGTTATTACATGTATCCGGAATAGGAAAATAATAAACCCTATTGCCACAGAACGATTGAGTAAGAGTATTACAATAGTATCATTATTACATGTATCCGGAATAGGAAAATAATAAGCCCTATTACCGCAGAACGATTTGTTCGCGGGGAAAACTGTTTTCTTCATTGAAATAATTGTCATCTTGGATTACAAAGATCTGGTCTTTTATAGATCCGGTTACAACTAAATCAAAGAAAAAAAGTAAAAATTACAACTTTCCGTTTGTGAACAAATCGCGAGCTCCTTTTTTGCGGTCGCTCGCTTTGGTGGGTTCTTTGCCAACGCTGGGGTTAATCCGTGGACCACCGCGCGATC
>NC_033797.1:82965650-83006422 GCF_001876935.1 Asparagus officinalis | reverse complement strand
GTTGTTCTTCTCGGATAAATCCCGAATCGATCAACTTCTTAACCTCTGCCTCAATAGCTTCCATAATCTACGGACGAAACCATCTTTGTTGTTGTTTGATAGGTTTGGCATCCGGCTTGATGTCTAGGCGGTGCATTGCCACATTAGGGTCGAGTCCTGGCATATCTTCGTAGTTCCAGGCGAAGACATCAATGTATTCTCTGATCAGGGCAATTAATTCCTCCTTCTCATCTGGAAGAAGACTACCGCTGATGAATATGGGCTTTGGATTGGCCTCATTGCCCATATTAATTTGGACTACTTCATCTTCGGTTGGTGGTTCTCTCTGTTCGAACCTATCACCGTATTGCATGTTTAGGTGATGAACCCATGGGTCTTCCCACGTTGGCATTTGATCGTCATCCTCCAACGTAGATGGATCAGCTGTAGTCATGTTTGACATTAAGGTTTTGAACATTTCTCCCAAACTTGTGTCGGAATCCTCAGCTGAAGAATCTGGCAAGTACCCATCCTTAGCTTTGTTAGCAATTTGATCGATAATTTGCCAACCACATTCGTCATCTGATGAAACATAACCTAAGCCTCGCCCATATTTATAATAATCCTCAGGTTTCCCTTTTGGTACATATACCGCTTTGGCTGGATTACGAGGACCTCGATCGAAGTATAGACCTTCTCCGAGTGTGAAATCGTACCCCTGCTTTTCCATGAGCTTGCGCGCTTCCGGACTATATTTAGATAAATGCCGACCAGGTTTGTCATCATCTTCGTCTTCACTTAGGAAATGATCTGGTAACGGAGAGCTTTTTCCTTTACCATAAATTACTTCTTTTGCACCTCCTACCTTGTTTGGGATGATCATGGTTGTTCCAAAAGAATGTTGGAGGCGTTCCTTCGTTACATAAGACGATCGAAGTGGCATATACAAGTCAGCATTATCATACAGTTCTCTTACCACATCATCAAGAGACAAGGAGTACTCTAAATCATCTTTTATTGCAATATCGGCAAGTTGCCAGTTACAACCTCCATCTGACGATTGTTCATCGTCAAGATTGATTACAAAGGGTACAATGTCATTTAAAACAAAACCACCATTGTAATCGAATCCGGCTTCAGAATCAGCTTCTTCTCCGCTGTCTGTGCCCTGGGCCGATGGTTCAGTATCGGATTCGTTACCATAAAGGAGAGAATCGGTGAAATAATTCTCATACCCCTTGAATGGTTGCTTATCCGCGACCACCGTCCTAACCTCATTGTCAGTGTCGACATACTTCAAACACTGATGGAGAGTAGAGGGAATTATCACATTACTATGGATCCAAGGCCGACCCAATAGTAAGTTGTACGAAGTCTCCGCATCGATCACATAACACGTGACTTCTGTCTTCAGATCTCCCATCTGGCACTTCACCCGGATCTTACCCAAGGGTCTTGACCCACTAGTGTTGAATCCATAGATAACAGTGCCTGTGGACGCCAACTTGCTTACTGGGATGCCGAGGAAATGCATCAATCGAAGCGGCATAATACTCACAGCAGAACCCGGATCCACTTGGATTCGGTTGACTTGGCTGGAGCCAATGTATCCGACGAAATATAACGGCCGATCGTGGTTCGAATTCTTCGTCTGCATATCTTCTTTGGTGAAAGTAATGCAGGGAAGGTTCTTAGTCGCTATGTTGCACTGTTGACTCAGCGGTTCTGGCTGTTCAGGTATCGGCTTGACTTGAGTCAGAAATACCTCTGCATTGGCCAAAGCTTCTTGTAGGGCCTCCCTGGTTTCTTTGGATAATCGCAGCAACTCATACAGCGTTATCCGTGCAGGAATGTTGGCTAATTGCGCCATAATGTCGAAGCTATGCGGAGTCTTCGAGCTTTCCGGTTTGTCTCTTCCAATTGGACGACTGAAACGAGACTGCTTCGGATTCTGTACCTCTTGGGGATTCTTCTCTTTTGGTTTATTCACCGGTTGTCGTAGAGCTTCTTTACCCGGTGTGGGACTTGCAATCACTCCCATCTCCGTGAGAGTTTTGGCTGGTCCCCGCTTGTTCACCCCCTGCTCACTAGGTGGCGGATAATTGTAGTGGTATTCATTTCCGCTCCGTGTCGCAAAAGCTTCTTGTTCTTCTTCAGAGAGCAGGAAAGTGGAGATTCTTTCGTCATCTTCCCCTGGGATAGCAGAGACTCCATAACAAGACTTCCCTTTTCCTTTAGACTTCCTCCCGGATGACGAACCGGCCCATTGTTCATCTCCAATCAGATCTGGATGAACCCAAAGGATTTCGCCATTTGGGGTTGTGTGCGGCACAAGTCCCTTTTGGCGCTGTCCGTGCGGATCGTCATTCACCGTCTTCATCCCGACTTTGGTGACGCGTTTTGGCTCGAACCAAGTTGTAGGCACCGACCCAAAACTGATTGACACTGCGTTGGCCCCCACATTCTTGGCTGGTTTCGGGGTTATGACTCCTACGTCGATTAACGCCTGGATCTTGTCCTTGAGGTGGTAGCATGATCTCGTAGGGTGGTGGACCGCTCTGTGGTACGCGCAGTACTTTGGATCCGTCACTTTGCTGGCCCCTTCTTGATCCACGATCGCCGGCAACTGGATCTTGTTGTTCTCCAACAGGTATTTGAAGATGCCGGGAACTTCATCATCCTTGAAGGAGTACACTTTAGGAAACCTCGGCTCCGCAGATTTCTGCTTCTGAGGCCGTTGTTGCCATTGTCCTCGAGATTGTTGGGGTGCTTGTTGCTGTGGCTGCTGTTGCTGTGGTTGCAATTGAAAGGTTTGATTAGCATCAACTGCATTAGCTTGTGCCTTACCTTTCCCCCGTGGGACGAAGTTTTGCTTTGGAACACTCGTCGCCGGTTGGCCTCTTTCCGCCTTCTTCCTCTTGAGGAATCGCTCAGCTTGCTCTCCCCGGACTTTCAAGTCCTTCCATGTATTGGATGGTGCTGTCCCCATTGCTTCTAGCACGTCCAACGCGAGGTTGTTGTGGCAGGTCTGGAGGATGAATTCCTCGGTGATCGGGTCCCGGCAATTCATCGCCTTGTTCCGGAATCTTTTGACGAAGGTATCGACTAACTCTCCGTCCTTCTGCTTCTCATCGAGCAACGATCCGATAGATATCTCGGTGTCGTCGTCGAAGAAGTTGGCCAGGAACTTGGTCTCCATGTCATCCCAGCTGTTTACGCTGCCTGGCTTGAGGCGGCGATACCAATCGAAGGCGGCTCCGCGAAGAGTGCCGACGAATGACCGCACCATCAGAGGCTCATTACCAGAGATCACCCCCAAATGCGATTTGAAGTAAATCAAATGCTGGGTAGGTGAACCCATCCCATTAAACGGCGTGAAGTTAATTAGATTAAACTTCGCCGGATATGGGATCGATTCCCATTCTCTTGGGTATGGGCAAGGAATGCCTGTTTTCTTCGTCTCTTGAGCGGAAATTAGTGTGTTGATTTTGCTCTCGAGGTTCTTGATCTTCAGGTTTTCGCCGGTTTCTTCGCCAGCATTCTCATTACCACCCCCTGCGTTGACGGGAGGATCATTGGTGTTACGAGCATTTGTATCCTCATCTTCCACATTAATCGGGTTACGATGATTCTGCTCGCCTTGTTGGTTCGCCAATGCTTGGATCTGTTGGTCATGCATTTCTCTCATCTGCTGCATGGCCATCTCCATCTCAAATTTGAAACTTTCTTTCTGCTTAGCCAAAGCGTCTTCAAGCATCTTGGCCATCTGCTCCGCACTTATCATCAGGGCCTCGCGGGGTTGTCCCTCGCTGGATACTGTATTATCTGATGCCACCGCGGAGCCGGCATCAGATTCTTCATCTTCTGAAGGGCGTCTTGTCCGAATCCTACCATAAGTTGCTCGCTCTATGGTTCCGGACTGCAGACGGGTTCTAGGTCGGGAAGCTTTCAGAATCGACTCGAAATCTTCTCGTGCCGATGTCCCTTTGCTCGTCATGTTGGTGGTGACCCTCGGAAATTCTCCGTCTTCAATCACCCTTCTTCTTAAAGACTAAACCGGTAGCGCGTGTTAGGCGCAGACTTATCCCTGCTTAGGATTCGGGATAAACTTCCTATGATGAATCCTAAATTCTTGGAAAAGGGTTGGTGTGGGAAAGGAAGAATTTTATATTCTATCTCCCGACACTGAAGAAGAATTTTATATTCTATCTTCAGCTGGAAAGGAGACTCGAGGTGGGATCTCCACCCCCAGAATCCGGAAAGGTGAAACTAAGAGTGGGATCTACACTCCGAGAATCGAAAAGATTCGGATAACCCTAACTGTCGGAAGGTTTGATTACCGAACTAAAGATGAATTTCTCGTTTATCGAGAGTAAATCGTGGTTTTGGTCCTAACTGTAGGAAGGTTTGACCAAGCGAGAGTTTGAGGTGACCCTAACTGTAGGAAGGTTTGATCACTCGATTTGAAAGTGGACCTCTCGTTCATTGGAGGAATCGAGAGGGGATTTTGACTGTGGTGTGGACCTCTCGTTCATTGGAGGAACCGAGAGGGGATTTTGGTTGTGGTCCTAACTGTAGGAAGATTTGATCAAGTGGGAGGTTTAAAACGATCCTAACTGTAAGAAGGTTTGATCGCTCGATTTGTGTGTCTCTCGTTCATTGAAGGAATCGAGAGGGAATTTTGGTTGTGGTCCTAAGGTTTGACCAGGTAAACGGTGGGTTTAGTGCTTATCACTTTATTTGTAATGATCGGGTTATCCCTAAGAAAATTACATGTAACATTCTTTCAGGAACTTCCCGTTACATGAATTATCCACCCCCAGCTTTTCTTGCGAAACTGGGTTTATCATCGTATCGGTTGCATGATCGGGTTATCCTTAAGAATACCACGCATGGCACTCTCCAGGAACTTCCCGTGGAAGAAAGGAAATAGTTTAGACTCATATACCTATTAGAGTATCAGGGAGCAGTTTAACCTCTTATACCGGTCGGAGGGTTGAGAAGCAGTTTATACTCATATACTCTTCGGAGTCTTAAGAAGCAGTTTATACTCTTATACTTGTTGTTTAGACTCATATACCTATTAGAGTATCAGGGAGCAGTTTAACCTCTTATACCGGTCGGAGGGTTGAGAAGCAGTTTATACTCATATACTCTTCGGAGTCTTAAGAAGCAGTTTATACTCTTATACTTATTGTTCGCGGGGAAATTCGTTGCTTTCTTTTTCATTGAAATAATCGTCATCTTGGGTTACAAAAGATCCGGTCTTTTTTAGATCCGGTTACAATTAAATCAAGGAAAAATAAGAAAAATTACAACTTTCCTTTTGTGAACAAATCGCGAGCTCCTGTTTTGCGGTCGCTCGCTTTGGTGGGTTCTTTGCCAACGCCGGGGTTAATCCGTGGACCACCGCGCGATCTAGATCCGGTCGGATCTACACGATTATACGGGTATTATTCCACGAAGGGAATAATAGCCGGGAGGGATTAGTCCACCAAGGGAATAATCGCTCGGATCTCGAGATCTAAGACCAAGCTTAGATCTGGAGTGTGATCTCGTGTAGATCTCAGATCTGTTCTTTCTTCCTCTCGAAATCCTGCCTTTTCTGACGTGGATGCTCGCCGAGGATCAGATCCGAATGTGCAAGTCTTCAAGTCTTCAAAGCTCCGAGTTCGCTCTTCAATCCGGCAGAGTTTTGGCTCTTGAAATTCCAACCTTTGAAAATGAACAATGCCTAGCCTATTTATAGGCTCTCTGGACTATGCCCGCGCACAGGAAAACGTCGGCCACCTCTGGATGGCCGGCACTGTGCCGAGCCACCTTGAGGTGGCTCGGCTCCTGGCCGAGCCCCCCCCGGGGGGGTCCGGGCCGAGCCACCTTGAGGCGGCTCGGTTTGGCCGAGCCCCTCTGGGTTTGCTGTTTTCCGTTGTTTTGTGTTGTGTCCATTTTCCGGTTTTGTCCGCGATTTGGTTGATTGAGACTCTGATTTGTTGATCTGATTTGGCAGTAAGTCTGATTCCTGATTTGGCAGTAAATCCACTTCTGAGTTCGAGTCCGAAACTGATCTTGATTCGATCGTGATTCGTCCGAGTCTGTTCCCGGTTGGATGACTCGTTTATTCTTTAACACTTGGCTTGATTCCGAACGTGTATGGATTCATTCCGTTGTTCGTGTGCGATTCGTCGATCTCGTCGCCTCGTTGGTTCGTCGGTTTGTGCCGAGCTGTGCTAAGGGACCTATAAGCAGTTTTATATGCCTACACGATTGAGTAAGAGTATTACAATAGTATCGTTATTACATGTATCCGGAATAGGAAAATAATAAACCCTATTGCCGCAGAACGATTGAGTAAGAGTATTACAACAGTATCGTTATTATATGTATCCGGAATAGGAAAATAATAAACCTTATTACCGCAGAGTGATTGAGTAACGAGCATTACAAAAGTATCGCTATAGTACAAGATGATGCACACATAGATAATTGATCAGTTGTAAGGTTTACTTCCCAGATAGATTGTCCGCGAGTAGGGTATTTCCTTTGAGAATTTGATACACCCGTTATGGACGACATATATATTTGTTTTAGCTTAGTTGGTATCCTCTTATATTAGAGCAGGTCACTCGGACGTAATTTGAGATGAGATGATTATTTTATATGTTGAAGATTGGAGTATTTATCATTGATTATTTGTTTCATAAAGGGTTATATGAATGATTTGATATATGTATGTACTGACTTTATTTTCTTATATACTCCTACCCCTTCCCTTGGGGAGAGGTAGTGATGATCTCGCTAGCGCTTTGACACTCGTTGTTTACTCCCCTTTCAGGCAACGAGTTTGGCGCACGGAGAGTCGCAGGTTGATGAGACTTCTTAGTTGTCCATTTAGTTACTTATCATATGGAGAGTCGCAGGTTGATGAGACTTCTTAGTTGTCCATTTAGTTACTTATCATATTTTTGTAGTTATTGTAGAGCTCCACATGTAGTTGATTATTTTCAGAATCTAGATTGGTATTTTGTTTCATAGAGTTGAGAGCTATTATGAGACTTTGTTTATGTGACTCATTGTATTTGAGATTCAGTTCAGACTCAGAGATATGTCTATTTCATCCCAGTTGGGCTCATTATTGATTTTTCATATGCTTCTTCTGTGTACATTCGGTGTTGTTCTATTTCTATTTCTATTTTTACATGTCCGTACCTTCACCTATTTATTGTTTCCACTAGAGAGATAGTGATTGTGATGGTGAAACATGTCATAGCATGGTGGTTGGTGCTTGGCAGGTTTGACAATCCGGGTTTCACCTGGGACTGCAGCCTTGTGTGAACCCTGGGGCGTCACAGTTGGTATTAGAGCTCTAGTTCCAGTATCCTTAGGATCATTCCTGTGTCAAATTGTGGAGCTAGGATAGAGTTTCCTAGGATTCACGTATAGAGTCCATTAGAAATTCCTAGAATGAGTGAGGACGATATATGCGTATATCTAAAAATTTCAAAAAAAAATTTATGATAATTATTTTATGTTGATTTAAAGTATTTGCGTAAATAATATATGTTATGAATACGTATTGTGATACATTATATATATGTATATATGTTTGTGATCTCACTTACTATGATCATAAGCTCTCCTCTCGATATTATAAATGTTGGAACGAGGATGCAGTCGAGATAAAACTCATACCCGGAGAGCTAGGTAAGCAGAGTCCGAGCCGCAGCAGGCTCCACAGTATTTGATCGACTTTATGACACCATTTGCAGAAACAAAGACTAACAACACTCGAGGAGGGAGTAGCGAGCCACATTATATTTTCTGGAGTTCCACTACCCGTTGTACTAATTGTGCCAATTGAAGAGGTAATACTAATGATTATATTATCACAACCATTTGTTGATAGAGATACAGAGCAGGAGGCTTGGCTCTATAAGAATAAGAAAGATGTAGGACACTGAGAACACCATAGTGCAGGGTACATTGGATTCATATGCAGCTTATAAATAAAAAGAAATATGTGAAAATTCCTTAACGTAGACTCTGTATCAAACCAGAGGTTAAATATATTCAGCACAGAGGATATCACCGGAGAATAGCAGCAAAGATTAGCTACGATTTCAGATTTTCGTCGGGACAGTGAATATCACTTATTTGGGAAAATTTTGTTTACTTTTTCGACAAGCAGTTAGAGCTAGTTTGCTTAAAACAGTAAGATATACCTATAGTTAATTACAAAATCAAGACTAGCATGATGGCAATGTCAAGGGCAAGAGGCCTATTATGGGATCTAGAGGACCCCAACAGCAGGGTAAGGATTTTTACTATCAGTAATAAAGATATTACAAGAAGATAGCAAACATGATTTGATAACACCGCAGCAGCGCATGATTCAGGACACATGATACAATTATAATAAGATCGGACATAGAGGGAAGAATTATCGCATTACACCAGCAGGAGACTAGCATGATAGAGATCAGGGTCAATAATCTTAGGGTAGCAGTTACGGCCAGTATCGGAGGATAGATGTGCTACCGGTTATTCCTAGGATTTAGGGGCCTATAGGCCAGAATTGCACAATTTAGAGTATTCATCAGTGTCAGATGGACCCATATGTTTCACCGCCATCAACGTAGCAGGCGTCGGCCACCAGCAGAGTTTATGTAGTCACGCCATGTGATCATAGTGCGAGCAGAGTTTTCGTAGTAAATTCTTATCCAGCTCGAATCTTGTTGATTCAGAAGCTTCGCATTTTTTTTATCTATCATGATGTCATAATTAGACATCAGCTTGTAGCGCAGCGTTTCGGCGTTCCATTATCAGTTTCTACTCTTTTAGGGGAGGTGTCCCTATTAGAGAGTATATGTAGGAGATGTGTCATCAGTATAGATGAGTTTGAGTTCATCTTTGTCATGGTCGTGTTGTGGATGTCGAACTTCGACGTCATTTTTAGTATGAAATGGTTATCATCCTACAATATCAATATCGACTGTTTTGCTAAAACAGTATGCTTATGAGCATTCGTTGGGATTGTATAGATAGTAGCAACCTCATAGGGTAACCAGAATACAGAGTCATTTCTGGCATATGTCGAAGAGGTGATGATACGGGATCGGGGTGCAGTTTTGAGCGAGACCAGAGTTATCTCAGTATATCAGGATGTCTTTTAGGACATACCTATGTTTTCTCCAGTGAGAGAGGTTGTTTCCTTACATCGAGTTACAGCAGGCACCGTACCGATTTTTCGAGCACCTTATCATATCTTATGGCACCCGCTGAAAGGAGGGAGCTACAAACTCAGGTAGATGAGTTGTTAACTCAGGGTTTTATTTGTCGGAGTCATTTTCATGGGAGCACAGGTCTTCTTCATGGGGAAGAAAGACTATAGCATGCGATTGTGTATTGATTATCGTGAGTTGAACAAGGTCATTTTCCGGATCATGGATCCACTATCGAGGATTTATGACTTGTTTGACTAGCTGCAGGGAGCGCAGCATTTCTCGAAGATTGATCTTCATTCTAGTTATTTCCGGTTGCGATTGCGGTAAATGGATGTTTCCAAAACCGCATTTTCTGACTCGATATGGGTCTTTTGAGGTCTTGTCATGCCATTTGGGCTGATTAATGCACCCGCGGTATTCATGGATTTGATGAACTGGGTTTTTCGTCCATGTTAGGACCAGTTCGTAGTCATTTTATTAACGACATCATTATCTTTTCGAGATTGGAGATAGAGCGCGAACAACATCCTCTATTGGCATTACGGGGATAGAGGATAATTAAGATTAGAGGCATCAGTGATACGCCGAGTTCAGCAAATATGAGTTTTGGCTATAAGAGATTAGATTTTTAGGCCACGTCATCAGCAGGTGGGGCATAACAGTGGACCCAGCCATTGTTGAGGCTGTACTTGATTGGGAGCCACTAAGAACCATTACAGGGGTTCGTAGTTTTAGAATGGTATGAGAGAAAGTTCATTCAGGACTTTTTGAAGATTGTGATACTACTTACACACCTTACAAAGAAGGGTGTATAGTTTGCTTTGGGCACGGGGTGCCAGGAAGCCTTTAAGACTATTAAGGCTAGATAGACTACAATAAAAATTTTGACTGTTCTAAATAGTGATACGACATTTGTCATTTACATGGACACATCATTAGCAGGACTACGAGGTGTTTTGATGCAGATCCGGAGGGTATGGCTTATTTCGCGACAGTTTAGGCGCATCGTAACAGATATACAGTACATCCATGCATAAGGAAAATGTACAAGGATCTGAAGAGACATTTTTGGTGGAGTTGTATGCGCAGAGGGATTGCAGATTATGTGGCTAAGTGTTATACCTGCCAACAAATTAAGGCAGAACATCAGAGACATGCAGGAACCCTATAGCTTTTAGCCATTCCTGAGTGGAAGTGGGCAGATATTTCCATGGATTTCATAGTGGGGTTGCCTAAGTCAAAGAAAGGAAATGATTCTATTTGGGTTATAGTGGACAGATTGACTAAGTCTACACATTTCTTACCAGTGAGGACGACATATACGGCAGATATGTATGCGAGGATCTTCGTTCGGGAGATTGTTAGATTGCATAGAGTTTCAGAGATGATTGTATCAGATCGGGGCTCAGGCTTCACATCTTATTTTTGGAGGAGTTTCCAGGATGCTTTTGGCAGTCAGTTGTCATTTAGCAGCGTTTTTCACCCCCAGACAGATGGTCAGACCGAAAGGGTGAATCAGATCTTAGAGGACATGCTGAGAGCATGCATTATGGATTTTCAGGGTAGCTGGGAGGATCACATCCCATTGATTGAATTTGTATATAATAATAGTTATCAAGCTACCATCAGGATGACACCGTATGAAGCTTTGTACGGGAAACCTTACAGATCACCTATATGTTGGGCAGAGCCAGAGGATAGTTTATTGATTGGTGCAGAGTTAGTTAGACAGACCACAGAGAAGGTGGCATTGATTCGAGAGCGCATTCTTACGGCCCAGAGTCGGCAAAAGAGCTATGCAAATCAGAGGAGACGACCTTCAGAGTTCCAGGTCGGAGACTCAGTTATCTTGAAAGTATCACTGATGAAGGGCGTTTAGCGATTCGGTAGACGAGGGAAGCTTGCCCCGAGATATGTTAGTCCTTTAAGGATCATCGAGCGCATTAGAGCTATTTCTTACAGGTTAGATCTTCCAGCATCGATGTCGAGTATACACGATGTCTTTCATGTTTTGATGCTTAAGAAGCATCTGCGGGATGATGAGCATCAGAGAGTGATTGATTCACCATAGATTGAGATTCAGGATGACTTGACTATCGTAGAGATTTCGGTATGCATACTTGCTAGAGAGAATAAAAAGCTTAGGAATAAAGTCATTCAATTAGTGAAAGTTCAGTGGAACCGGCAAGGAGCCGAAGAGATTTCTTGGGAGCGTGAGGAGGATGTTTGTCGCGACTACCCGCACCTGTTTGGACATGTATGATGTTGATAAATTCTTATGCTTATATGCTTTGATAGTAGTCTTTATCTATGTTGTTTAGCCATATTTATATTTATCTTTAACACTAGAATGGAGATATTGTCACCTGATCCTTAATCATTTGAAACATATGGTATATACATGAGGGTTTCCTTGTTTGGAATATTTCGCTCGACGTACCAATTTCGTTTAATTAGGGATTTAGCGGAGAAGGTTTGCATTTTAGGTTGTTAACTTTAAATATCATTATGCTAATACTATGAGATGGGTGCAGAAGAAATTCTTAATATGAATTACACCTTCTTATTGTGTTTTCCTAGTTTTTAAGCTTTGAGATGCGATTGTGGAATTTCGGGGACGAAATTCTTTTAAGGGGGGAAGAATGTAAAACCCTATAAATTTGAATATTTTATGATAAATAATGATAAATATGTTGTATGATAAAAAATAATATATTTTGATGTTTGAATATGATAAGAATTAAATTAAGATCAATTCAATGTATATTTGTGAAAATATGAGTGCAAATACACATATTATGCACAAAGGCCAAAATAGTGAAAATCTGGGAATAATGACCAGTTATGAGTTTTTATATTTTGTATACTTATACAGTTAGAATTTGGAAACGTGTAAAGGATCAAAGTTGTAGGTCTCTTCAATAGTTTTCTAACAAGTCTTAGATCACCTCATTCCGAGGTCGGATGAGAAAGTTACAGCCAAAATACAGAAGGTTATTTTTCTAGTCAGACTAGGTTTCCTGGTTCGGGTCAAACAGGTTTGTTTCGCGTTTGCCTCTATAAATACCTATATTTTTCACGAAAATTCCTTTCTTTTATCATATCTAAGAACCCTAACAGCCACCAAACCCCCATAAACCCTATTTTGAATTCTTGGAGAAGATAGGAGGCTTTCAAGTTGGGTTTTTGTTGATTTTTTTTGGCTTTTGGAGTGGAGATCTCCTTCGACATTGCTTCTAACAAGTTTTCCTATAACCCCAGGTGAGTATCATCTCTACTAATCCCCCTCTTAGTTTTTAAAATATATTTGAAGAGTTTTTAATGAGTTTTATAGAGCCTAATCAATTAATTTGTGTATAAAAATTAGATCTTTTGTATATATGTATAAAGACTAGGTCTTTTCATGTTAAAGAGATTAAGCACGAATTTATAGAAGTATTTTAAGATTTGAAAATAATTTAAAGTATTTTTTATCTGAATTTAGATGTCTTATTCTTCGTTTTAAATTTTCATGCATGATTGAAGGTTTACATATGATTTCTTGTGCAAATAATCATGCTTGTTATGTTCTGCTAAAAATCTGCTGCACATATATACTATTGAACTAGAAATTTTAAATAACAAATGAAATCCAAATTGAACCAAACTAATTCCAATTGAAAGTATGTGAATCTAGTTTTCAAAACAGAAAACCATACCTAAAGATAGTTTTCCTAGAGAAAGATATGCTCAATTTACTCATGATATGTTCTACAGAAAATCTGCTGCACATATAAAATGTTTAACTGGAAATTAGAAATAACATATGAACTCCAAACTGAACCAAATTAGTGTCAAATGATATTTATGTGAGTCTAGTTTCCAAAACGAAAAACTATTCTTAAAAAGAGTTTGTCCAGAGAAAGATATTCTCAATTTACTAATAATATGTTCTACAGAAAACTGCAGATGTGCTGATTTAAAATAAATTGATATATTACGTAAAGGTTTCTTGAGTTTTGCTCTTGTTTGTTATTTTTGAGAGAGTTTCTCGATCTTGTATTGTTATATTATAATGATTAAGAGTTGTTTAGTACCTGGGATGATGGTGAACTTCAGATGTTGACACGCACACCAAGATTTGTGCATGTATGCTATATTGTGTTAGATTGGCACACTTTTGACACGAGTTAAATTGATAAACACATATGAATAATGATGTTCTATACGTATCCGGAAATAGGAAGATGAAACCTATTTGCCGCAGAACGATTGAGTAAGAGTATTACAATAGTATCGTTATTACATGTATCAGGAATAGGAAAATAATAAACCCTATTGCCGCAGAACGATCGAGTAAGAGTATTACAATAGTATCGTTATTACATGTATCCGGAATAGGAAAATAATAAACCCTATTACCAAAAATAATAAACCCTATTACCGCAGAACGATTGAGTAAGAGTATTACAATAGTATCGTTATTACATGTATCCGGAATAGGAAAATAATAAACCCTATTGCCGCAGAACGATTGAGTAAGAGTATTACATTAGTATCGTTATTATATGTATCCGGAATAGAAAAATAATAAACCCTATTACCACAGAGCGATTGAGTAACGTGCATTACAAAAGTATCGCTATAGTATAAGATGATGCACACATAGATAATTGATCAGTTGTAAGTTTTACTTCCCAGATAGATTGTCCGCGTGTAGGGTATTTCCTTTGAGAATTAGATACACCCGTTATGGACGGCAGATATATTTGTTTTAGCTTAGTTGGTATCCTCTTATATTAGAGCAGGTCACTCGGACGTAATTCGAGATGAGATGATTATTCTTTATGTTGAAGATTAGAGTATTTATCATTGATTATTTGTTTCATAAAGGGTTATATGAATGATTTGATATATGTATGTACTGACTCTATTTTCTTATATACTCCTACCCCTTCCCCTAGGGAGAGGTAGTGATGATCTCGCTAGCGCTTTGACGCTCATTGTTTTCCCCCCTTTTAGGCAGTGAGTTTGGCGCACGGAGAGTCGCAGGTTGATGAGACTTCTTAGTTGTCCATTTAGTTACTTATTATATTTTTGTAGTTGTTGTAGAACTCCACATGTAGTTGATTATTTTCAGAATCTAGATTGGTATTTTGTTTCATAGAGTTGAGAGCTATTATGAGACTTTGTTTATGTGACTCATTGTATTTGAGATTCAGTTCAGACTCAGAGATATGTCTATTTTATCCCAGTTGGGCTCATTATTGATTTTTCATATGCTTCTTCTATGTACATTCGGTGTTGTTCTATTTCTATTTCTATTTTTGTCTGTCCGTGACTTCACCTATTTATTGTTTCCACTAGAGAGATAGTGATTGTAATGGTGAAACATGTCATAGCATGGTGGTTGGTGCTTGGCAGGTTTAACAATCCGGGCTTTACCTAGGATTGTAGCCTTGTGTGAACTCTGGGGTGTCACATTCTCATCTTGTATTATAGAAGAAACAATTGTATTTGTGCCTAATTGTGAAGTTACACTTTGTAATACACTTGTACATCGAGAGGAGTGTGTGGTGAGAGACGGGGTCGTCCCAAGAGAAGTGGGGTAGGTGGTAATGCCTAGAGGTAGGTTATAAATTCTATCACTTGAGGGAGACACGGCTAGAGACCAACACTTGAGGTGGTAGTTAGTGTAGTTACATCGTGAGTGTTGTAAAGTTTTCGGTGAGCTAGAAAACTGAGTGTGAGGTGTAAACGTTTTTGGGTGGATGTAGAAAAACCGACTGTGATAGTGGATTTCTCCTCGAGAGTGGGGAGCGAAGACGTAGGACGGAAGGTCCGAACTCCGTGATCATATTGCTTGTTTGAGTTTGGTTTGGCGTACTTATATTTGTGTTCATCTTTATTGTCATTCTCTCATTGTTTATTTCATCCACTATATTGCTTATTCCGTGTTTTACCCTTGCGTTATCTGTATATCCTTGCAATATATATTCTGTGACATATTATATTTGCTAGGATATTGATTAATTAGTTTTAAATTTGTATAAATCAGATTAGATTAGCATAAACCCTAGTCACCCCCCTCTAGGGTTCTTTCCTAGTGGCATTAGGGATTTTCAGAGTGTGCCAAGAGATGAAATCCATATATATTGCCACCAATTACCACTAGGGGGAAGGGAAGAAATAGAACTAGACGTATAAACAACAGAACCATTTACAAACATCCAAAGAAACTTGCAACGAGCCAATTGGTGATTAGTATGGACTGCTTCTTACAACAATACTTTTGTTAGAGAAATATAGGTTGTGTAGAATTTTGCAGTATATTATTGAAGACTTTTCTAATCTGTGAAGTTGTTGGACTAATCATATTTTGTATTCAAGCAATATCAGCTGTAAGAATGTAAGGAATTTTGTACATTTTACTTGTTTAGCTGAGGTATTTTGTTTGTGTTTCCTGTTAATTATCTTGGTACTATAATAATTTTTAGGTGAATAACTTTCAGCTGAACATGTTAACTTTCATTTAATATGTTAACTTTCAAAAGAACATGTTGGCTTTTAACTGTACACGTTAACTTTTAAATTCTTAAGTTAACTTTCAAGTGAAGATATTAACTCTCAGCTGAATATATTAACTTTCATCTGAAAAGGTTAACTATAAGATGTACATTTTAATTTTTAGCAGTATATGTTAACTTTCAGCCGAATATGTTGACTTTAACATGAACATGTTAACTTTCATTTGAACACGTTAACTCTGCTGAACATGTTAACTTTGAGCTGTATACATTAACTTTTAGCCGAATATATGTTGTATAAAGACAAAGCGTAAATTTATGATGATGAAAATACTAGAAATGAAAATGAAATGATAATACGCTGCTACAAAAATTATATTATGAAAGACTTTTGTAATCTGTGAAGTTGTAAGACTAAGTATTTACTGTGTATTCAAGCAATATCAGCTGTAAAAATGTAAGAAGTTTTGTGAAATGCACTTGCTTAGATGAAGTATTTTGTTTGTGTTTCCTATTAATTATCTCAGCTCTAAAATAACTATAAGCTGTACACGATAACTTTTAGCTTAACATGTTGACTTTCAGCTAAATATGATAACGTTCATATGAACATGCTAGATCTCTAAGTTAACTGCCAGCTGAAAATGTTAACTTTCAGATGTACACTTAAACTTTCAACTGAACATGTTAGCTTTCGGCTAAATAAGTTAACTTTCACGTGAACATGTTATATTTTAGCTCTGCACGCTAACTTTCAGCTGAACATGTTAACTTTCAGCTGAATATATTAATTTTTACTGTAACATGTTAGGTTTCTTCATAACATGATAACTTTCAGCTGAATATGTTCGATTTTTAAATGCACATGTTAAGTATTGGCTTTTCCTGTTAAGGTGAACATGTAGCTTTCATTTGAACCTGTTAAATATATGTTGTATCAAAACAAAATGTAAATATATGATGGTAAAAATACTAGAAATACAATAAGAACAATAAAGGTCAAGCTTGTTGCATTATATGTCATCCGCATCTACTATTTACACAACTAAATTACTATACACAATATAAACATGCACACAAGTTTTGGTTAAATCAATCAATTTTTAGAACAACTTTCTCCCATCCTTATCTAATGACTCTACTTGATTCTTCTGTTCTCATCCTTCTATTAGAAGTTCCTCTACAAGCCTTGCACATATGACACCAGATTTAACGTCAGGAGTAGTTACTTAAACTGTATCAACATGACAGATTATAGCCTTCATATATAAGAGAACGAAAATTCCACAATCAAAACTGCATGATATAAAGTAGCAAGCTAGTTAGATATATGATATTGGATAACATGAAAAAGGTAAAATTTGTACTAACAATCCAGACTGTTGCTCGTAAGGGATGGCTTCATATCTGTACTTTCTCCAAACATTCTGGGATCAAATTTAGACTTCATATGATCCATAAAATTAATTACTTTATTCACTGGTTTAATATACACACTATGGCCAGATGAGCTATAATGCTTAACAACGTCCTCATCCAATATGACTTCAGCAACATGCCGGTGGTCTCGATGCACAAGGGGTATAAGGAGTATACTCTTGCCCGTAGCAACATGCTTTTGTATAAACGAAGTGTACAGATGTGAAAAATCAGGAGTCTTGGTATAAAGACTATGTTGTATTGCCAAGAAGATAATGTTGTGTCAATTATAAACAAGATATAAGGATGGTTAGGGGTTTAAAACTAGTGCTTACGTAAAAGTAAGTTGATACGACTCCATATTTCTTGCTCAATGAGGTATTTTTTGGTCTCTTTAACCATATGCTTATTCTATTTATCAAAGCTTCCATGACTTATAAAATTACCATGCAAGAGATAAAAATTAAATTGCATAACAACATAACATAAAAAAATAGATATGCATATATTTAACATATTAAACTTGCATGGTCATCAAGACGGCCTCCACGAAGCAGATACAGAAGATCCAAAGCATCAATACTACTATTTGACATATTGATAATAATACACGACCAGAAATATAATAGTAAGATACAAACGTTAACAGTTACTGATAAACATTGACATGTAATAGTGAAAGTTAACATGTACGAGCAAAAGTTAACATAAATGTCTCCAAGTTAACATATATCAGGAAATATTAACATTTATACACAAACATTAATATGAATGGATAAAAGATCATAGATAATATGTAGCCAAACATGAATGAGAATTACTAAACTTACGGATGGAATTTCTGATCGTAAAAATTTGAGACCTATCTATTCTCATTTGGTGTGAGCTTTTCTTCTACATGATCAGATATTCTAAAGATGTGAATGAAGGTTCCTTCACTATCAACGAAGTGTATGCCAAAATAAGAAACATTAGGAATGTCCTCGTTTAACAACTTTAGAAGAGCCTCCTCTTTGTTCTTGATTTTTTTGTTCTTCAGAAATTCCCAGCTGCATTCATCAGGCTTATAGTAGTACTTAATTTTTTTTTCCTCTACTCATCCTTCTGGTGTGATATTATAATTATCTCTTCATCAACTTCCCTTATTTTCTTTAGTGAGCGGGGTTCGGACTAGCCATGATCGTATCCTAATCCGGGCACTTGGTGCCCTTGTCACCTTTGAAGCTAATCTCTTCATTCTCTTTCGATAAACTTTTTCCTTTGGTGCTGCAATGAATTTCTCAATTGATGACTCTTCAACATTCTCCTTTTTCTCCTCCTTTTTTCTTCTTTCTTCTCTTATTCTTTCTCTTCCTCTTTCTTCTCTTCTTGTTTCTCCACATTCTCACCATCCTCTTCTTTCCCTTCTTTCTTCTCCTTATCTTTCTCAACATCCACTTCTTGCCCTTCTTCTTTCTTTACTTCCTTCTCTTCTTGCGCAACTTCTTGGTTTTTCTCTTCTACTTCATCAATTTCCTTCTGCATTTGCATAACCTCCTATACAATATGAGCAGCTTCTTTTTCAATATTGGTTACATCATCATAATCAAAGCAACTAATAACATCAGCCCTATTAAAAGAATCCAAAATACTTTTCTTCTTCCTCTGGGCAGCCTTAGTATACCTATCATTTTGTGCCATAAGATTCTTCACATTCTTCTTCAGGTCTTCAGGATCAATGAGATCACTGGTTCTTTCATAGATCTCTAATTTCTTGTTAAGCCGTTGTATCTCCTTGGCGCAAGCATCACATTAATATCGCTTGCTACACTTGACAGCATGGAGCAATTTTTAATTTAGTTTGGTAGTATTCCTCCAAAAATGAATTTGCTCATCACTTATTAACTTCTCTATCTCATCTTCTCTGTTAAGAGAATCACTGATATGTCGGGAGAAAATCTAAAAAAATATATACCCATTATATTGGTTTATAAACAATGAAAAATTAAGGATAATAGTTATGAAAATCAATAAAATTTAAAATTCTAACATGTAAGGATGAAAGTTAACATGTTATGTTGAAAATTAACATGTACAAACTAAAGTTAACATGTAAGAATAAAAAATAACATGTAAGCATGAAAGATGACATGTAAGGATAAAAGTTATCATGTTACACTGAGAATTCACATGTTCTGCTGAACATTAACATTAACACTAACTCAACATGAAACAATGTATACTAACATGCACAAAGAAACTTAACATGAAACAATGCAAATTAAAATGTAATATTGATAAAGTTATAAAATTTCGTTTAATATAAATATGCAAGAATGTGTAAAGAATAATTGATGCTGACGTAGCCTATTCATAAGCTCTTAGATCTATCCTTAACCTTCTCTGGCTTCTTGTCCTTAACCTTTTCTGGCTTCTCCTTCTTCTTCATCTGAGCAACCTTCTTCGTTAGTATTTGCTCCATAGATTTACTCCTATCAGAGATGAGGGAGATTCTTTTTTCCCCGATGAGAGATATCATCCTTCATCTAATTGGGCTCCCTTTAAGGGTATTTCTCACTCCGTGGGCTGATAGGAGAAATTGGTTTCTCTATGATTTTAATGCTTGCTTTCCTTGCTATGGAAACAATTGTAGCTCTCCTCATCGATCTACCTGTCCCTCCAACCATTATCCAATTAGTTAAAGGAGGCTTCCATCTCAAGTTAAGGGTTGGCTTTTTGATGCCTGTCATCTCGTAATACTATAGCTATCAAAATAGAATGAAAGAATTTTGATGTCTGTCATCTCGTAATACTATAGCTATCAAAATAGAATGAAAGAAATTTTAAGCTTTTATAAACTAGTAAAGCTACAGATAGCATGCAAAAGATGAAGTTGAAGAAACAAATGTTTGTCATAAATTTTCTTTCTAATTAACTTTCAAAACTCTTTGTTCAACTTCAGTCTAAATAGGTAAATTTCACGTTAACTTTTACTATTACATATTAACATTCAGACGTACATGTTAACTGTCACATTTTAATGTTAACTTTCATGTATAAATGTTATTAATGTTAACTTTCATGCATAAATGTTACATTTCATATTAACATGTTAATTGTCACCATATCCTGTTAGCTTTAAATCTTATACATGTTTTCTGATGCATGTTAACTTTTATCATAGTTATCAAAACTGTGAATAACTAAAATAAAAAGCAAACCATATGAACATGCAACTTACATGAGTGAGTGGCATTCATCCAGGTATGTATGTAACCCATGACTTTCTCATTCCTTCCACAGCAATTTGAATGCCTCTCTTCGTCTCATCAAAAATAAATTTACCCAATGCAATATTTTTTACTCTCCCAATGCTATCCACATATTGAAACAACAATCTAGGAATACATTATGGGCTATTAGGGTACCAAATCATTGCACACTGGTACAAAATCTGAAGCAGCCCAAAATCCTCAATATCCTTCTTTGAGGTTGACTCAACAAGTGTCTCCAATAACTCTTCAACATAGATCCGCATGCTACTAGCTTCTTGTTTATATTTTCCCCTTTGCCTTTGTCTTTGCCTTGGCCTTTATCATTTTTTTTTCTCTTCAAAGTACTCTCTCCAGAGCCGGTTGTGCGGGTCTCTATTTCCATAAATCAACTCCCTATCAATTGGGAATCCCATACGATTTTGCCCCCACTCCTCGTCAAATTTGAATAAAAACATCAACCTTTTTGCCAACATAATGACTTAGCACATGTTCTAGCGCTGGTCGATCACGTGCTCTAGCGCTGGTCGATCACGTGCTCGAGGTCCAAACAGGATGTAGTGCTCAAAGTTACTATCCTTGTAGGCATCCTAGTGCCACTTCTTTATTCTCGGTTGAAGTTTTTTCATAAACGCATAGTATGATCCAAAACATGTTGTAGGGCTAATATCACCTACAGCTACATCAATTTTCTTGCATAAACTAATATCTACTCTTAAACAAGTCATTCAAATTCTTAATATCCATTATACTAATTAACATTTGTGGCAAATATTAACATTAAAGGTTAAAACGTAACAACCTTTTGTGACAGTTAACACTTACGGATGAATGTTAACAACACTCATCAAAACTTAACATCTGTTCATACAAGTTAACATTCGTTTATAAACTTTAATATCTAATGATGAAACATGTATGTATAAAAGTAAGCATCAGTTATTTACTTTTGCATGTAATGCTATCACTTAAACAAAAAATTGATGCACATGCTATACTTCTCAATATATAATATGTGACAAATCCAATTATAAATATTCACATACTTTTTATAATTGTTGGATATAATTGTATATTGTAATTCATATGTTATGATTATACTTCTCAATATATATTACATGATAATATAACACAATGAACTAAATTCCAAATAATGAGTCTATATGTCATACAATAGGTCTACACTTCATACATAATAATTTCACTCAGTTTAAGACAAAAATTCTACGAATAGTTTTATCCACTTTTATTATCAATAAATTGAATATCAAACTTCAATAGTTATGACCTTAGCCTAGCAACAAATGATTACTATTAACATGAATTGGAAATAATTAACAGTTAATTCATTAACTTAGTAAAAGTCTAGATTTATAAACATGCATGGCTAATAATTGACACTTAAGGCTAAAAGTTAACAAGTAATGAGAATTATTGACATGCATTGCTAATAGATAACAACAAATGAGAATTATTGACATGCATTTCTTCAAAACGATTATACTTAATATTGTTGAGATCATACTCCCAAATTAAGAAACTGGTTCTATACTACAATAACAAGTTTTTCACCATTATTTTTTCATAAACAGAACCTATAAATCTCAATCTCATTTCAAACAAATAAACTATAAACTTTCTTCCTTTTTTTCCCGCTCATATGTTCAACTAACATCCAACACCATAATTTTATAAATTACTTATAAAAAAATTAATTAAATTCAAAATCACTCAATTGATTGAGAACTTACTTCGTCTTAGAGATGGGCACAACCTCCATCGAGAGTCTCCTCTAGCGGTCTCGAACTTCTGGTCCCCTTTTCATGCTCAATAGGGTCACCGTCGCCTTGTTACTTTCCTCATCCTCAGAGGATGTCGGAGAAGAACCGCCAGTGGGGGATACGGAGGCAGAGGCAGAGCCGATTGATTTTAGCACATCCTACTTCGTCAACTAAGCCGAGTGGCCGGTGACAAACCCCTTCCATTTGGGTGTTGTCTCCTTCACCTTTCTTCACATTACGATTCTCGGCCATTTAGCTTAAAATATTCAGAAATTTTTAACGGATTTAATGGACGTTTAAGTGAAATTTAGGTTTTTGAATTTGGGTTCTCGAGATGATGGAGGTTTGAGCGAGAGAAATTAGAAGTGAGAGAGAGAGGACAGACAAGTTTTGTGGGGAAGGGGTTAAGGATAATTTTGGGTTTTGGTAAATAGTTTTTCTCTGTGGTGAGTTGGAAAGGTAAATGTTAGGTCTCTTGTTTATGAGCCTACTATCTAATTTGGTTTTGATGATTCACAAATAATTTCTAATATCATTTGTTGAGTGTTTGTATTTACTTATTAGGAATCCTACACAAAGATCATCAGTCAGAGGTTGGATGGACATGCGCTTTGACGATCATATTCAAAGGAGGTTGTAAAGATAAAGGAATGAAGCCTATTAGGTCTCTTGTTTTGATGATGATTTACAAACCCCATTATAGGTACTAATTACTTGTTGAGTGATATAATACAGTATGGTCAAGCAATTTAGTGCCACAATTGGAGGTTGGATGGATTTTACGCTATAACAATGATATCCAAGGAGGTGGAGGCAAGTTGATGAGGGAGAGCCTTCAAGTGCAATATATATTCAAGAGGAACTTCATCAACAATTCGCAAATCTCAGACTCAAGACTTGTATTCATATGTGAGATATTTGTATTTTTATTTTCTCTCTAGTTCATAATATAGGCAAGAATTTTAGTAGATAACATTTGAAGCTATTTTGGGAATCAAATACAAATACTTGTGTTTTTAACCATTTTACAAAATAATGAGTTTTCACAAACGATAAATGAGATTTTAAAATTTTCTTCTCAAACATGTTTTTTTTCTTGTTTATAATCATTCCCCAAAATTTCACTATTTTTAGAATTTATCTGTTATTTTATTTTGAATTTACAAAATTAGATTTTCAACTAAAAACATGTGTCTTGAAGTATCTATTTCTGGTTGACCGGGCTTTACCCCTCGGTCAATCAGCCAGATGGTTTGTTTACAGACCCTACAGACGGTCGGTCATCAGTCGACCGACACACAATATTCAATCGACCGATGGTGTAGGTTCAGTTGACCGATACAACATTGTCAGTAGATCGAAAGAGCTCGAGATTTTCTAGTTTGCCAACGGTCATCTAGTCGGTTGACTGACTATGGTCTATCGGTCGACCGAAAGTACTACAATGGTCAAATTTCTAGACTCTGGGATTTTTTTGGGATTTTGTTGGTTTTGGTGATTTTCTTGAGTTTTAGGCTATTGTTTTAGGACTATGGTCTAAAGTGTTTTAAGTTCAGTAACCAAGCAAGCTAAGAAAAAAATCTCTAAGTTTGTTTCTTGTGTGTTTTTGAGCTAAAACTTTCGTCTCTTTCAATTACAACTATTCACTTTCAAAACACACAAACCCCAAACTTCATTTGTCATCTCCCAATCCTTGCTATAGGATATTTTTAAGAGAGATCTCTTTCATCAATCTTGTGTTATGGAGAGCTTGATCTCGAGGAGATCATTTGTGTAGTGAGGTTGATCTAGTGAAGATCATTATGAAGAAGTTCTGGCTTTCAAATCGGGTGTGATTAGTGAATTTACCTTCAGGAGAGGTGGTCGGGGACGTAGGTCGAGAGGACCGACCTTCATGAACATATCATAGCTTCATTTGGATAACTATTTTCTAACCCTCTCTCTCTTATTTATTGCTATTGTTCTTAATTGTGTCTTACATTGCATTAAAATTCATTAATTGCATATTTATTGTTTGAGTACACTATTCACCCCCTTTTAGGGTAATTTTATTTGGTATCAAAGTAAGGTCTTTACATTTAATTAGATCTAACCACTTTAGAGTAAAGATCCAAATATATTCAAACATGAATGTGCATATGCTTGAAGGTCAATCAACTACTAGACCCTCTTTATTTACTGGCAATAACTTTGCATATTAGAAAGCTAGGATGAGAATTTATTTGCGATGTATTGATCTTGACACCCTAGAGATAGTGGAAAAGAAACATGTTAAAAAACCAAGCAAATATATGACTCAGAATGAAAGGCAGTTGGCTAATCTTAATGTTAAAGCCATAAACGCCTTGATTTGTGGAATCACTCCAAATGAGTATAATAGAGTCTCCACATGTGCAACCGCATACGAAATTTAGGAGAAACTATGTATTACTCATGAAGGAACTCCTCAAGTCAATGAGTCCAAAATTAGTAGCCTCATGCATGAATATGAGTTATTCAAAATACTTCCAAATGAGTCAATTGATGCTATGTTTTGTCAATCTACTAACATTGTTAATGAACTACATGGCCTTGACAAGGTATTAGAGTACCAAAAAAACTACAAAAGAATATTAAAGGTTCATGAGAAAGCCAATGATCTTACAACACTCACACTTGATGGGCTTATTAGAAAATTAAAGGTTCATGAGAAGAAGATTAAGAAGAAGGAGGAAGAACCCCCATGGGTAAACAAAGAATCCGCCCAAAAGATGAAATCAATAGCTCTCAAAGGAGCAATTGAACGCGACTCCTCCTCATCCGATAGTGAGATTGATGTTCCAAAAGAAGTGGCACACCTCTCACGGAGAATATCGAGATTGGTAAGAATGAATAAATTTTTTAAAAATAACCATTCTCACAATTTCCCCTCTCGTGTAGGTAAATGCTTTGAGTTCCATGAGCCGGAACATATAGTAAGGGATTGTCCCAAGATAAACGAAAAATACATGAGGTATAAGAAGAAGAAGACGATGTATGCGGGTTGGGAAGAATTCGAACCAAGTGATTCAGATAATGATGAAGAAGCCTCCAAGTGCGTCTTTCATGATCCAAACATGTGCTTCATGGCTCATGAAGATGAGGTACAATCCTACTCCAATGATAAATCCTTTTATATGCAATGTGAACTAGGAGCCGCTCTTGAAGAATTAAACTTTGAATTTAAAAAGCTAGCAAAAGAACAATCTTCTTTTAAAAAATTACATAACTCATATGATTCAAAATTTGAGTCACTACAATCTTCTTTAAATGTTTCCATTGCTTTAAAAGATAGAATAATAGGAGACCTTGATTTTGAAAATAAACAATTAAGGTCTAAAATTAAAAAAAAATAAAATGAAAATGTTATGTTAAAAGCTAATCATGCTTCTACTAGTAATACTCATCATCATTTTAGAAGAACATGGTATCATAGATCTCATGCCCCCACCCACAAAAAAGATTTCATTTGCATATATTGCATGAGACATGGTCATACCTTCACACATTGTAGGATTAGAGATAACATTTATTATTATGGGTTGATGTGGGTACCTAAGGGTACCAAGAGTACTAACATTCAAAGATCCAATATTTGGGTACCTAAAACTTCTACCACTTCTTTACATGTAGGGAACGTCTCACACAAGATTTAGGGAAGTATAGTACCTTGATAGAGGTTGCTCTCATCATATAATGGGCAGTAAGGATTTATTTACAACCTTATCAAGGACGGAAGGAGGCAATGTCTCCTTTGACGGCGGTGAGAAAGGTAAAATTGTAGGTATTGGTGTTATTAGTAAGAAGCCTTCTCCCGTTATTGAAAATGTTTATTTAGTAAAAGACTTAATCACAATCTTTTTAGTATTAGTCAACTTAGTGAAAAAGGCTATGATATTATTTTTAAACTGGATAAATGCATTGTTAGTCTTAATAACAAGACTATTTTTGTTGCTCTTAGAAAATCTAATGTGTATATTTTTGAGATAAATGAGCTTATAGATCAAGATGTTAAATGCCTTGCCGCAGCAGATGGTGATCCTTGGATTTGGCACAAAAGGCTTAGTCATGCTAACATAAAGCTTATTTCCAAGCTATAAAAGAAGAACTTAGTAAGAGGACTACCTAGCTTAACCTTTGTTAAAGATTCTCAATGTGAGGAATGTGCCAAAGATAAACAAATTAAGAGTTAAATTGATAAATAAGGTATCCACCACTAAACATTTATAATTGCTTCATCTTGATCTATTCGGTCCTATGTGTGTTGCCTCATTAGGAGGAAAACATTATGTGTTTGTTATTGTTGATGATTTCTAACGATTTATATGGGTTATTTTTCTTGCTAACAAAGATGAATGTTTTGAAGAATTCTCTCATTTTGTGAAAAGAGTTGAAAATTAAAAGGATTTGAGAGTTATGAAAATTCGTAGTGAGCATGGTGATGAATTTCAAAATAAATTATTTAATGATTTTTATGACCATCATGGTATTACACATAGAGTTTTCCCCTCCAAGAACACCACAATAAAATAGTGTTGTTGAATGGAAAAATCGAACCATACAAGAGATGACACGTACTATGATTAATGTATTTGATTTACCAAAATACTTTTGGGTGAAAGCTGTTAATACGGCTTGTCATGTTTTAAATCGTGTTTTAATTAAACCCATTTTCAAGTAAACACCTTATGAACTTTTTATGGCAAAACTCTAAATAATAGATATTTCCATATTTTTGGTTGTAAATATTTTATTTTGAACACAAATGATCACTATAATAAATTTGATTCAAAAATAGATGTAGATATATTTTTAGGATATGCATCAAGGAGTAAGGCTTATAGAGTTTTCAACAAACGAACACTCGTTGTTGAAGAATCTATAAATGTTACCTTTGATGAAACTAATGTTGGTTTACAAGTTGTGTGCCTAGTAGGGATGATGATGATATTGAAGATGGATTAGAACTATTACAAATCAATGACACCCCCTCAACGGTTGCACCAAAGGATGGGGAAGGAGAACATGATCTTAATAAAAAAGAACTCCGCAAAGCATGGAAGTTTGCACTGGATTATCTCAAGGAGCAAATGATTAGAAGCCCATCTAAAGGCGTCATGACTCGCTCAAGGGCTATGAACGAATGTGATAACATTGCTTTCTTATCCCAAATTAAACCTAAACGTGTTGATGATGCTTTAAATGATGAATTTTGTATTTTATCCATGCATAAAGAATTAAATAATTTTCATAGAAATAATATTTGGAAACTTGTTCCTAGACCAAAAAAATTTCATATTATTGGAACAAACTGAGTTTTTATAAATAAACTTGATGAATTTGGCATATTGACTAGAAATAAAGCTCGTTTAGTCGCCCAATGATACAATCAAGAGGAGGGCATTGATTATGATAAAACTTTTGCACCAGATGTAAGAATGGAGTCAATCAGAATGTTTTTAGCCTTTGTTAGTATTAAAAAAAATAAATTATTTCAAATGGATGTGAAAAATACTTTTTTAAATGGTTTTATTGAAGAAGAGGTATATGTTGAGCAATCCCCTGGTTTTATTGATCCATTATTTTCTGATCATGTTTACCGGGTACAAAAAGTATTGTATGGGTTGAAACAAGATCTAAGAGCTTGGTATGCTTGTCTCTCTAGTTTTCTTATTAAGCATAATTTTTCAAATGAAAAAATTGATAACACTTTATTTGTTAGAAAAAGGAACAATGATTTTATTTTGGTTCAAATATATATTGATGATATTTTGGTAGTCTATTTTATTTTGGTTCAAAGATTATTAAGTATATAGTGGTACTTTTGAACTTGGTTTGTTTTATCCAAAAAAATACAAATTTTGATTTTTATGGTTATTGTGATGCCGACTTTGCTGAATGCAAAGTAGACCACAAGAGTACTAGTAGTACATGTCATTTCTTAGGCAATTCACTTATTTCTTAGTCTTCCAAGAAACAAAATTGTATTGTCTTATCCACTACGGAAGCGGAATACATTACCGTCGGCTTATGTTGTGCACAATTATTATGGATGAAATAAAATTTAGTTGATTTTGATTTACATTTCCATGATATAAAGATATTTTATGATAATACTAGTGCCATAAATATTTTAAAAAATTCTATTTTACATTCTAGAACCAAACACATAGATGTACGCCACCATTTCTTACGTGATCATGTAGAGAGGAAAGATGTATCTCTTCTTTATATTGATACTATAAATCACAATAAGCGGATATCTTTACCAAACCTCTTAGTAAAGAAGATTTTTATCGTATAAGAAATGAGTTAGGCATGCACATCCTTTGATTTTTTTGTTTTGATATTTTTTGCTTGCTCTTTTTTTTGGTTTAACATTTCATATCTTAATATTTTATTATTCGTACTCATTGTCATAACATGTTTGAATCCATAAGGATACTTAGAGGAGTGGTTGAGAGAGACCGGAGTCAATTCCAAGAGGAGTGGGTTGGTAGTAAAGCCTAGGGAGAGGTCGTAAATCCAAACGCTTGAGGTATCTTGTGGATTTTACAACATGTATATCATTTTGTTACCCCATTTTGATGTTGACAAAGGGGGAGAAATATCTCCTCTTCTTTGTGAACATAGATAGGGGAGAGTTTTATAGATAGGGGGAGCAACTATCTATAAGTAGAAATTTTATTTTATTCTTGCTCCTTTATAATGGTGGTTTGTCATCATCAAAAAGGAGGAGATTGTTAGGTCTCTTGTTTTGATGATGATTTACAAATCCCATTATAGGTACTAATTGCTTATTGAGTAATATACATGATGTACTTTGTCAAGCAATTCATGTCCACCATTGGAGGTTGGATAGATTTTACGCTATAACAATGATATCCAAGGAGATGGGGGCAAGTTGATGAAGAAGAGCCTTCAAGTAAAATATATATTCAAGAGGAGATTCATTAACAATTAGCAAATATCAGACTCAAGACTTGTATTCAAATGTGAGAGATATTTGCATTTTTATTTTCTCTCTAGTTCATAATATGGGCAAGAATTTTAGTAGATAACATTTAAAGCTATTGGGAATCACATACACACACTTCTGTTTTTAACCATTTTACAAAATAATGAGTTTTCACAAACGATGAATGAGATTTCAAAAATTTCTTCTCAAACATGTTTGTTTTCTTGTTTATAATCATTCCCCAAAATTTTACTATTTTAGAGTTTATCTATTATTTTATTTTGAATTTACAAAATTAGATTTTTAACTAAAAAACTGTGTTTGGAAGTATCCGTTTCCGATCAATCGGGCTTTACCCGTCGGTCAACCGGCCAGAGGGTCTGTTTACAGACCCTGCAGACAGTCGGTCATCACTCGGCCAACACACAATGTTTGGTTGACCAATGGCATAGGTTCAGTTAACTGATACAACATTGTCGGTCGACCGAATGAGCCCGAGATTTTCTAGTCTGCCAACGGTCATCTAGTCTGTCGACTGATTATGGTCTATCAGTCGACCGAAAGTACTGTAACAGTTAAATTTCTAGACTCCAGGATTTTGGGGAATTTGTTAGTTTTGGTGATTTTTTTGGGTTTTAGGCTATTGTTTTAAGTGCTTATATATATATCTTCCTGCCCCTATTTGTTCAGTAACCAAGCAAGCTAAGAAAAAATCCCTAAGTTTGTTTCTTGTGTGTTTTTGAGCTCAAACTTTCATCTCTTTCAATTACAACTTTTCACTTTCAAATCACACAAACACCAAGCTTCATTTGTCATCTCTCAATCTTTGCTATAGGATATTTGTTAGAGAGATCTCTTTCATCAATCTTGTGTTGTGGAGAGCTTGATCTCGAGGAGATTACTTGTGTAGTGAGGTTGATCTTGTGAAGATCATTATGAAGAAGTTCTAGCTTCCAAACCGGGTGT
The DNA here is from genome assembly GCF_001876935.1 of Asparagus officinalis. Taxonomy (NCBI): domain Eukaryota; kingdom Viridiplantae; phylum Streptophyta; class Magnoliopsida; order Asparagales; family Asparagaceae; genus Asparagus; species Asparagus officinalis. The sequence continues at coordinate 82,976,323 of NC_033797.1, read as the reverse complement.
GATTAGTGGATTTACCATCGGGAGAGGTGGTCGGAGACGTAGATCGAGAGGACCGAACCTCGTGAACATATCGGAGATTCATTTGGATAACTATTTTCTAACACTCTCTCTCTCTTATTTATTGCCATTATTCTTAATTGTGTCTTGTATTGCATTAAAATTTATTAATTGCACTAAAATTTATTAATTGCACATTTATTATTTGAGTACTCTATTCAACCCCCTATGGAGTAATTTCAAAGCCGTCATAATTCTAGTCAAAGACTATATTGCTTCATCCCCACTACCAAGATCGAGCTCAATGAAGAACCTTAGCTTGGTATAGTGTTTCATAGTTTAGGTTGTTTAACTGCATGCGTTTATATATAGAGCTCAAAATTCATATACGCACACATTTGTTTTGATTTATCGCCGTTTTAGATTATAGACTTAAAGATGCTATTTTATATCTTTTTTCAAGTCTATAAATCTATTTAAAAGTGTTTCAAAAATTATTTCATCAAAATCAAGTTTTAACGTTTTCGTAGCTTCAATCGGTTTACAAAATAAATGAGTTTTCAATATTGAAAAATGCAATTTTAGAAATGCATTTTCCAACATGTTCATATTCATATATATAAACATTTTTCCAAGTTTTACTAATTATAGAGTTTTTTGTTATTTTAAATTAAATTTACAAATACAAGTTTTTAGCAGTTTTCATAATCTAGAATATCTATTTTAAAATAGTTTGTTTTCACAAACACAAAGTGATATTTTAGAAATTTATTCTCTAACATGTTTATCTTAATGTGTACAAATGTTTTCCCAAATTTTACTATTTTTAGAGTTGATATTCTATTTTAAATTAAATTTAGAAAATTAGCTGTGTAAAATTTCAGATTCTGCCGTGCATGTTTTTCGTCGACCGTCAACAGTGTTTTCAGATAATCGTGAACAATATTTTTAGTCGACCTACATTGTTCATCAGTTGATCAAACAGAGGTATTTTTCAACCTTCATTTTACAGTCGAATCAGTCGACCGGTTTGATCCGTTAGTCGACCGATAATGGTCATATTGCATAGTAACGGCTAGTTTTTAGGCTATATTGTTAGAGAGGCTATATATATGCCTCATAACTCATTTTTTTCAAGAAGAAAGTTTACAAAATAGTTTTGCCAGTTTATTTAAAGAGTGAGTGTGTGTTTTATGTGAAGAAAGTTTCACAAAGAGGAGGATTTCAATTTGTGTTTCGAGGTGTTCAACCTTAAATCTCATAACTACACCTCTTTGTTCAATTGGAGAAGTTTTCTTAAACTCTTTTCTTCTAGCAAATTTATATTTTGATTCTCATTCATATGCTAGAATATTTTGAGTATAATTTCATTTTTATTTATTATTTCAGACACAACCATTTGAGCCTAAGCATTTCACATATAGTATTATTGGGTTGTAGGTGTGTTCATTGAGTGAGCTTTCATTTTCATTCTCATTTGTATTAGAGAACAAAATCATTTACTTGATCTTATTATCGAATCACGTTGTAATACACAAGGACACATAGAGGAGTGGTTGGGAGAAGAACGGGGTCAATTCCAAGAGGAGTGGCTTGGTTGTAAAAGCCTAGGGAGAGGTAGTAATTCCAAGCAATTGAAGAAGGTGACACAGGTCGGCCAACATTTAGAGAAGTGTATTGTGTGATTATCAACGTGTGAGTTGTAATGGTTTTTGGTGAGCTTTAAAAACCAAGATTGTGTAGTTATTTGTGTTGTGATTAGTGGAGAATCTCCTAAATGTGAGGAGCAGAGACGTAAGTCGAGTGTTGACCGAACTCCATGATCATTTTATTTGTGTTTGCGATTGTCTTGGCGCCCTATTATTATTGCTATATCTTGTGCATGTTTATATCGCCTATAGTGTTATATTGTTTATCTTTTCATATATTTCATTATACATCATATTGCTAGGATATTAGTTAATAAGTTTTTAATTTAGCATTAAAATTAGATTAGATTAGCAATTACCCTATTCATCACTCCTCTAGGGTACTTTCAATTGGTATCAGATGTTGGTTCTCTTTGATTTGTGGCTTAATCGCCTAGAGTCAAAGATTCTCACTTTGATTTATCGCTAATTTAGTTTTGTGATTTTATCTTGCTTGCATTTATATCATAGATATGCACGGTGCACATAGTTTAGGATATGCTATTAATATTATTCTAAAATTAAATGATTTCCATCATGTTCAATGGTGTGTTAGATTTAAACTATTTGTTAGATCTAAGCATTTTTTTTAGAAAATAATAAATTTTGTTTATGTTGTGCCCACATTGGACAAATCCAAGTGGAGCAATAATGATAAAAGAATGTTTACAATGAACACGCTTTTATCAAAAATTTTGGTTAATGCTTTTGATTCATCTATATCTAACAAGCTTGCTTTTTTTGATATTGCTTACAATTTGTAAAAATTTATAGAAGTACATCGAGGAAACTTAGAGGAGATCCGACGTGTTTTGGCGGATTCCACTTCAAGTGCTATTGGAGCTTCATCGTGCACATGGCCATTAGGCGATAACCCTAGTGAGGTATGCGAGTTCGATTCCGAATGTGATTTATCTACTAATAAACTCGCTTGTGCATATGAACGTTTAATGCATGCCTATAACAAACTACATCATAACTTTAAAGATTTAAAAGCAAGCATGTTAACTTAAAATTCGATCATGATATGTTAGCTTCTAAATATGATATTATTGCTAAAGAGAATGTGATCCTCAAAGAAAATAATGATAAATTAAAATTGGATCGTGATTCTTTAACTTTAAATGTTGCTAGCATAACTCTTGAGAAAAATGATGCCTTGTTAGAAATAGAAACAATTAAAAATGAATTTAATACTTTTAAAAATAATCATATTTGTTCTACTTGTAATGTCAATGCTAAAATGCAAAATGATGAGTTGAATCATATGAAAAACCGTATTTGTTCTCTTGATTCGTAATGTCAATGCTAAAATGCAAAATGATGAGTTGAATCATATGAAAAACCGTATTTGTTCTCTTGATTCAACACTAAATAAATGCATTGATAATAATAAAGTTGAATCATATGAAAAACCGTATTTGTTCTCTTGATTCAACACTAAATAAATGCATTGATAATAATAAGAAACTTATGGATATGTGTGCAAAGTCATGGGCCAATTCCTCCAAAACACCCACTCACTATGCACACATGTATAGTAAAATTTATAAATGCTCTCATTACGGCCGTCAATGCCATCTTGTAAAATTTTGCTATAATACACTAAAACCTATAAAATCTAATACTAGTTCTTATTGTGCATCCCATAAAATTTCTTCATCACACACGCACACACATGCACACAATGTTCATCATAAGCATGTAAATGTATTTAAATATGATTTTTATGGTTGTTTCGGTCATTTGGCCAAATTTTGTTTTGATCTAAGAAAAGATTCACATTTGTAAAATATTTCAAAAAGACCATCTTTGTTTGCAAATGTTTCTTGTGCACAATCTCATGGTCATTATAAACAAATGCATTCATTTCATTGCACTTATTGCAGTAAGAAGAGTCATTTACACGAATATTATTATGACCTAACCAGTGCACAAAATGCGCCCAAATAGGATCATAATCCTAGGGCTTTGGACTTTATTGATAGGGGTCATGTTCCTAAACTCTTCGGCACCAAGAGTGTTTGGGTACCAAAACATGTTTGATTTTTAAGATCAATTTTTTACCGTTTTTTATTTTTATGATTTTTGTTTAGATTTTCCTTTGTAAAAATAACTTGAAAAATTATATGCACGTTTAATTTTACAAAATATATAAAAGAAAATATTTTCATCTTATAGAAAAGAATTTGATAGATATGTTCACTTTTGAACATAAAGTAAATGATGTTTTATGTTTTTCAAATCATTGATTTAAGTTCAAATATGCACAAGGCATTCTGGCCTTTATCTGTCGACTGATCGCTCAAATCAGTCGACCGATGACTGGCAATCAGTCGACCGTTTTGAAAAACCAGTTAACTGACCAGTGCATTGTTTTCTGGTTTCCTGAGTTTTTGTTATTGTATCTTTAGTCTTCAAAACTATGTTTTTGGAAATTTATTTTGTTATTCATTACATATTATGAAGTTTATTGGTTTTGATTTAGATGAGAGGTCTATGTTAAGCAACCCCCTAGATTTATTGATTCATCCTTACAAATCATGTTTGTCGCGTGCAAAAAATTACATATTGGTTGAAACAAGCTGCAAGAGCTTGACATGCTCACCATTCTAGTTTCTTATTAAAAATGATATTATTGATATTCATTTATTTTATCCAAAGCATATTTCTTTTTGGTCTTCGTGGATAAAATATACAAAATGTTAGACACTACTCTTTGTATATTTATGAATATAGGAAAGATGTATTCCTTATTTATATTTATACAAAATCTAAAATTAGCGGATATCTTTACCTAACCTCTTCACAAAGAAATTGTTTTTTCATATAAGATGTGAATTGGGAATATTTATATATTATTTGAATCATGTTTGCTTGATAATTTTCTTTATCTCTTTCAAAAATAATATTTTTATGATTCTCGGCCCTCATGGATGTTCATTATTCTCTTTCATTTTCAAGACTTATTATTTGGATTTTTATTGGGATTCTCATTTGGACTTTCATGATTTTCATTTTTTTTCATGACTTTCATGACTTGTTTCCATTTGAAAATATCTTTTCATGAGTTATTATGTTTTAGCTTTCATGAATTTCATGTTTCCCTTTATTTGATTTCATGATCTATATATATATAAATCTATATATTTCCTTTTTGTTTATGTTTGTGTATTGAGAAATTTTTTTCTTAATGATATATCTATATGTTTTTTGTTGTCTCTTTAAATGTGAGTTGTCATAATTTTTATATATTTATACTTTCTCACATATTTTCCTTATTTTATATGCTTTAAGGCTTTTTGATAGGGGGAGCATTCCCTATCTCTTTCTATGTTTATACTCACCGTGCCATTTTGATAGGGGGAGCTTTTGCTCTCTTATTCTTATTGTTTATCCCTGTTTTGACGTTGACAAAGGGGGAGAAACAAATTTATTGTGAGTATATCATTTGTTTGCTTTCATTTGGTTTCATGCATGAGTTATAAATTATATATTCATTTGTTTCATGCATATTTATATACTCTTTGTGTAGATTGTTTGTCATCATAAAAAAGGAGGAGGCTATTAGGTCTCATGTTTATGAGCTTACTATCTAATCTGGTTTTGATGATTAACAAATATTTCCTAACATTATTTGTCGAGTGTTAATATTTACTTGTTAGGAATCCTACACAAAGATCCTCAGAGGTTGGAAGAACTTATGCTTTCATGATCATATTCAAAGGAGGTTGGAAGGATATTAGAATGAAGCTGTCACAATTGTAGTCAAAGACTATATCGCTTCATCCCCGCTACCAAGATCGAGCTCAATGAAGAATCTTAGCTTGGTATAGTGTTTCTTAGTTTAGGATGTTTTACTATATGTGTTTATACTTAAAGCTCAAAATTCATACACGCACACATTTATTTTGATTTATCACCATTTTGGATTATAGATTTAATGACACTTTTTTATATCTTTTCTCAAGTCTATAAATCTATTTGAAAGTGCTTCAAAAATTGTTTCATGAAAATCAAGTTTTGACGTTTTCGTAGTTTCAACCAGTTTGCAAAATAAATGAGTTTTCAATATTGGGAAATGCAATTTCATAAATTCCTTTTCTATGTTCATCTTCATATATATAAATATTTTCCCAAGTTTTACTAATTGTAGAGTTGTTTTTTGTTATTTTAAATTGAATTTACAAAAACAAGTTTTCAACAGTTTTTAGAATCTAGAATATCTTTTTTAAAATAGTGAGTTTTCACAAACGCAAAGTGAAATTTCAGAACTTTCTTTCCTAACATGTTTATCTTCATGTGTACAAACGTTTTCCTAAATTTTAATATTTTTGGAATTGATTTGCTATTTTAAATTGAATTTAGAAAATCACTTGTGCAAAATTTTAGAATCTGTCGTGCATATTTTCAGTCGATGGTGAACAGTGTTTTCAGTTGCTCGTGAAATAGTGTTTTCAATCGAACATGAAACAATGTTTTTAGTTGACCTACATTGTTCATCAGTCGACCGAACAAAGGTGTTTTTTCAGCCTTCTATTTTACAGTCGAATCAGTCGACCGATTTGATCCGTCCATCGACCGATAACGGTCATATTTCATAGTAACGGCTAGTTTTTGAGATATTTTATTAGAGAGGCTATATATATGCCTCATAACTCATTTGTTTCAAAAAGAAAGTTTGCAAAATAGTTTTGTTAGTTTATTTAAAGAGTTTTTGAGTGTGTTTTGTTTATGTGAAGAAATTTTACAAAGAGGAGGATTTCAATTTCGGTTTTGAGGCATTCAACCTCAAATTTTCATAACTACAGCTCTTTGTTCAATTGGAGAAGTTTTCTTAAACTCTTTACTTCTAGCAAATTTATATTTTGATTCTTATTCACAAGCTAGAATTATTTGAGTTTAATTTCATTTTATTTATTGTTCAAACACAAACATTTGAGCCTAAGTATTTCACATATAGTATTATTGGATTGTGGGTGTGATCATTGAGTAAGCTTTCATTTTCGTTCTCATTTGTATTAGAGAACAAAATCATTTACTTGAGCTTATTGTCAAATTACGTTGTAATATACAAGGACACTTAAAGGAGTGGTTGGGAGAAGAACGGGGTCAATCCCAAGAGAGGTGGCTTGGTTGTAAAAGCCTAGGGAGAGATGGTAATTCCAAGCAATTGAGGAAAGTGACACGGGTCGGCCAACACTTAGAGAAGTGTATTGTGTGATTATCAATGTGTGAGTTCTAAAAGTTTTCTGTGAGCTTTGAAAACCGAGATTGTGTTGTTATTTGTTTTGTATTAGTGGAGAATCTCCTCGAGGTGAGGAGTTGTAACGCCCCGCCCAGGAAATCCCAGAGTCGGTACGCTATTAGATCTGATGGACTGGCCTCACAAACCACCACATGTCTTTTGAGCACGTTTTTGTCCTCACTCACGCACTCCCTGGAAAACTTCCCAGGTGGTCACCCATCCTAGAATTTCTCCAGGCCAAGCACGCTTAACTTTGGAGTTTCTAAGAGTTGGGTTCCCGAAAAGAAGATGCATCTTGGTGGTATGAGTATTCCAATCAAATCTATCAATACTAATCACATCACCCTCTCAAGGGTTGGGGTATTACAATCTCCCCCACTTAAACTCGCAACATCCTCGTTGCGCCAAATCATATCATCCAAGACCGTACCATCCGTGTGAGATTCTAGAGGTGGCTCCTACGGCCTCAAGAGGTGGCTCCCGCCCTCTTGACGTAGCACTTTGCACCGCATAGCACTTAGCTCTCACAATTCCAGTTGGCTTTGCTCTGATACCATTTGTAACGCCCCGCCCAGGAAATCCCAGAGTCGGTACGCTATTAGATCTGATGGACTGGCCTCACAAACCACCACATGTCTTTTGAGCACGTTTTTGTCCTCACTCACGCACTCCCTGGAAAACTTCCCAGGGGGTCACCCATCCTAGAATTTCTCCAGGCCAAGCACGCTTAACTTTGAAGTTTCTAAGAGTTGGGTTCCCGAAAAGAAGATGCATCTTGGTGGTATGAGTATTCCAATCAAATCTATCAATACTAATCACATCACCCTCTCAAGGGTTGGGGTATTACAGGAGTGGAGACGTAGGTCGAGAGTTGACCGAACTCCATGATCATTTCATTTGTATTTGTGATTGTCTTGGTGTACTATTATCATTGTTATATCTTGTGCATGTTTATATCGCCTATTGTGTTATATTGTTTATCATTGCATGTATTTCATTATACATCATATTGCTAGGATATTAGTTAATAAATTTTTAATTTGGCATTGAAATCGTATTAGATTAGCAATTACCCTATTCACACCCCATGGTATTTTTAGTAAATAGAGCCTAAAACATAATTATTTCATTTATTGAGGGTTTTCTCACTCAAAAAATAATAAGGGGGACTGGTCACGACTACTTTCTATTTTCAAGCCCTTGACACATTTTTCCCTTTTTCCTTTCTCTTTAACTAGATAAGACAGTTGAACTAAATGTATAACTCTATTCTAGAGTTCAACTTTTGGGACAGGATGAGATGGACTCGCCAAATGGGGCAAGTTGAGCTCAGCGAGTATAATTTTTGAGATTTGATAACAGTTGGAGCTTTGAGATGTTGTTGGAGTATTCCAATTTCTCTGCCCTCCATCAAAAATTGTCGGCATTTGTCTACCAGCGCAATGATCAATATCTACGTATATCGATCTTGTACATGTTTTGAGAGCTTGGCCTAAGCATATATATAATCCGGCTCGTGAGTTGACAAAGTGCTATTGGAAATTTATGGGTTTTCCATATTAGTTCGCTACATTTTTCGTATTTGAAATTAGTCTTTTAATCTCTCATATTTGAAATTATTCTCCCAAATCTTTTGTATTGAAGTTAGCCCCTCAATGTTTGGAGTATTATGAAGTTAGCCCATCTGTTACTACCACCATATTGTTAATTACTATAAGGTAGCGGTAAACTAGAGACGGGTAATTACCAAATCAACAAATATATCAAACCAAAATAAAGTTTGAAATTAGTGAATTTTAATCAAGAAGCACATCATATTTTTCATGTAATTTGCTTAGTAGTTCAAGTAGAATAGAGAGATGGGGTTTAATTTTCATGTAGTTTTGCATTTAATAGTAGAATTATCAAAATGACTTTTTAAATTTCATATGGTTTTTTTGTTGATGTTAGTTATCAAACAGGGAACTTATTTATGGATTATAGTGGTGTTAGGGTTCTCAAACTCCTTCAGATGATCGGTTCTGGAGCCCGACGTTCTCTCCTACACATGAAAAGCTCGCGAGAGGTCGGAGTCGAGGTCTATGGTTATTCCTTCGACAATCAAGTCAATGTTTAAACTTGAGTAGGAAAATAAGAAATAATTGGTGATGAAAAGGTCAGAGTTGCATGGAAACAAAAAAAGTTACCTTGGGCTGCACGACTTCCTTTTATAGTAGATCGGTAGGGCAGATATGTAATTTTGGCCTAGTCCAGACATAGAGCTAAATTGGTAGGTACCTTACAGGTGTTGGCCGTTAAAGAAGATGAGTCATCCAGATGTTTAATGTGAGGGCGATAGTAGGTTCTTAGTGCTAACTATGTCCGATGAGTCATAAATATTATGGGAGCTAGAGCAGTGATGACTCTGACAATGTATTTAAGGAGAGGGTAGTTGGTTGTCGGTGGGGGGTTCTAGCACACACTGTCTCTCTAGTCATCTGGCCAAAGGCCAACAAACACCACCTTTTCAGTCAGCTACACAAGTTGTCGGCTAGAATGGCAGACAGAGTACGAGTGCCTATAGTGTCAATATGGTGGGTAGGCCGACAAACACTGCCTTTTTAGTTGGTTACACAGGTAATTTGTCTATTGTGTTGACAGCAGGAGTAGCTCGAGTCATCCGTCACTAAATACGTCTCATTAGGAGTGGAGCAGAACACGTATCGGTCTTCGAATGATGATTAACATTTAGTTATTTATAGACTATAACAGTGGCCCCTTTCACTTGGACTCGGCTGGCCGAGTCCTGGTGAAAGTTTAAATAGTCGTCGCTTGGCGACTCTCGAGGTGCATTTATGAGGAAAGTGACGGTTTGCTATTTGAGTGATCTTTTGACGTCAGCAGATATGGTGCGTTGTCATCCCTTTGATTCCTGAGCTAAAGGGTGTATCGACCGAAGGACATCGCTTCATTTTGCGTACGATCAGTTCAAATTTCGATGTCGATCTCAGCCATCTATCCCTAACCGAGTCGGCAATTCTGATATATATATATGTATGTATGTATGTATGTATGTATGTATGTATGTATATATCTTCTCTGTAAGTAGGCTTCTTTTACAAACTTTCAGCACTAAGATTTCTAAAACCCTAGCTTTCTACATCAAGTATTCTCGAACTAAGACTCCGACAATTTGCAAAGGCTTCCACCTCTTCCACCACTGGCCGTAACAAGATGAGGATCAATCTCTTTAGGCTATTATGCTCAAAGATCTACGCAACAGAGCTCAAGGCCATTGATCTTCCCCGACCCTTCACCTTGTTGGCACCGGAGAGGTCTAAAGCTATACATCACCACGGTGGTGATAAGGCTCCAATCTATGTGAGACATTTGGAGTATGGTCTTCAATTGCCACTCCATCCTTTCCTCCGATGCGTCTATGAGGCTCTGGGGTGTCCCCTTCCCAGATCAAGCCGAATTCCATCGCTACCTTTGTGGGGTTCATGGTCATATGCCACTGGGTTGGTGTCAACCCGTCCATGCGCATACTTGGCCACGCCGTTAGCGTCAATATAGCGAAGAAAGAGGGGCATTACTACTTTCAAAAACTTGGGTGGTTACAAACTTATCTTTAACACCCTTGACTCCGATTAAGATTGGAAAGAAAGATACCATGGGTCTTTGAGACCGACCCCATCCTATCCTGTCCGACCTAGCCCGAGATTAAGAAGGGTGTGCTACTCACGACTGAGGAGAAACAG
>NC_033797.1:82918519-82965640 GCF_001876935.1 Asparagus officinalis | reverse complement strand
AAGATTCGAGCCTATGTTAGGTCTTGGGAAATCAACAATATTTTTGAGCTGACTGTTCTTCGAGTGGCTAGCATATCCAGCACTCTTTCGATAGAGGAAGATAACATCTGAGCGGCAATCTTGGCTCTACCGCTAAAGGAGTCAGATGAGGCACAACAAGGGTTAGTAATTAGGCCCCAAAAGCGTCAAGGGCTGAGTCAGCCCTAGCGAAAACTATAGAAGTGGCGGCGAATGCTGCTGTAATTACAGCTCGGCTGGGCTGGCGGGGCTGAGTGCAACTGCTCAGGCTAAGAGGTCAGAGAAGAGGAATAGGAAACTTTGAAAGATGAGTGGCCAAGGTTGTGACGCCCCTATTTTCACACATCATTGTAGTCCAAGGTGAACCCAGAGATGTTAAACCTGCTATGCACCCACACTGTACAATAACACATTTTATCAATCACAATAATATCCTTTAGTGGAATCAAAAGAAGTGTTGGTACACAAACATGAAAAATAAAGAAATGAGCGTAATAAACATAACATGGAAAGAGATATCTCATAAATAAAAAAAATTATGTCTCAACTGAAATACATCTGATATATGGAATAAAGAAAATGTCTCAATATGAATCAACTGGAAATTGTACTAAGCCATACTGCCTTTACAATATGAAAATAAAACTCTAAAGTCTGAATGAAATCATAGAAAAAATCTATTGTAGAGCTTCTACTAATAACTCATGTGATGGCGACTATGCAAAAACTCCGTCATCCTGCAGCTCTCTGAACTTCTGTATTGCCTGAAAGAAGAGAAAATAACAAAAAGAACCATATAAAGAGCATCAGAGTGTTACAACAAGATCACCTCCATCCGCCCAAAGGGAATGGCTGCTAGATGGAGTGGAGACTCTATCTATTAAGCATAGTCTACCTAGATCATTTTCCCTGTATCTAAGTAGAATTAACATTTAGAACCTACAACATGAGACGTAGTACATAGAACGAAATAATCCAAACAAGGAAACCCTCATGTATATACCATATGTATCAAATTGTAGATATTTAAACATTAATATCGAACTAAGAATAAACAAACTAAATGAAAATCAATAATTAGAAACCCACAACACGAGACTGGTACGTCAAGCGAAATAATCCAAACAAAAAACCTCATGTATATACCATATGTCTCAAATTGTGAATCGCTAATCATTGATTCCAACTAAGACATAAAGAAAGCAATAAAGGAAATAAAGACATTAATACATCGTATTTATATTATTCTCCACTATCACTGAGGAGATAGAATAAATACTTTTGATAGCAAAGTATCCCGGTCATATATCTTAACGAATCACATCCATAACTGACATCAACCAAAAACTCAGGTTATCAATTAGCTATCTCAGTGCAACTCTTTGCAAGATTTTGAAACTTAGTATCATCATGTGCAACGAACTACCCTGTAGGTATCCTAAATAGTATACACGGCTCATTAGTCTCATCGTGATCTCAGTGCATAACATGAGTGTGGAACGGCCTACCATATAGGTATCCAAAAAGACGGCTCACAAGCCTCATCGTACCCTCTTACGGACGTACTACTAGACAAAGAATCCAAACCCGACTCAATGGCCTGTACGAATGGAATATCGACGCACAATCCCATGTAGTACTGAACTGAGCTCATCAACGATATCCATTTCATGTATAAACTATGTAAATCTGGTATATCGATACACTATCCCATATAGTACTAAGCTGTGTTCATCAATGATATCCAACGAGTGTATGAACAATAAACAACCAAACACTTGACATAATCCCCTCTGGGATACTCATGTGTGTGCAAACTACATTGTACTTGTGTATTCATGAATTAACATGTAAAGGAGTGCGTCTTGAACCCCGCCAACACATCTCAAATAGATACAAAACATAAACCCAAAAAACAGCCTTAGTAGTTGACTAGTATGCTTAGTAGTCGACTACTCTGAGCCCATCCAGAATCTGAAAAACTAGACTAAGTGTGAGTAGTCAACTAATATGAACATTAGTCGACTACTTTGCTATGAAAACAATTCTTTGGGTCACACCTGGAAAGGAGTAGTCGACTACATATGTTATTGGTCGACTACTCTGTATTAAACAAATTTCGGTTTCTCAGGTTTTGATGTTTTTATGATTATTTCTTAAATAAAACTCATTCAAATCACATGAAACATAGGAAAAAAGTTTTAGTCTTCTAAAATTTACTATCAGAGATTAGTTCACATGATTTAACTTTTGGATTAAGCACTAATTAGGGTTCAACCTTATAATTATTCAAATTCTCACATAAAAGCATGAATTATCACATGATTAACTTGGACAAGGTTATAACTAACACTAGACAGAGATAAGCTTGCTTAAAACACGTTCATGTCATTGTGATCTTACAACCTAGGACTTAAGCATGATTAATTTACAAAAAAACTGGATTAGTTAACAAACATAGGTTTGCACATAGGTTAAACGTAATTAATAAATTAAAAATAAAATTAACATTTAACCTTATGATCATGATCATGTTTCTAATGCAAACAGTAATGAAAACATCAGATCTATCATGGAATTACATACCTATTATAAAAAATCTACCTCTTATCACATGTAACTATGAATAGACATGCAAAACGTTGATTTAAGCACATTAAATCATTAAATTACTAAAGGTGTAGGTTTGGATGAAGATGATCTTACCTTAGGGTGCTGCTGGACTCCTCAACCACGTAGACGCAAGATCCCCCTTCAACCACGATCATAAATCTCAACCTTCCTCTCGACAAACACCTCAAAACTCTCCCAAATATCACAAATTAGGGTTTAGGGTTGAGGGAGGAAGATGGCTACTGATCTCACGAATTTTTCTCAAAAATTAGGGTTTTAAATGAGTATTTATAAAGGTATACATGATTCGGTACGAATATAAACCAAAACTGACACAAAATCTAAAATAAATCCTGGAAACAACCCTATTAGTCGACTAATGCCTTTATTAGTTGACTAACGACCTTATTAGGAGACTACTCTGAGTTGTAGTCGACTACTAAGCTTAGCTTTGGGTTTGTACATGATTTCGTGCATGTTTCTCATATATATTCACATATATACATTGGATTGATCTCAAATCAATCCCTAGCATACTCAAACATCAAAATATGTTATTTATAACCATATAACCTATTTATTACCATTTATCGCAATTTATTCAAACTTTTAGGGTTTTACAAAGGTCTTCATGGGAGCATCGAGCCAGCTCACGCTAGCTTAGGGGGAATAGCTGAGGTTAGTGCTCCTGTCCAGGCCCAAGAAGTCAGCCAACATCCCCCAACCTCAAGTGTCCCTCCCTTCTAGCCGACCTAGATTGTCATCCTAGATGAAGCATCCTTCGTTCGGCCTATGGGAAGAGAGGAGGTGGCTGAACCTGTTGAGGCTGAGGTTCAGATATAAGAGGAGACAGACCAATGTCCTCTATCTGAGTTGGCCCACAGGCATAGCAAGGCGCCAGCTGAGGAGTCGACCACAACTGAGGAAGAGTGTCACGACCCCAAATTCCGAACCTAAAAGGAATATTGGAGCCGGACTAAACCTGTAAAAAATCCTCCAAAATATGCATTCATTAAAAGACCATCAAAATAAACTCTTCATTGAACTAAAACCAACAATAAATATTTTCTATAATTCAAAAAGTCAACACTAATCTAATTAACTTGATAAAAATAATTATTCCTCAACTTTAAATAAAGCTCGACCTAAAGGAAAGAATCTCATTATTACAAAACTCTTAATTCATCAACTAAACATCAAAGACTTTATTTAACCTTCGCCTATAGGATAATAACAATCTCGAATTATATTCCTTGCTCCATTCTAAAATTTTGACAAATCCACAATTCCACCTAATCCCGAGTCTTTGAAAAGAATGAAAATAACACAATGAGTTCACAACTCAATAAGTGGATAAATTCATACATTAGACACTGGTTTTGTAAAACTAAAATAAATAGACTTGATAAAAAAAATACTAAAATAGTAAAAATTATAATACAACATTTTCAAAATATATACATGCAATGGAAATAAGCAGGTCACATCTCAATGCGCTCAACACTTCGATACTCCGGTTGACTTGGCAAACCCCACTATTATATAGCCCGTGGTCGGGACGGTAAGACCCAAATTTGGGCTCTTAGCGCTAAAATAAAAACCTCATAGAGGTACATTGAGCCTTGTTTAGATAACTTTCTTATCCCCAACATATACCAGTATATTGATCTCAGATGCATATGCTTTAAGAAAATAGAACATAGTTCATAAAACCAAATACGTTATACAAAAATGCTAAAGGCTAACCAATAATGAAATAAATCATCCACATATGCATCTCATCTTACTACTATATGAAATGACATAACAATTGACAAAGAAAATAAGCTCAGGTTTATACCAAATAACCGCGTGCATTAATCTAATCAACAATTAATATGCGAACAACCATATGAAAGGGTATAATCCATAAAAACAAACTTACATATAATCAATGTAATTTTATATGAAAAATAAGCAGCGAATAATGTACAAATTCACCACTTGCATTAACTTAATAGACAATCCAATCTAATTCCTGACGATTCGATAGTGCCTCTAGAATTTCCTAAAGATTAAATTCAAAGAAC
This sequence comes from Asparagus officinalis, assembly GCF_001876935.1. Lineage (NCBI taxonomy): Eukaryota > Viridiplantae > Streptophyta > Magnoliopsida > Asparagales > Asparagaceae > Asparagus > Asparagus officinalis. The sequence continues at coordinate 82,960,940 of NC_033797.1, read as the reverse complement.
CATCAATATGATCCTCCTATAAACAATTGATACGTTAACATACTAAGCCTATTTAAAAGATCATATTCTATTACTAAAATTGAGCAAATTAGTTTCTGTTTTTGCTTGCTACAAAATGACAAAAGAACCTATAGCTTCTATCTAAAAATCAAACAACTAATATTCTATATTCTATAAGTTACATGCAACCATCTTGATAATTTGTCATATAAGATGATATCACGTATATAGGAGTTAAAAGAAAACAAGTGCTTCACTATACCTATCATTAGACAAAAGTATTGAAAGGTCATGGATTTTTGTTCTACAACTGCAAGCTTAATAAGCCTTCGGCCTCAAAACACGTTGAGGCAGCTTAATAAGCCTTCGGCCTCAAAGCTCATTAAGGAGCAGCGCCGAGATTCGGCCCGATGTGTTGAATGACAGAACGAAGCCAAACACATTCTTTGCTGGTTTTATGGATCGCGAGGAGTTCGGAATGGTTGGATGAGATTGCTACAGTGATTTGCTTGACAGACCTCCAGGAGATGGCTGTACCACCGAATGTAAACACAAATCCGGTTTGTGATTTCTCGGTGTGGGGATCAGACCTGTAACCTGCATCTGAACAACCAATTAAGGTGGGAGACCCACCCTTCGGGAAATATAATCCCAGGTCTATATACCCTTGGAGGTGGCGCAGAAGATGCTTAACTCCATTCCAGTGGCGTTTTGTGGGCGCTGCACTGTATCTGGCTAGTAGGTTAACTGAAAACGCTATATCGGGACGCGTACAGTTAGCCAGATATAGTAGTGCTCCAATGGCACTGAGGTAAGGTACTTCAGGACCTAGCATTTCCTCCCCCTCTTCTAGCGGACGGAAGGGGTCATTCTTTACATCCAATGATCGAACAACCATTGGTGTACTAAGAGGATGACATTTATCCATTCGGAAATTTTTAAGTAATTTCCGTGTATATGTGGATTGGTGTAACAGGATACCACCCTTAAGGTGTTCGATCTGTAAGCCAAGACAATACTTTGTTTTGCCTAGGTCTTTCATTTCAAAAGTATTCTTAAGGCTTTCAGATATCCCAGCGATCTCTGCAGGAGATCCAATGAGATTTAAGTCGTCGACATAGACGACGACTATAATGAATCCTGTTCCTGATCTTTTTATAAAGATACACGGGCAGACTATATCATTTTTGAATCCTTGCATAGCAAGGAACTCACTTAGTCTGTTATACCACATTTTCCCCGATTGCTTAAGACCATATAATGATCTTTGAAGCCTAACAGAATAGACGTCCCGAGGTCTATCTGCTATCTCTGGTGGAATTTTATATCCTTCAGGGAGTTTCATATAGATATCTTTATCTATATTGCCATATAGATATGCAGTCACAACGTCCATGAGCTGCATTTCTAGGCCTTCCAGAGATGAGAGGCTTATTAGGAATCGGAAGGTATTCCCATCCATAACCGGAGAATATGTTTTTTCATAGTCTATTCCCGGTCTTTGGGAAAAACCTTGTGCTACAAGCCGTGCTTTGTAGCGCACAACCTCGTTGTGTTCATTTCTTTTTCTGATGAAGACCCACTTATATCCCACAGGTTTTACACCTTTAGGTGTTTGGACTACTGGTCCAAAGACTTCGCGTTTCAAGAGTGAGTCCAGCTCTACTCCTATTGCCTCGTTCCACTTTGGCCAATCATCTCTGTGTTTACATTCCGCTAGAGACCGTGGTTCGATGTCATCGTCGTATTCAGTGACATGAACGGCAATATCGAACGCAAAGTCGTCGTCGACGACTGTGCTTTTTCTGTCTAGTACCTCCTCAGTACATACAAAATTTAATGATGTTTCTCCTATTTGTTCCTCTTCAGGGGAATCTAGGAGTGGAGAGGAAGCTGGTCTGAGCTCAGTATCCTGTGTTGGGTTCATCTTTATTTCTCCAGGATTTTTTCTTTTACGAGGGACTTTGTCCTTCGAACCTGGTGGGCGTCCTCTTTTCAATTGAGGTACAGCCGTTTCTGCTGCCGGCGGATTGCATCCATCTTTGGGGATGTCAATCCTAGCTGGCGTGTTGATAGCAGGGACGTGTGATCTGATAATCTTCTGGTTATCAGTGAATTTATCCAGAAGTAAATGTATTGTATTCTGAAGATGAAGAATCTTTAGGATCTCATCTTCACATTGACTAGTACGCGGATCATAATGAGACAAAGTCTTGGTGTTCCAAGAAATGGTCTTAGAAGCATCAGGCTTCCTGGACTGTGTGCCAAGTTTAGGAAATGAATCCTCAACAAATTCACAATCATCAAGACGTGCTTTAAATGCGTCACCCGTCTGGGGTTCAAGGTATCTTATTATAGAGGGCGAATCAAACCCTATATAGATACCCAAACGACGCTGTGGACCCATTTTGGTCCTTTGTGGAGGAGCAATTGGGACGTAAACTGCACAACCAAACACTCTCAAATGTGAGATATTCGGAGGTGCACCATAAGCAAGCTGCATTGGTGACAAAATATGGCCACCAGAGGGTCGTATTCTGATAAGCGAAGCGGCATGCAATATGGCATGACCCCAAGCCTCAACAGGCAACTGTGATTGCATCAACAATGGACGAGCAATCCATTGCAATCTCTTAATTAGAGATTCTGCTAACCCGTTCTGGGTGTGAACATGTGCTACAGGATGTTCAACTTCGATGCCAGTTGCTAGGCAATAGTCTTGAAAGACTTGTGAAGTGAATTCTCCCGCATTATCAAGACGTAATTTCTTGATTTGATTATCGGGGAAATGAGCCCGCAACTTAATAATTTGTGCCAATAGCTTTGAAAAAGCTAAGTTGCGGGTGGACAAAAGGCACACGTAAGACCACTTGGTTGATGCATCTATAAGTACCATAAAGTACCTAAATGGTCCACTTGCGGGGTGAATAGGCCCACAAATATCGCCATGTATTCTCTCCAAGAAGCTAGGAGACTCTAATCCCACTTTCAGAAGGGAAGGTCTCGTGATCAGTTTACCTTGGAAACAAGATAGACATGAGTAATCACCCTTCTGAAGAATCTTCAGGTTCTTCAGGTTGTGTCCACTTGATTGGCTCATGATGCGGTGCATCATTGCTGATCCTGGGTGACCCAGTCTGTTATGCCAAAGTTTAAATTTCGTCGAAGAATGGCACTTCTGGTGCACAATCATGTTAGCTTCTACTGGTTGAATATATGTATGATAGAGACCCGACGGGAGTCCCTTGAATCGTTCTAAGATAGTTTTTAAACCATCTTTTTGATGAGTTACATACAAATACTCATCCTCATTTATATCATTGATTTCTAAGTGATATCCGTTTAAACGAATATCCTTGAAACTTATGAGGTTTCTATTAGATTTCGAAGAGAATAATGCATCTTTTATTATTAGTCTCGTTTTATTTGGGAGCAATATCATTGCTTCACCAAATCCTTCTATTATGTTAGATAGTCCCGAAATCGTAATTACGGGATTGTCATAATCATATAAGCTTTTGAAATAGCTTCTTTCGCGAAGTATTGTGTGCGTCGAGGCACTGTCCACAAGGCACTCACACTTCATCTATAACATGAATGCAATTTTTTAATCTAAAGAAAATAACTATCTTTATTGAAAAGTAAAGTGCATTACATGGAAAGTAAAGAAGTAAAGATGAAAGTACTATGAGAATTTAAATGCATATAAAGATAACATGGATCTAGTCTAGAAGATCATCCATTTCGATGTCATCAGCAGTGAACTGAGAAGACGGCTGCTTTTCCACCAGATTTGTTTCAACAGGAGACTTCAGGCTCGCTAGATACAGATCTTGGAGGTGTCGCGGAGTGCGACAGTTTCTGGACCAATGTCCAGTCATGCCACATCTGTTGTATTTATCCTCCCAAGTGTTCTTGGGAATGGACGTCAGCTCAGTTGTCTTCTTCTTCCACTTCTTCTTTCCCTCACTATTGCTGCTCTGGGGAGGGTTGTTTTTCTGGGGTGGACATCTGGCCTGCCACTTAGGGGCTTTCTCCTTGTTGAATTTACCCTTATGCTTTTTCTTCTGCTTCTGGGAAGAAAACATGTGAGCTTCGGGTGGTGGAGCTGAGCCTGCAGGGCGTAGGTTATGAGTGGCCTAAAGCAATTCTCTGTTTTGCTCCGCCATCTGAAGGGTGGAGTGCAATTCAGAATACTTTTTGAACTTTCGTTCGCGAACTGTTGCATGAGGATTGCATCCTTCTCGTGGAAGGATGTGTAAGTCTTCTCCAACATGCGTTCCTCCGAAACTTCTTCACCACACAACTTCAGGCGTGAGGTGATATTATGAAGTGCTGAGTTGTACTCAGCTACGGACTTAAAGTCCTGAAATCGGAGGTTTTCCCACTCATAACGTGCACGTGGGAGGATCACATCTTTCTGATGTTTGTATCGGTCCTAAAGTGCAGTCCACAATTCCTTTGGGTCCTCTACAGTCAGGTATTCGGCCTTCAGGGTCCGATCAATATGTCTCCTGATGTAGATAATGGCTTTCGCCTTATCTATATCAGAGACGATCACTGTAGTAGCAACCTCAGTATTATTTACAGCATTACACATAACAGTGGCCGGAGCCGGTGGAGCAGGAGTTGAAATTGTGGCTAATAAGCCCTGGGCACGTAAGTGGAACTTCAGGTCCACATGCCAACTCAAATAATTCTTGCTAGCAGCGTCAAGGACTTCGAAATCAACACTCGCTATTTTAGCCATTTTATCTATGCATTTGAAAGACATGAATTAATAATAAGAAATTAAAAATTCATGCAACAAACATGTTGCGTAGATCAGCCCGTCACCAAAAAATAAAAAGTGTCCAAAGTCCGATTATACAGTCCAAAGATAACAAAAAACATAAAATTAAAATACAATTTGGAAAACCCTTGGGGGTCCCTACATTTTGCAAAAATGCCTTCGTCTTCAATGGAATACACCGGTCTTTGACGTTTTACAATTATATCCTCACTACAATTTCTCTCTCAGAAGGAAAAGAAAATACAAGGAATTTAAATTTGGTGACAAACAGGCTGATCCAAAAACCACAACATTATTTATTTAAACATCCATGTAATTTAATAATAATATATGCAACAGGCATAACAAATTTGGACAGTAAACCCTTGCTTTCTTTGAATTTTTTTTAGACTTCTTTTTGTTTCTATGCGATACTGCCTACTTAATACTTTTAATATCATGTAGAAATTGTAAGTTTGAACTTGAAAATAACAAGTGATGATTAAAAAAATAATGCAAGTGCCCTGAATGGAAACTCTGAAACAACCAAGGGTTTAGCATTCCATTAGAAAAATGTATATGTGTTTAAAGAATAGCATTAAAAACTATAGGGGCCAAATATGATTTTATGTCATGTTAACTGGACATATACAATAATACCTTGGTGTTGGTGTTACTGTTTTCTTCTCAAGAATATGTAATTTAAGAGCATTTCCCTAGCAATGGTCACTTCCGTTAATACTAAGCAAAACCAAATAATATTCATGGTAATAGGAAGTGCTATCAACGTAAATGTGCAAATTAAACACAATATATGAATTTTTACAAACTAGCAGAAGCCGCAGAATCTCGCCAGTTTCATCAACATGAGCACATAATTTTTTTTATTAGCAATTAACTAATAGTATTAATTACTAGTTATGCCAACAAATAATGAAAGCAATTAGATTAGATGAACAACAATAAAATTGCTTAATAAACAAAAAAAAATTTCCCGAGTGAACAGTAACCCTCGGTGAACAGTAACAATTTTTTTTTTTTTTGGTTACTTTTTCAGCTGCCATATATTATTCTACGGATTATAGTAATTACCTCTAGATCACAGATCTAGGGATTCTACGGATTATAGTAATTACCTCTAGATCACAGATCTAGGGACGATCGATACTAAAGATCCGTAGAGCGCTGCCTCCTTGCGATGATCCGTCGAACGCTCCTGCTGCAACGAACCAGATCTCAATGCGCAAAAGAGGAAGGAAATATTTTTTTTTTATGGCTCAGGGATTCAAGAACACTTCGTGCTGATAACGTGTTTAAAGCAAATACATAGGCCAAAGGCCTATGATATATATTTATACTAATCAATGTGAATAGATTGAGTACCCAAGAGTCACCCTCACTTAATGGGGTGTTACATCACCATAATGTGGTGTGAATGGAGGGATAATGAGGGGGAGGCCAAAGGCCTCCCTCATCTCATAATAATAGCTTCTATTTTCAAGATAGAGGAATAAATGGGGAGAGATGATTGTTAGAATTAGAATCATTTAATTCGGCTGTTGATTCCGAAGTAGTGACTGTTATTGGTTGGCGAGAGAGGAATGGCGAGAGAGATGACTTGCTAGAGGAACGGTTAGAATGATCATGTATTAATGATTTAAGTTTAAATTTCATTTCTTCAGACCAGGAGCTGACACGTGACAAAAGGAATTTATGACTCATGGTGAAGAGTAGAGCTATAGATATTATTTTATTAGTACAAAATCAGTTCTTGTTTGTATATAGCATATAGTATTGTTCAGGGGGGTTTCTCTGTTAGCCGGATTTGGATCCCTTTTGTTATCGAAAAGAATCAATAGCCGCTAAAAAAACATGTCACCTAACTACATTTATAAACCTACACTTGACTGAACGTCGGGAATTATCAATGTTTTTTTTTTCCCTAAACATCGAGTCCAGGCCCATAGCTTTAATCCCACAAAGGAATAAGAGTCGATATTAACCTCAATCGCTCCCATGTCGCTTCCTAAATCCCTCAATTTCAAATCTAGCTTATGTCAACTGCGATTGCCGACATCTCGAGCTAGCTTCGATCGCCGAAGACGACAACGAAGACGATGGCTGCTCATCTCTATCGATCGACGATGACTCTTGCTCCTCGATTGATCGACGGCGACTACTCTTGCTCCTTGGACCGACAACGACGACTCCTGCACCTTGATTAACGGATGATAACGATGACTCCTAATCCTTCGATAAAAACGACAGCGTCTCGAGCTAGTGTGTAAGTAAGCAAATGCCTCATCTTGCTGTCAAACCCTGATCCTCTCCCGACTTGATTAATCAAACCCTAAGGCTATCAAACAATTAATCGTTAGTTTGTCCTTCTCTTTCCCAAATTTTAGTTAATACTTTATTTTGATTTTTAGAATTATTTTATTTTATTTTATTTTGTAATTTTAGGTGATCAATAGATATCAATTCTCTCTCTCTTATGGATTGTTAGAAATTTTAGCCAAAACCCCTAAAACAGCAGAAACGCAGTATAGAGAAAAGTACACCAAGATTTACGAGGTTCGACAAACTTGCCTAGTCCTCGGGAGCCACATAGATAAATTTATTATTAATCAACAGGAAATTATAATCTTAGAGCAGATCCCAAACTGAGATCTTTCAATACGAACACTGTAACTACAGTGTTAATAGTTCAAAGGGAATGATCCCTCTTTAAAGCTCTTGAGAACCCCCCCTCCCCCTCTTTTAATTCCCCATAAAAAATTAAGAGCTGGGAATAAATCCATGAAGGGAAGAAAAAAAGAAATCGCTGCTGTGATTTTTGAGTCCGCCGCTGCAGGAGAAAAACGCAAGGGAGAGAGGAGAAAAAGATCTACAAAGCTCGAGCTCTGGGTTTCCCTTTTATAGGGAAACTCTAGGGTCAGGCTGGCGACAGGCTATTGCCAGCTGACGCGTAGATCTCGCCTCGAGCCGAAGCTCATCTATGAGTGTCAACCTCGTCCGCTTAGTCTGTTCGAGCTCGAACTTCGTCCGTTCGAACCTCGTCCAAAGCCAACAAGCTCGTGCGAGCTCAACCTCATCCTAAGCTCGACTTTGTCCTAACTTCAACATCGCCTGCAGGCGTCAACCTCGTCCACTCGTCTGTTCGATCTCGAACCTCGTCCGCTCGAACCTCGTCTGGAGCTCTTCGCCGAAAGCTCGCTAGCGTTAGGTTTGGATCCACACCCAAATTCAACAATCTCCCACTTGGAGACCAAACCGCAGGCCGCAGGCTATCTCAACAAGCACATCTGCTGTGTGGCTCTGCCCTCATCACCTATGCATAAAGGCCAATTGAAGTTGTGCACAACTCCAGTTTCTGAATGGTTACCGTCTTTGTTAACATATCTTCTGGATTCTTACTTCCTAGAATCTTCCACAGTTTCAACACGTCTTTTCTGAATGGTTACCGTCTTTGTTAACATATCTTCTGGATTCTTACTTCCTAGAATCTTCTACTGTTTCAACACGTCATCTTCCAACAGGGATCTGATGAAGTGATACCGAAGCCTAATATGCTTCGTTCTAGAATGAAATGCAAAGTTCTTAGCCAAGTGGTTCGCACTCTGACTATCGCTATACAAAATATTCTTCTCCTGTTTGAATCCCAACTCTGTTAACAAACTCTGAAGCCATATCATCTTTTTACTAGCTTCAGTCACCGCTACATACTCAGCTTCTTTAGTGGAAATAGTGACAATTTTCTATATCTGTGACATCCAACTAACAACTACAGTTTCAACAGTGAATACATAGCCAATGGTGCTTCTTTGGTGATCAACTTCACCGCTAAAGTCTGCATCTACGTACCCTTACACTTCCACCTCTCCCTTACCAAAGTGCAGACACTTCTGTGTGGTGCCTCATAGATACCTCAGAATCGACTTGACCGCTTCCTAATGAGCTTTTTCTGGATTCAACATTAACCGGCTGATCACTCCCACTACATGGCCAATGTCTGGTCTCGTACAGACCATTGCATACATCAAACGTCCGATAGCTGAGGTGTAAAGGATCTTAGCCATACTCTCTTTCTCTTCTTTTGACTGAGGAGACTGATCCTTCGATAGGGAAAAATGGCTGGCCAAGGGTGTGCTCACTGGCTTGGCGTCGGCCATGTTGAATCTCTATAAAACACGGTTGATGTACTCCGTCTGAGATAACTGCAAGAGACCTCTCTTCTTATCTCTCGTAATTTGCATTCCAATGATCTTCTTTGTTAGACCCAAGTCCTTCATGTCAAACTCCTTTGACAGCTGCTACTTTAAACTCCTGATATCATTCTATTCGGCACCTGTAACCAGCATATCATTAACATATAACAGTAGGATGATATAGCTGGACTGATATATTTTGAAGTAGCAACAATGGTCGGCGTTGCACTTCTAGAAACCTTCCTTGTGCATGAAGCCGTTAAACTTCCTGTACCACTGGTTTTGGGCTTGTTTCAAGCCATATAAGCTTTTCTTGAGTCTGCACACTAGGTTCTTCTTCTTTTCTTTTGAGAAACTTTCTGGCTGATGTATGTATATCTGCTCTTCTAGATCTCCATGACGAAATACCGTCTTTACATCCAACTGCTCCAGATGAAGATCTTCAATAGCTACAATACTCTGTCCTGATAGTATTTAGCTTCACGACGAGAGAAAAAATGTCGGTGTAGTCAATTCCTTCCTTTTGCTAGAATCCTTTGACAACTAATCAGACTTTATATCTTTTGGAGCCATCTTGCTCCTCTTTCATCCGGTACACCTATTTGTTATGGAGTGTCCTCTTACCCATGGGTAACTCAGCTAGTTCCCACATCTGGTTTGATATAAGAGACTTCATCTCATCTTTCATGGCAAGCTCACATTTACTCGCATCTTCACTCTGACAAGATTTATCCTAGCTTTTAGGTTCCCCTCAATGGGCACAAGAGGCTATGAAGACCTTCTCAATATCAGAGCTGGTGAGTCAGGCTTCTGCGCACCGCTCTATCCAAAAAGTTCTTCTAGTTGAGAACCTTCTGTATTGGGTTATTTTGAGAGGTTACCTGATACATAATCTACATCTACAAATGTTGACTAGCTCTCTGAGTCATCTGTCTTGTGCATGTTCTTGTACATCACCTTCTCGTTGAATATCACATCTCTGCTACTGATCACATTCTTGTTTTCGATGTCCCAAATGTGATAGCCGAACTCATCTTCACCGTAGCCGATGAAAGTGCATTTCTTTGACTTAGGATCAACTTTATTCCTGCCTTGATCACTAATATGCATGTAAGCTACACAACCAAAAACTTTGAGATGTGAGAGTTTTACCTCCTTTCCGCACCATACCTCTTCTGGTATTCTGTGCTCCAATGGAAGCGATTGACCTTGGTTGATCAAGTAAGCTACTGTGTTGACTGCTTCTATCCAGAACTGTTTCGGTAGACCTGACTGTATTCGAATGCTTCTGGCTCTCTCTGTTAGTGTTCAGTTCATCCACTCAACTACACCATTTTGCTGAGACGTGTCGGGCACGGTTCTCTCCATTCAGATCCCGTACTTATAGCAGAACTTCTTGAATCTGGTGTCTTCATATGTTGGCCTTCTTGTTTTGATGATGTTTAACAAACAATTTATTTCTAATGTTGTTTGTCTAGTGTTTGTATTTTCGCATTTATTCTAGGCAAACAACGTTGTTGGAGGATGGATGGAATAGAGCTTCAACGATGATATCCAAAGGAGGTTGGCGGAATGTCGGTGAAGCCTTGCTATTCAAAGTTCAAGATCCAAGTTCAAGCTTCATCCGCGAGATTACCAAGTCAAGCTTATTGAAGATCAAGATCATTGCTTGGGTAATTTAGTTTAGGAATTTATATTATGTGTGTTAGTACTTTAAGCTCAATCATATACACACATACACGTTTTGGTTTTTGTATATATATAGTTATATATATACATATATGTTTTGGTTTGATAGTTTTCAAGTTTTACTATGAAACAAATGAATAGAATTGGAAAATACTATTTTGTTTCATGTTTATATATGATTTCACCTTTAACAAGCTTATATTTAATGAAATCATATTTAGTGTTTTGAATATATTGCATAGAATATGCAATTTTATGAAAATATTGTATTTCTAGGTTATAGACTTCATAACAACATATTATATCTTTTATCAAGTCTATACAATCATTTCAGAAGGTTTCAAAATGTTGTTTAAGTCAGAATATCAAAATATCAACTTTCAGGTTTTCATGTTTTCGAACATATTTGAAAAATGATGATATTTTTCATTTGTGAAGTCCTTTTTCGAAACAGTGTTTTAAAATATCAACTTTCATTGTAGCATGTTTATTATCATGTCTACAATCATTCCCCAAAGTTTTACATTTTTTGGAATTTATTTGATATTTTTAAACAGTGTTTTAAAATCAGCTTTGTTTTTCTGGGATGTCAGTTTTCGGTCGACCGGTACGGTCGACCGGTCAAATGATCATTTCTCAGTAGTTTTCCAGAGAGTCATCGGTCGACCGGTTCGGTCGACCGAAATTTCGATTTCTATATCGGTCGACCGCGCCGGTCGACCGATGATGGCTCCGCTTGTTTTCTGGATTTTCAAGGTTGTTCGCGGTCGACCGGATTTTCGGGTCGGTCGACCGGATCATTTTTTCGGTCGACCGAATCGTTGTCAGGTCTCCCAACGGCTATTTTTCTAGCCGTTGCAGAACTTCTGTTTTGGGCCTCTTGGTTATTTTGTTTGGATTTTTGGCTGAATTCTTGGGAGGTATATATACCCCATTGCTGATGTCTTTTCAAACTGATTAAGAGAGTTTTAAAAACAAGTTTAAGAAAGTTTTAAATAAGGGTTTGAGTTTGTTTAGTTTGTTTTTGGGGTTTGCTGTTACAAAGAGGAGTTTGCATCACCAGTTGAGGATTTCATCCTCAAAATCTTCTCATCCTCTCTTTGTGTTTATAGAGAAGTTTTCTAACTCTTTTCCCTAGCAATTTCATTATTGATTTATCATATATTAATTATTGCTAGTTTGCTATTTGAGTTAGATTTCATTTTACTCATTGTTACACACACCCACATTGAGCTTTTAGTATTTACATACATAGTATAGTTGGGTGGTGAGAGTTTGTAACTTTGAGTTGTGCTTAATTATGTTCTCATCCATAGTTGAGAACAATCATTTGTTATATTGTGCTTATTGTGAGATTCACTTTGTAATACACTTGTACACCGAGTGAGGAGTGTGTGGTGAGAGTCGAGGATCGTCCCAAGAGGAGTGGCGTCGGTTGACGTGCCTAGGGAGAGGTTGTAACCGAGCACTTGAGGGAGACACGGCTAGGTCCAACACTTAGTGGGTGTAGAGTGGGATTGTAAGAGTGTGAGTTGTAGAGTTTTCGGTTAGCTAGAAAACCGAGTGTGTAGAAGAAGTTCCGGCTTCCAAACCGGATTGTGTTAGTGGATTTCTCCCCGGGAGTGGGGAGCGGAGACGTAGGACAGAAGGTCCGAACTCCGTGATCATATTGCTTGTTTGAGTGTGCTTTGGCGTTCATTCATATTTATGTTCATACCTTATATCGCCATTGTCATTAGCTCATTATCTATATCATCCACTATCTTGTTTAGATTGTTTACCCTTGAGTTTATATATCCTTGCACATACATTGCCTATATCTCTTTGTTAGGATATATCTTGTTGTTCATATTGCTTATCCTAGCTCATATATATTATTGTATTTTATACTTGCTAGGATAACTTGTTAATAAGTTTTAATTAGCATAAAATCGGATTAGATTAGCATAAGACCCTAATCACCCCCCTCTAGGGTCTAACATCATACTCACCGTCATTGTCGGTCCTGAGCTTCTTAATTCTCAGACCGGTCTCATTCTCGATCATAGCTTTTCATATTCTGAAAGCTTTAAATACTTCTGACTTATGCTTCAGAAAGTAGACCCATACTTTCCAAGAGTGATCATCAATAAAAGTCACGAAATAGTGTTTACCACTAATGGACGCGATGGTGGTTGGTTCCCAAACATCTGAGTGAACGAGCTCTAGTTTCTCTTTCCTGAGGATTCTGCCACTTGTCTGAAAGCTGACTCTCTTCTGCTTTCCAAGTATGTATTCTTCACACATATCTAAATTAACTGATTCTAGACCTAGGAGTTTTCCCTTTGTGTGCATGATCTTCATCCCCTTCTCACTCATATGACCGAGTCTCTGGTGCCACAGCTTTAAAGTCTCATTACCTGCTACAACTAAGATCAAACAACGTGCACCTGCTGTCATATACAGGGTACCAATCTTCTTGCTTCGGGCAATCGTCATTGCATCATTTGAGATCTTGTAATCATCTCCATAGAAGGTCGTAGTGTATCCTTCACCTACCAACTGGCCTATGGATATGAAGTTCTTTCTCAGGTCTGGAATATGTCTGACATGCTTCAGCTCCTATACTGACCCGTTCAATTTAATTTTCACTACACCTTTGTCCACAATAACACACGGTTGATCATCACTGTTTGTGGAAAATTTGATGTAAAAAGACAATAAAAGAAAATTTGACTTGTATTTCTCTCAAAATCGATTACAATTTGGATTCCGATTACAAAAGAGAGGAGAATGAATTTGATTCTCCCCTTTGTTTAAAACTGGAATCTTCTTGGTAGCGATGGAGTGCCTCCTTCGATTGATTGTGTCGAACTTGCTCTCCGTTGACGATCCGACCGTCCTATCTCACGAGACCGATTGAATTGCTTGATGACTTCGGTTTAGAACTCTTGACGAGTGTAAAGAACTCAGAACGAGTTGAAATCTCTGATAAGAGTTGTTGAAAACCGAATATCTGGTTTGATGTGATTAATTTGGGTTGCAAACTTAATCACGAACTCTTAAATGAGTTTCAAAACTCAAAGTGAGTTGAAACTCTGTAAAAGAGTTGTTGGAACCGAAGATTCGGTTAATTACCAAGTGGATTATGCCGTTGATGAAAGGATCCTCTGGGATTTGATTAACTGATCGTTGATCAGTTCCTTGATCTTCAAAAGATCTCCTTCTTCGTGCTGTTGAACTGCTGAGATTTGTTGACCTTGGGCGGTTTTGATGCCAGCTCACCTCAACCCTATGCGGTTTTACTGCCAGAAACCGATCAACCCCTTACTCAGTTGAGTAAGTCAGTTATTTATAGGGGGATTAGGGGTGTAACCAACCCCTAAATCTGCTCCTAAGTGGGCAAGAATCCCTCAGAACGTGGGATAATGGTTTTGAGGCCGTTCGGCTTGTGTTTGAACAAGTCAAAATGCCTCAGTTGGCGTTCTGGGCTTTAACTCTGCGTCCAAGACTTGAGACACAGAGTTAAATCTCTGTTAGAGATTTGAGACGCACAGGCCGCATGCGTTCTGAAATTGGAAACGCACAGGTCGCTGGTGCGTTGAAGTTCAATTCTGCGTCTAGAGTTTGGGGCACATAGTTGAGTCTATCGAAGAACGCACGTTATGTGTGCGTTTTGTGCTTTAACTCTGCATTACAGAGTTAGATGTCTGCTGGAGGAACGCACAGGTTGTGTGTGTTTTGAATTTGAGAAACGCAGAAGTGAATTTCTGCGTTTGAGAGAGGTTGTTGATTTATAACCTCGTCCATTATAACATTGCAAAGGCTATTGCTTATTGATCTTTGCCTATTATAGGATATGAGAATCGTCAGATTGTAACTCTCACTGTTGGTTGCGAAGACCAATGAACCGAGTTTTCATTAGTTGTCGGAAGCGTCGTCGAATTGTAACTCTTCTTGATCTGTGTGAAAAGCCTATCTATCCGCAGCTTTCGATTGTCGGCGCGAAAGCTATTTGATTGTAGCTTTCGTTGTTGGAATTTGACAGGAATCAACATCCATAGTGTTTTTAGATGAATATTTGCCCACAGCTCTCTACCAAGCAACTCACCAGATAAGTCCAACCTTTTATATCTAAAATCATTACACTGCTCATCAGGATCTCTAATAGTCGCTAATATAGTATTAGTCATGCTGTTGTCGTAGCCATCAAGATCAATCATCTCAAAAATGAGGTCGTGTTTGTAGCGGTTATAGAGCTGCGGTTGTAGAGCTACGGTTGCAGTGATTAGAAAGTCGTCTGATAGTGACTTCTATTGTAGAGCTATTCGTTGTGATTTTTAGACAGCCTACAGAACCCCCTCCAAAGTTTTCGAAAGTTCGCGGTTGACTGGGACGAATTTTCGGAATACTTTGGATCCCAAAATTTAGTGGATTGACTGTCCATTTCGTCTAATCTGAAGACATTGCCGAACTTGGCTGATTGCAATCTGCTTATACTCATCCAACAGACTCTTTAGTGGAGTCTCCCGTTTCTTCTTGGCTTTAGTCACCTTGGTAGCTGACATCAGTTTCCCTCTATTTATTTGGGACCATATCTTGGCTTTAAACATAGAGGAATTCATTTGGTTGAGTTAGAACGCACAAGTCAATTTCCTATGTTATCGAATTGAAACGCAGAGTTGAATTCTGCGTTTAGGAGTTCAATCAACGCAGACGCACAGGTGAATTCTCTGTGCTAAAGCATTAGAACGCAAAGCTGAACTCTACGTTCAGAAGCTCAAGCAACACAGGCGCACAGGCCGTGTTTGGCGGGATTCTGGGCCTAGAATCCCGACCCGATTTGATAGCTCATAGCTGTCTATAAATAGACCGCCAAGGGTCAAATCAAAAGTCACCCGACTTTTTTGCCTCTTCTTCTTCGAAAGATTTTTAACAAAGACTCTTCGTTTCCAACTCCGGTGATCTTGTTCCTCTTCTCCGATCCTCATCCTCCATGGGTTCGAAAAAGAAGGCCGCTTCTCGTCCAAGACCCACTGGTGCAACAGCGCCGCCGCCTCATGATCCACTCGTCGGTGGTAAGTGTCGCTTTTTGTTGCCGTCAAACTTGCTTTGGCGAGTTCTTGGACAAACCCCAGATGTATCGCCGTCAAACTTGCTTCGGCGAGTTATAAAAAACAAACCCTAGATGGGTTCTTGCAAACGAGGAAGAAGACTCATTTAAATATTGCAACGCAGAGTTGAAACTCTGCGTTTTGAATTCAAAACGTCAGGGGCCTGACCCTTGCGTTTATGAAATTTTAACACCAGGTTTGAACTGTGCGTTCGAAAACTTAACGCAGAGTTCGACCTCTGCATTGATGAAAATTAACGCCAGGTCTGAACTGTGCGTTCGAAACCTTAACGCAGAGTTTGACCTCTGTGTTGATGAAAATTAACGCCAGGTCTGAACTGTGCGTTCGAAACCTTAACGCAGAGTTTGACCTCTGCGTTGATGAAAATTAACGCCAGGTCTGAACTGTGCGTTCGAAGACTTAACGCAGAGTTTGACCTTTGCGTTGATGAAAATTAACGCCAGGTCTGAACTGTGCGTTTGAAAGTTTAACGCAGAGTTCGACCTTTGCGTTGATGAATTTTTAAACGCCAGGTCTGAACTGTGCGTCCGAAAGCTTAACGTAGAGTTTGATCTCTGCGTTGATGAAAATTAAACGCCCGATCTGAACTGTGCGTTTGATAATTTTCTTTCTTATGGACTTAACTAAAGCTCCCTTCATTTGACTGATTAAATATTTTTTTTTTCTTTTGTAGTGTCTTTTGCCCGCAAACCTCTCAATCTTCGCCACCACTTCGGGCGTGGGGGCGGCGTGGATTTTAACATGCAATTCAATCTGCGTCAAGAACTCCCGATATTCCACGACTCTGACCAGGATCGTGTCGCCTTGATCTCAGATCCCAGTACAGATATACTTAGGGTATTAGTTACGGACGCCAAGTTTGAGACTGGGTCCCGTAAGAAGCTCGTCAAGCCAGCTTTTTTTATTTGGGGATCGTGTCACCATCTCCAAAGAGATTGTGCATGGCGGCCATTACAAGTGGCTAAGACAAATTGGAGATCGTCGTCTCTTCCTCCCTGACATGCACAGGATGTTTCCCATCTCTTACTACCAATGTGCCTCTGTTCCCCGCCACATGAACTGGGACTTAGTGAGAGAGTAAGATGGGGTAGCTGTTGGGGTTTTGACTCACAAAGGTGTGCATACCGCTGGTTATAATAGATAAGTGTCGGCCTTGGAACCCTGCTTATTCTCGCGGGGATATCCTATAGGAGAAACAGCTAGCCCAGCTAACACCTTCATGCGACGATTTTTGGCCGCCAAAGGAGAATTCCCAACTGTAGTATTCCGAGCTCCTGGATGGGTACATTCCACCAAGGCAGGCTGGTGGGCATGAATGATAGAATTCGTGTTGGCAGAATTAAAGGGACCATTAGCTCAATCTAGGCTTGGTTGCCCTATTATGGCTACTAGATACGGTATCGCTCTTAGTCCTTATAACTTCTTCGCCATTCTGGAGCGGTACAATCCAGAGACTTGTACATATTTCACACCGGAAGGAGAACTAGGGTTCGCCCTACATGAGATGTTCGATGTCTCAGGTCTTCCTTTTGGAGACCTACCATATGAAGAGTTTATCCCTGGGTCAAGTGAGCTGAAGATTTTGAAGGAGACGAACCCCGAGGTATATGACACTCTGTGGGAGGTGATGTGTCATTTTCAAATCTGCAGCCAACTGACAGGAGCACGTGGACGTGGTATCAAACAGCTATCCTGGGCTGAGTACCTTTTCCAGAATTTGTCTAACAAGACTGCCACCGTGTCTCGTCGGGAGGCGAGCACTTCTGAGACCATTCAGGTGATTAATGATGCCACCGTTCACTATGTTAGCGAGGGAATAGAAGATGATTTCCCAGCGCAAACTGAATTTGAGAGCTTCCATCACCAGGCAGCCACTCCCATCTCTGATATGGCTTTATTGGCGGGTTTTCTCATATTGTGGCTAAAGCGGTGTGTGGTCCCTACCAGACCAATAGATGCTGTGATGATTGAAGTAGCTTATCCGGCTATCTTCTTAGCTCACGGGAGACCTATAAATCTACTTTCAGCCATGACGTGTTGTTTGCAGCATGGCTTGAGGGAATTGTGTCTCGAGTTTATTCAAGTGAAGGAGATAGACTCTGAAGGAGCGAAAAGCTTGGTGACCCCAAATCCTCGAGTACCGTTGCCGTATACTTACTTAATGGCTTGGTACGTCTCGCATTGCGTACATTTGATGAGTGCTCCCTCTGCTACAGATGAAGGCTTCATCCCTTTCGTGCAGAGATTAGAAGAAGCTACTTGGATAGGCACTTATGTAGTGAGGGTCCGTCAGATTCTGTCGAGAGACCTCAGCTATGACATCTTCCGCTGCTTCCCGGATTTTGAGGGTGGAGGATATGGATAGGTATTCCAAGATACCGCTGGTCCTAATGGTTTTACCCGTTTGGATGGGGGAGTTTTCCACTGGCTGTTAAATATTAGACCTGGTTATCTCCTCTTCAGGCAAAATGACAAATGTATAATTGAGCCCTATCAACCGTATCGATTTGCTCGCCAATTCGGATACGACCAACTATACGTTGGAAATCCGAGGAGCCAGCTTTCAGTTATGGGCAATATATACGAAGGAGCTCGAGCCTGGTATTATTCCACTGCAGGTTATACTGGGGCTACCTTCAGATTGCCCCACAAAACACCTAATTCTCTTCTCTCCGTGGCTTTCTGTAACTGGTATCATACAGCTTCTATGATGCCAGATTATAAACTGTACACTTCAGGCCTTCGTGAGATTAGAAAGATGTATTCATCCCGGAAAGTAGGTGGTCGTGTATCTCGTCTGAAGGGGATCGACGAGTTTTTACATTTTGAAGATGTGGCTGAAGAAGGAGAAGGAGAACTAGGCCTAGAGAGTGCCCCGGTAGCGGGCCCTAAGGCTGCTGAAGCTCCAAGAACCAGAGCAACTGGAAAGAGGGCTCTCACTGAAACAGAAGAAGCCCACTATGAGAAACGTACTCGTAGAAAGCTGCTAGTAAACCATCCTGCTCAAAAGCTAATGGTGGATGCTTTCAAATCTGCCGGTGGAGGGGAAGAGCAAGAATCAGCTGTTGCAAGTCGCCCTGATCATGCCGATCCTCACCCTGGGGATCTACATTTTCTGAAGAATTTTCCCCTCACTGCCCCTTGGATCAGGCAGAGGGTGGAGATGAATTGCCAATTGGGGATATGGGGGTTTCTTCTACAATGGATCCCGATATCTCACCATTTCCAGATCAGACTCCTGGTGCTGCTTCTTCACCTACAAGGGTACCGCCTGCAACGTCTTCATCTGAAGGGGTTAAACTGCCTACGGATGAACTGGCGACGGATGAACTTGCAGATCTTAATGAGAGTCAGTCTCCCACTTCCTCTATACTATTTCCATATTCGGGGACTATTATTCCTAGTCCCACGACTGGTCGGCTGACCCAAGTGGATACGACCGCGAGTTCTCCAGGACTTTCCGCTGCAGACGATGACGAACCATTAGACTATGAGAGCTCGTCTCATCATGATGATGCTGATGAGGATGAAAGTGATGATGATGATTCGGATGGTTGGGCTGATCAGCCACCACCACCTTCTGACAAGGCGTCTGGTTATCTTCCTTTTTACCCTACTGGTAGAAATTACACACTCTGATTTCTCTGGTGTTTCTTTCTTTTATACTGACTGCTCTGTTGTGTAGGTTCTCCAACTTCTGAGGCTGCTGGTACGTCATCGTCTCTCCACCCGCGAGCAGCAGACGTTCCTCCCTCTGAATCGATGCCGGTGACAACAAGTTCTTTACCAGAAGAACCTCTTTCGCTGACAATTCCTCTCAAACCTGTGGGGACGGAGATTGTGCTAAGCTCAGCCCAAACAGGGGCACTCATGGCTCTACCTTCCAGTCCCTCGCAATTGGATATCACCATAGCTTCTCCGACTTCTTCACGATCATCACCCACTGCTTTTGCATCAGGGTCTGTGCTTTTAGGCTCCCCAACAACATCTCCGGTGAAGTCTCTAAGTCCAGTGGTCCTCCCTTCCATTCTCAAAGTTCTTATACGACCGTTGGAGGATATGATGAAGATAGCGATTGAGGAGATCAGTGCTGGACGAGCTTCATTCGATTTTTTCAAACCGATACTTATGAACTCCCTGAACGGCATTCGGTATGTGGACGACGCTCGATTATTCCAGCATTGCTCCGAGGGCATCTCTCGGTTAGAAAAAGATTTGAGGGATTTGGAAGAATTGCATCAAGCGGATCCTGCTGCCCAGACTGCGTCAGTCTTTGATAATCTTCAAGCTGAAGCTGCCCGCCAGTACGAAACCTTCCAAGAAGCCATCACTGAAAGGGAGCTTGAAATTGCATCCTTACAGGGGCAATGCATGTAGAAGCAACACGCTGTGGATGCTTCTGGCGCTGCCATACAAACATCTCGTGCAGAAATTGATCGTCTCAAGGTGGAGTTGGCTCGACACGAGGCTGAGCTTGTGCGAGAGGAAGAAATATTGAAAAAGCTCACACTAGAAAGTGTGAAAACTTATGCCACCTACCGTTCGTCGGTGCAAGACCTTGAACTTATCCAGAAGCAAGCTAATGCAATTGCGCTGGACGAAGGTACCCTTAGGAAGAAAGCCGAGGTGATGGTGCAGGCTGCTCACGAAGAAAAACTATCTGCTATTAAGTCCCGGCTTGCGTCTTTCACTTTTGTTGATCCAGAGGCATAGTTATGTATTGTTCTTTTTGTTTGATAAGAACAGGATTTTTGTATCACTCTTCGATATTTCTGATGATAATAAAAAGAGTGATTCTGGTTTGTCTCTTTTTATTGCATGTGTCGTGTTCTGACTTGCAACAATGAAACTATGTGGAAAACGCCTAACTTTTAAAATTTCCTTTATAATCATCTAAGATGATTCCAGAAAAATTTTAACTTGTTGGGGACTGGCATATGAACACTCGTTATTCATTTGTAGAAGAGTTAACTGGTTCATACGGGTTAGAACAGTTAGATGTGGCTTGTTAACATAATAGAAATTTAGGAATCTATTGCTATATTGGAAAGAGTCAATAGATCATGACATGCGAGAAACTGCGATCATGGTAATTTTGATGACTTATCGCTCTATTGGAGAGAGTGATAAGTGGATTTTTGCCAGAGGTGTAGTGTTAACGTGACAAGAAGAATATTGCTATAGAAGCAATTTTGAGGACTTATCGCTCTATTGGAGAGAGTCGATAAGTGGATTTTTGTCAGAGGTGTAGTGTTAACGTGACAAGAAGAATATTGCTATGGAAGCAATTTGGAGGACTTATCGCTCTATTGGAGAGAGTCGATAAGTGGATTTTTGTCAGAGGTGTAGTGTTAACGTGACAAGAAGAATATTGCTATCGAAGCAATTTTGAGGACTTATCGCTCTATTGGAGAGAGTCGATAAGTGGATTTTTGTCAGAGGTGTAGTGTTAACGTGACAAGAAGAATATTGCTATGGAAGCAATTTGGAGGACTTATCGCTCTATTGGAGAGAGTCGATAAGTGGATTTTTGCCAGAGGTGTAGTGTTAACGTGACAAGAAGAATATTGCTATAGAAGCAATTTTGAGGACTTATCGCTCTATTGGAGAGAGTCGATAAGTGGATTTTTGTCAGAGGTGTAGTGTTAACGTGACAAGAAGAATATTGCTATGGAAGCAATTTGGAGGACTTATCGCTCTATTAGAGAGAGTCGATAAGTGGATTTTTGTCAGAGGTGTAGTGTTAACGTGACAAGAAGAATATTGCTATGGAAGCAATTTTGAGGACTTATCGCTCTATTGGAGAGAGTCGATAAGTGGATTTTTGTCAGAGGTGTAGTGTTAACGTGACAAGAAGAATATTGCTATGGAAGCAATTTGGAGGACTTATCGCTCTATTGGAAAGAGTCGATAAGTGGATTTTTGTCAGAGGTGTAGTGTTAACGTAACAAGAAGAATATTGCTATGGAAGAAATTTTGAGGACTTATTGCTCTATTGGAGAGAGTCGATAAGTGTACTTTTGTCAGATGTGTAGTGTTAACGTGACATCTGTGGGGAAAGAATATTGTAGCGTCTCTCAGGAGAGGACTGCTAAGTGGTTTATCATCGGAGCGATGATTCACAATACTTGTGAGTCAAGCGAAATTTCAAGAGTTTTATCACTTTATTAAGGAGAGCCGATAAATTGAAAATTTACTACTCTGTTAAGGAGAGTTCGTAAATTGCACATGATTTGAATGATTTTGGAGACTTATTGTTCTTTTGATGAGAATCAATAAGTGGATTTTGATAGAGGAATTATTGTTACAGTGATGTAAACAAAACTGAAGCTCTGTGGAATATCAACGCAGGTCTAGGCCTGGCGTTTGAAGAATTTGAACGCAGAGGTAACTCTGCATTAAAGTCTAACCGACTTTATCCATTAACGTGGAAAATCACGTTTCAGATTCAATTGGGACTCTTTCTTAGAGTCCCGAACTGATTTAACATCCCGACGGCTGTTATAAATAGGCCCGTAAAGTCACATCAAGAGTCATTCGACTCTTTTACCTTGCTTAGTTCCAAGAACGAGAATTCTCGTTTCTGTTGATTTTCGGTTAATTCTCCCCGACGAACTCCGCCTTCTCCGATTGAAATCACCCGCATGGCGCCCAAGAGGATGAGTTAGGGTTCCAAGAAGGTTGGCAAGGCGGCTTTGGAGGCGCCGCCGGCCGAGAACACCGGCGATGTCGCTGTCCTGACAAGCGCTTCGGCATTGATGTCGCTGTCACATGGACCTCGGTGCTGTGGTAAGCGGTGGCCATGGCAACTTGTTTCGACAAGTTTTCTGAAAACCCTAGATGGGTTCTCCTCAACGAGGAAGATGACTCGTTTTCTATCAGAAACGCAGAGTTACGGCTCTGAGTTAAAAATTGGAAACACAGACTTGAAACTCTGCGTTTAGGAAACATAGGGCTAAACCTCTGTGTTAAGATTGGGAACGCAGAGTTTAGGACTCTGTGTTAAAAGTTAAAAAAGCAGACTTAAGACTGCGTTTAGGAAACATAGAGTTAATTCTCTATGTTAAAATTGGGAACGCAGAGTCTGGGACTCTGTGTTAAAAATTGGAAACACAGACTTAAGACTGCGTTTAGGAAACATAGAGTTAATTCTCTATGTTAAAATTGGGAACGCAGAGTCATGACTCTGTGTTTAAATTGAAAACACAGGCTTAGAATTCTGCGTTCAAGTGTTGTAACGCATGGTTTGACCTCTGCGTTCAAATATTCATACAAGGGTTGGCTCTTGTATTTAAAGCTTGCCACGTAGAATTCACTCTTCGTGTTTATTTCATGTTAGCAACCTCTTTCTGCTACTAACTATTGCTTCTGATTTTACAGTGCTTTTTCTCAATGTGCCACTTCTGCCGGAGTAGCATTTCAACTACACTGATGATCCCGAAGTGGGGAGAGCTTTTGGTCTTCGTAGAGAAATTCCTTTATGCACTTTCCCAAGTTTGGAGCGAACACATTTAATTAGGTTTGCTGAGTGTTCCATCCTTAGAGCTTTGATCACCGATCTGGATCTGGAAACTCCTGCGGGTCTGGATCAATTTGTCAAACCCTTATTTTTATTCGGTGACCATATATCTAGTGATGGACAAGTCGGGTATGTAGAAGACTCCCGGATGCTGCGAAGAGTCGATGATAGTTTACTTTTCCTTCCAAGCATGAAGAGAATGTACCCGCTTTCCTACTTCCTAAGTGTTGGTGGTCGCAGGGGCTTGGCTTTCGATCTCGTCAAGGAGAAGGAAAACATCTCGTTTGGATCTGGTCGATCATATCGTGTTTAGATTGGCGGACAACTCAAAGGTCTGCGACCTGGCAGATTTGAGAAAAAGGACCTCGCTCAGGAGACACCTCTTCCAGCGAACATTTTCATACGCCGATTTATTGCTGCTCAAGGCGAATTTCCTACACAAGCCTTCCGTTCTCCTGGTTGGTTGTTTTCTGGAGAAGATGGTTGGTGGACTCGGATGGTGGATTTTGTCCTTGAGGAACTCAAGGATCCTCTTGCTCAGTCTGGCCTTATGATACCAGTACAGGCCATGAGACGTGAGATCACTCAGAGCTATCCCTGCTTCTTTGCCATGTTGGAGCGATATAATCCGGATAGCTGCACCTTTTTCACACCTGTCGGGGAGTTGGGATTTGCTCTCCATGAAATGCATGCAATATCGGGACTATCCTTCGGGCAAACGCCTTATGAAGAATTTATTCCAACCACTGAAGAACTCTCCCTCCTGAGGGCTGCTCATCCAGAGATATACAACACTTTTTGGGAGTTGCTATGTCATTTCCACATCTGCGCTCAGGTCGCTGGGATGCGTGGGGGTGGTCTCATGCATACTACCTGGGCAGATTATTTGTTTCAGAATTTGAGTCAAAAAGATCTGAAGGTGACCCGTCTTGGTGTAAGCTCTGCTAAAAACATCAAAGCTCGCATCAAGACTCCTAACGTTGTTTATAAGAATACGTGTTTGGAAGATGGATTTGAAGCTGACAGTGAATTTGACAGTTTCCATTATCAAGCTGCAATTCCTATTTCTGACACGGCCCTCCTCGCTGGTTTCTTGATGCTATGGTTGAAACGATGCGTCGTGCCGACGAAACCAGCTGAGTCAATCTTGATTGACGATCCGACCGTCTTTATCTCGTGGGAACGATGAACTTTCGTGGAAAGTTTTATGAATAACTCTGAATGAGTTTAAGAACTCTGAACGAGTTTGAACTCTGTGAATAGAGTTGTTGGAACCGAAAATTCGGTTAATGATCAAGCTGTTTTTCTGTTGTCGAAGAATCTTCTCAGATTTGATCTTCTGAGTTGTGATTCCAAAAATCCTATCTCTAAGGATTTCGTTGCTGCTGAATCTCCAAGCCTGAGTGGTTTTTAACGAGCCAGCCGATAGCCTCTGATCTGAGCCCAGAGAAAATCTAATCCAACCCCTGTGGTTCAGATGCCAAAAATCCCCCCCAACTCAATTGAGTTCGTTGAGTTTTTATAGGGGGATAAGGGGTTGTAACTGACCCCTATATCCGCTCCTACATGGGTGAAAATCCCTCAGGACGTGGGATAAACGGTTTTGGAACCATTCGACTCATGTTTGAGTGAGTCAAACGCCCAATCTGGCGTTCAGAATCCAATTTCGCTTCCTAGGATTGAGACGCGAGGTTGGGTGTTAGCTGAACACCATTGAACGCGAGGGTCGCTCGCGTTTTGACTTGTTGCCTGCTTGGAAATGCGGGGGTCAACGTTGATTGAACCCCTATGAACGCGAGGGTCGCCCGCGTTTGGATTGTGCCTTGGAGACGCGGGGGTCGCCTTCATTTCTAAAGTGGTGACGCGAGGATGACATCCGCGTCTCAGAATGAGCTATTTGACTTGTAGCTTCTTCTGTGGTGCATTGCAAGGACCGTTGTTCAGTAATCCTGGCTTTTAGCTGTTGTGGAGTGTGAAAGTCGTCAGATTGTAACTTTCACTGTAGATTGTGAAGACTGCTGAATAGAGTTTTCATCCGTCGTCGGAAGTGTCGTTTAATTGTAACTCTTCTCGATCTATGTGAAAAGCCCTCCATTCGCAACTTTCGTTCACCGTCTCGAAAACTATTTGATTGTAGCTTTCGTTGTAGGAGCTAGACGGGAATCAACATCCATAGTGTCTTAAAGATGAATATTTGCCCACAGCTCTCTACCAAGCAACTCACCAACTGAGTCCAACCTTTTATTTCTGAAATCATCCCACTGCTCATCAGCATCTCTAATAGTTTCTAATATAAAATTAGCCATGCTGTTGTCACAGCCATCAAGATCAACCATCTCATAAGTGAGGTCGCGTTTGTGGCGATTGTGGAGTTACGGATGCAGTGATTTAGAAAGTCGTCTGATTGTGACTTCCATTGTTGGAGCTTGTTTGAATAAGCTATCTATTGTGATTTTTAGACAGCCTACAGAACCCCCTCCAAAGTTTTCGAAAGTTCGCGGTTGACTGGGACGAATTTTCGGAATACTTTGGATCTCAAAAATTTAGCGGATTGATTGCTTCTTCCGTCTGATCTAGCCAAATGATTTCGACGTTGTTGATTGTAATCTATCTGTACCCCTCCGATAGACTCCCCAGTAGAGTCGTTTGTTTCTTCCCGGCTTTGGTCGCCTTGGTAGCCAAGAAATTGCTGTTCGTGGTGGTCTCAACACAGAGATGACTTCTGCATTTGAGAATTGGAACGCGTGGGTGAGCCCGGCGTTGGGAAATTTGAACGCGTAGATGAGCATCGCGTTTGGAAGCTGAACCAACTCGAACGCGAGGGTCGAGTTTGGGCGGGCTGATGGCCTCGAATCCCGTCCGTTACGATTTGACAGCTCATAGCTGTCTATAAATAGACCGCTAGGGGTCAAATCAAGAGTCATTTGACTCTTCTTGAAAATTTTAACGAAAAATTTTCGTTCTCATCTCCGGCGAAAACTGTTCTTCTTCTCCGACGAGATTCAATGGCACCCAAGAAGCCCGTCGCTCCCAAGTCCGATGCCGCTGCGGCTCGGGGATCTGCATCATCAGCGCCGGCCGGCGGCGCCGCTGCTCAGGCGAATGTGACGCCCCAGCTTCCTTTGATTGGCGGTGAGTATGACCTCCGTGGTCATTAAACTTGCTTCGGCAAGTTCTGATCTTGAGATCAACGAGGAAACTCGTTTCAATAACGCGGGGCTGGACTCCGTCGTTTAATCTTCTTGACGAGGGGTTTAACCTCCGCGTCTCAGATTTTTGACGCGAGGGTCGACCCACGCGTTTGAACTTTCTGACGTGGGGTTCGACCTTCGCGTTTGAACTTTCTGACGCGGGGTTCGACCTTCGCGTTTGAGCTTTCTGACGCGGGGTTCGACCTTCGCGTCTGAACTTTCTGACGCGGGGTTCGACCTTCGCGTCTGAACTTTGCTTTTGAGTTGTCTAACTCTTTTCCTCTTTTTGCAGTGCGCCATACCAGCGAGCCTCTTCTTTTTCGTCACCACTTTGGACATGAAGGTGGTGCAGACATGAACATAACTTTCAGCTCGCGTTTAGAACTCCCGGTTTTCCGAATTAGGGAGAAGAGTCGCGTAGAAATAATTACCCAAGCTTCTTCCGACACTCTTAGGACATTGGTTACGGACGCCCGACTTGAAAGCCCAAGCCAACATGGAGAGGATGTTCCCCCTATCTTATTTCCAATGCGCTTCCGTCCCGAGGCGTATGGATTGGCCCCTGGTTAAGGATCAAGATGGGGTTGCTCTCGGAGCTCTGACTTTCTACGGGGTTCGCCCCGTTGGTTATAATCGGCAGGTGACAGCTTTACGGCCGAGTTTATTTGCTAAGGAGTATCCCCTTGGCGAAGCACCCAGTCCGGCAAAGACCTTCGTTAAGAGATTCCTGGAAAAGAAGGGAGAGTTCCCTGCGCAAGGATTTAGAACTCCTGGCTGGGTTCATTCTCCAGCGGCTGGATGGTGGGCCCAGATGACCAAGTTTGTTCTGAAAGAGTTGGAAACTCCTCTTGCCCAAGCTGGATTGCTAGTTCCTGTGCGGGCTACTGAGTTCGGGATTATCCAGAGCCACTTTCATTTCTTCTTCATACTGGAGAAGTATAATCCTGATAGTTGCACTTTCTTCACCCCTGTGGGGGAGTTAGGCTTCGCTCTTCACGAGATGCATGAAGTCTCGGGTCTTGTTCTCGGGGATTTGCCGTATGAAGAGTTCGTTCCGGGATCGGCAGAACTCCAGATTTTAAAGAAGACCAGTCCAGAAATTTATGCCACTCTTTGGGAAGTCATGTGTCACTTCCACATTTGTATGCAGCTGACGGGGGCCCGTGGAGGTGGCATTAAGCAAGTGTCTTGGGTGGAATATTTATTCCATAACTTGACCACTAAAGGGGCCTCGGTGACTCGATTGCCCGTCAGTACTTTGGAAGAGGTTCAGGCTCGTATTGACGACGCTACCTCCCATTACACTAACGAGGCCAAGGAAGATGTTTTCCCGGCTCACACAGAGTTTGAGAGCTTTCATTATCAAGCTTTGATTCCAATTTACGACGCGGCGTTGCTAGCTGGATTCTTGATGCTGTGGCTCAAGCGTTGCGTCGTTCCTACCAGGCCGATCGATGCCCTTGCTATTGAGGTGGTCTACCCGGCTGTTCTCTTGGCACACGGGAGACCTGTGAGCCTCCTCAGCGCTATGGTGGGTTGTCTGCAGTATGGATTACGGGAGTTGGCCTCTGACTTTGTTGATGTTACAGAGGTGGAGTCCGAGGGCCACAAGACCTTCAAGACTCCCAATCCCCGGGTGCCGATGCCGTATACATATTTGATGGCTTGGTACGTGCTCCACTGTCCTCCTATAATGAGTGCAGCTTCTCCCCCGGGAGACTCATTCATCCTATTTGTGCAGCGACTAGAGTCTGCGAAATGGGAAGGGGGGTACATGGTTAGGATCCGCCAAATCTTAGCACGGGACACTAACTTCTATATCTACCGCTGTATCCCTCATTTCGAGGGCGGTGTCTATGGAACAGAATATCAGGATACGGCAGGTCCTAATGGATTCACTCAGCTGAGCGGGGGTGTTTTCCATTGGCTTCTATCCATCAGGCCAGGCTACCTGATCTTTCGGCAAGGCGCCAACTGTTTCGTCGAGCCTTACCAACCCTACAGGTTCGCTCGCCAATTTGGGTATGATCAGTTGTACGTTGGGAACCCTCGTCCTCAACTCTCAGTCATAGGCAATTTATATGAAGGAGCCAGGGCTTGGTATTATTCTGTAGCGGGTTGTACCAAAGCCGTCTTCAAGCTTCCCCACAAAACTGCTAACTCCTATACCTCCATCAGCTTCTGCAATTGGTATCACGCCGCTTCTCAGACTCCCAACTTCAACTTGAATACATCTTGCCTGAAGGACATTAGGCATATGTATAATTCAAGAAAGGGGTCCAAGACGTCTCGCTTGAGGGGGATCGATGAGGGCCTGGTATTATTCTGTAGCGGGTTGTACCAAAGCCGTCTTCAAGCTTCCCCACAAAACCGCTAATTCCTATACCTCCATCAGCTTCTGCAATTGGTATTACGCTGCTTCTCAGACTCCCAACTTCAACTTGAATACATCTTGCCTGAAGGACATTAGGCATATGTATAATTCAAGAAAGGGGTCTAAGACGTCTCGCTTGAGGGGGATCGATGAGTTTCTATCCATCGAGAGTCAGCCTGCCGAACAGGAAGAGGAACAAGGAGCTGAGCCTGTTCCAGTGGAAGAACAACGAGCGGCTGATCCTCCTATGACAAGAGCAGCTGGGAAAAGAAAACTCTCTGCTGATGAAGCCGGCCAATATGATAAACAGATTCGTCGGAAACTTCTGGTGGGTTCTCCTCCCAAAGACCAGCCAAAATCCAAGTTGATGGCTGATGCCATCAAAGCTGCTATAAATGAAGAACAACAGGAATCGTCCGTGGCGGGCCTGCCGCATAGAGCTGGCCTTCGTTCTCACGGCCCAGCTTTATCGGGCGAAGCCTCTTCTTACCATCCTCCTGAGGACCAAGAGGATGAATTATTGGAGGCAGACGCAGAATCTGCACCAGTGATGGATCTTCCTAGGTCTCCTGCATTGGAACCAGGGGGTCTTGAAGATAATCCACCTCCTTCTCCTTCAGCATTAATGTCACAAGCTGATGATTTAATGCCTAGTCCTACAACGGGACTTATGAAAAGACCAGCCGCTGGTGCAAGTCTTCCGGAGTCTTCAGCTGTTCCGGGTGATGAGGAGCGAGTTGACTATGACGACTCCCCAGCTGGTGATGCAGTTGACAGAGATAGAGGTGATGAGGACGCTGATGTTGGCAACATGTCAGGTGAAGGTGAAGATGACGATGAGCATGATTCCATCGATGACGTCACCACTTTTGATGATGATGCTCCCAAGGTCCCGTCTGATAAAGCATCAGGTTATACTCCTTTTTATCTTACCGGTAAGCTTGGTTTGTTTCGACTTCTTCCACATGCTTTTTCTGCGTTCCGACCGTTTTTTCGTGCAGGTTCACCTACTCCCGGGACTACTTCAGCTGCTCCTTTAGAGCAAGAACCTGCGCAAGTGTCGGCTCCTTTAGAAGAGCAACATTTACCTGGTTCTCCTACGGCGACTGTTCCGCCTGTAGCGTTGCCTGAAACCACTGCCGCTACTCCTCCTCCGGAACAACAGCTCGTGCAGGTATCAGCCCCTATGCAAGAGCAACCCCTGCCTGACTCTTCTGTAGTAGATACTTCACCAAAAGCGGTAATGAAGATCTCACTCACCCCAACGGAGGCTGGGCCAAGCTCTTCTCAGGCGAAAGCATTGATGGCTTTGACCTCAAGTCCTTCGCAATTGAACATTTCAATCGCCTCTGCAGCTTCGGCACCTGGATCGCCTGCTAGTCATCATCTTAACGCCTCAATCTCAGCTGCTGAAGGGGTATCTTCGGGTGCAATTGTCAGTCTCGCTAATGCACCTAAATTCCTTCAAATCTCCTTGGTGTATCTAAACAGTCTTGCGAAGACGGTAGTTGAGTCCCTGATGAATGGCCAAGGAACTTTGAACTCCTTTCGACCTCTGCTGGAAGCAGGCTTAAACGGGGTCAGGAGTGTGGGCGAAACTCAATGGTTCGAACGCTGCTCAGAGATTATCCTTCGTTTGGAGGAGAAATTACAACGCTTCGAGACCATGGGCCATAGTGACCTTCAGTCGCAAATTATGTCCACTTTGGCTAGTCTTCAGGTCGCTGAAGTGATTCGCCGAGAGACGCTAGAATGGGACTTAGCTGAAAAAGAGCGTCAGATCGCAGAGCTTCGTGAGCGTAACACTCGGAAGCGAGAAGAACTAGAACGCTCAACTGCTTCTATGAATTCGCTTCGGGACAGACTGGTTGAAGCTGAAGCCGAAGTCCTGCGATTGAAAGCTGAACTCTCCCGTGAAGAAGGCATTGTCAACCAAGCTCTGGAAGATGCCAGAAAAGAAGTGGTGGCCATCATCATACCCAGCGAGGATGAACTCCGAGCAAAGGCTGAAGCTATGGTGCGAGCTAACCACGAGGCGGAGCTAGCTGAACTCAAGGCTCAACTCATCTCTTTTGATTTGATGCATGAGTGAGTTTGGCTTCTGTAATAGGAAGTGGGAATTCGTCCTTTGGACAGGCGGCATTGAGATTGCGAAAATCGATGCATATCCGGACCTTACCGTTCTTTTTGGGGACTGGAACAATGTTAGCTACCCAATCTGGGTGTTGTTCTTCCCTCACAAAACCTGAGTCTATAAGCTTTTTAACTTCTGACTCAATTGATTCCATGATCTCTGGACGAAACCTACGTTGTTGTTGTTTAACGGGTTTTGCATCCGGATCAATGTTGAGACGGTGCATGGCAACTTTCGGGTCAAGGCCAGGCATATCTTCATAATTCCAAGCGAAGACGTCTATGTATTCTCGGATGAGAGATATAAGGTCTTCCTTCTCGGTGGATGATAGGTCTTCGGCTATAGAGATGGGCTTGGGGTCAGACTCATCTCCCATGTTAACTTGGATCACTTTATCTTCAGTGGGTGGTTCGCGTTGTTCGAAACGCATATCCCACAGGATATTGAGACGCTTGATCCAAGGATCATCGGTCGATTCCATTAACTCCTCGTCACCCCCTGCGTCTTCATCTGGATGACTGGTTGAAACCATGTTCACAGTCAAGATTTTAAAGAAGGGTCCAACACTGACGTCGGACTCGCATGACGATATTCCGGATGATTGGTCATGACGTAGGTAATTACTTATTTCGTTTTCCGAGGCGGGGGGAGGCATGACGTACCCCACGCCTCTTCTGGTTTTTTGATAGTAGTCCGGAGGTTTTCCTTCAGGAGTGAGAGACATTCGGATCGGCGTTCATCTTCCTTTCCCGAAGTTTAAGCCCTGTTTCTCATTAAAATTATACCCCATTCATTTCATTAAGTATATAGAATTGGGTTCGTGGTAATGGAATTGGGGGACCCCATCGTCTTCTTCCGAACTTCCACGTTGGAGTGGTTCGGGTTTGACTTTACCAAAACAGATCGGCTTCTGCCCTCTCCTTTTGGATGGGACTTTGAAGAAAGCCTTCTGTGCGTCCTCCACTTCTTCATCCGAAGCGAAAGATGACTGGATTGGTAAGGTGAGTGACGCCTCGGTGCACAGTACGTGCCATGGGTTGGTACCTGCACTAGAATCATTCTCTATTTGTTTATTGTTAAGAGAGACATCAGACAAGTACGCTAAAATGAAATCTTCATTAATGCACCACTCGCCCCCACTCGGTACATCATTATTACTCTCACCCTGATCCATTACATCAAAGTTTAATTCCCAAGGACAATCTTCCTCAGGATCTGGCTCGATGTCTGCTTCATTACCGCTATCTACATCTTCTTTCTCTTGGGATTCCAAATAGAAGACGGAGTCGGTGTGGAAGTTTTCTACTCCTCGGAAGGGGTATTTCTCTGCGATCAAGGTTCTGACTTCGCCCTTGTCATTGGCGTACTTCATAACCTGATGCAAAGTAGATGGGACAATGCGGTTTGCATGTATCCATGGTCGTCCTAGCAAAAGGTTGTAGGACGTGTCCGCATCTATGATGTAGCATGCTACCTCAGACTTGAGATCTCCGATCTGGCATCTGAGTTTAATCTTTCCCAGGGGTCGGGTACTGTTTGCATTGAACCCGAAGATTGTAGTCTGGGTGGTGTGCAGCCGGTGCATGGGAATCCCTAGGACCTGCATGACCCTGTAGGGCATGATGCTGAGTGCTGAGCCCGGGTCAACTTGAACACGACTGATTTCGGAGGATCCGATATATCCTGTGTAGTACAGTGGTCGGTCATGTTCGTGTTTGACCTGCATGTCTTCTTGTGTGAATGATATGCAGGGTAGACTTCTCGCCGCTTGCAGGCATTGAAGACAAGGTTGGTCTTCCGAAGTTTCGGGAGCTGGAGTGACTTGGGTGATGAAGCTCTCTGTATTCTTTAAAGCTTCAATCAGAGCTTCCTTGGTAGTTTTGGATAACCTTAGGAGCTCATATAAAGTGATTTTGGCCGGTATGTTGGCCAACTGTGCCATAACATTGAACTGGAAGGGGGTACTTGATTCTCCAGCTTCTAGGTGGAGATTCCTGTGGAATCGGAGCTCTTTCTGCTTTCCTTTGTCCCTGTTCCACGACCTCTGGAGCGTTCTGGCCATAATCTCTCAGGTAAGCTTTTCCTGACCGAGTGCCAGGATTGCCTTCTGGGTATGCTGCTAGAACAATCCTCTCCTCTTCTGAATCAGTAAGAGGCTTGAGGTGGTCATCATCTTCAGTAATGGAGGGGCTAATCATGTTGGAAGACTTAGCCTTGCCTCCCTTCTTTTTGGACGGGGTGTTCGTCCATTGTTGATCTCCTAGCAGATCAGGGTGGACCCACATGATTTCCCCTTTTGGGGTAGTGAGGGGCACCAACCCCCTGTCCTTCTGACTATGCAAGTCCACATTCTTCAGACGCATTTCTCCCTTGCGAATGGGGATGACGCCGTCCACCGTTACTACCGGGGGAAAATCACCGAATTGGACCGCTATCATATTAGTTGATACGGTCTTCTGTTCCGGCTTCAAGGTGAGTACATTAGCATTCACCAGATTCTGCAAGATGTCTTTGAAGACATAGCACTTTTTGGTAGGATGTCCAAGGAATCTGTGATAACGACAATAGTTGGGGTCATCCACTTTCCCTGCTTCATCCGGCTTCCTGATCTCAGGCAATTGCAGCTTGTTGTTCTTTCGAAGCAATTGGAATAATGTATCCACGTGCTCCTCTTTGAACGAATACTGCTTGGGCGCTCTTTGCTGATTTGGCGCTTTGCCCTGCTTGTTCGGCGGTGGAACTCGCGTGTAGTCGGCCGCCAAGGTCTCCTTCCCCTTAGACCGTTGGGCGTTGTTCTGGTTGCGTTGCTGATTTTGCTGCTGCGGCTTGGGTTGTGGCATTTCTTCAGCTTTGACCCGCGCCACTATTTCTTCAGCTTGTTCTCCTTGTGAGACTAGTTGTCTCCAGGAGCGACATTCTGCCACCCCCATTTGAGCAAGGAGCTGGGTCTGCAGGTTGTGCCTGCAAGTTTCAACCAGAGTTGATTGGGTCATACCTGAGGGGCATCGCAATGCCATGCTGCAGAATCTCTCCACATAGGGTTTGATGGACTCTCCTTTCCTTTGCTTAGTGGCAAGAAGAGTTGGGACCAAGACCTCTGTGTCGTCCTCAAAGAATCTGGCCAAGAATAGCCTTTCCAGGTCTACCCATTTCTGGATAGATCCGGCAGGCAATTTCATGAACCATTCGAAGGCGACACCCTTAAGGGTACCGATGAACAGCCTGGTCAGGATGGCGTCGTTTGCTACTACATCCCCAGTTTGGGACTTGAAGTGCCGCACTACTCCTTCTTCACGGATCTCACTTCTGTTAGCGATTGCATTGAGGCGAGCTTCCAGTTCATCCATCTTGGTGGACTGAGGATGCAGTTCTTTTTCCACCTCCTTCTCACCTTCAGAAGAGGACCCCAGGTTGTGAGTCTCATGATCTGAATGTTCGTGCACTTTTTGTTTTCCCTTCAAAGTTGTTTTCCGGGAAGACTCAGGTTTGTGGCCTTTTCAGCAAGAAGCTGAGCCAACATATCCTTCAGTTGGAGAAGTGTCTCCTATTGCGCCTGGAGCATGACATGATGTTCGTCCACTCTTTTGGCTATGTCTTCATGGTTCCCTGTCGTGTAAGCGGAGACCTCCCGTGCTCCGACAGAGCTTGAAGATTGAGATTCGGCTATTGCCGAATGCTCCTCACTTGTTGTAATGCCTTTGGCTAACTTTTGATAGTCAACCGGACGAATGGCTCCTGTCCGAGTCCGAGTATTCTGATATACTCCTTCGAACTGGTCACAAATTTCTCGGACAGTTGGCGGATGACTCTCTTATGATTCATCAGAATTAGTATGCGAGGCCTTCCCTCGGCCGATCATGTTGATAGTGACCTGTGGGTATTCCGCTTCAGTTGTCTTCTTTCTGTTGCGGCGTTGTCGTTTGGCAGGCCTAACAACGTTTGTCAACCTGTCGAATACGGACTGCCGAGGTGTGGATGCACAACAAGAGCATTCTGACAGGACGGCCGAGATAAGCCTCTCACACTGACATGAGTGAACTGCTTGTGCTGTTGATTTTCCTCTCGACAACAATTCCCGCAGATCAGGAACTTGGGAGGAAACTTTTCCCGGGCTTGGAGGTGGAGATGGAACCCCCTGCCCTTGGGTGGGTGATATTGGTTCTTGTCGAACGTGAATTTTAAAGCCACGCTGACTTTTTTGAACCTGACGGACCTCTTGAAGATCGCGTTCTTGAGAAATAACGCGAGGGTCACGTTGAAATTTGTAAACACTAGGCCGAGGCCTGCGTTTAAATGATGAACCTGACCTCTGAGTGTCAAGTTTTGTTGAACGCGCCCCTGAGGGTCGCGTTTGGTTGGTGAAACAGACTCCTGAGAGTCATGCTTCGTTTGAACGCGCACCTGAGGGTCGCGTTTAATTTGTGAAACAGACTCTTGAGAATCATGTTCAATTGGAACGCGCCCCTGAGGGTCGCGTTTGGTTTTGGCAGCTCCCTTCTGGGGGTTGTGTTTTGAATGAACAACGCGCCACTCAGGGTCGCGTTTGAGCTGTATCAGCCTAGGTTCGTAGTTGGGCTCATTGCCACGCAGTGAGCGTTCTTCTTTGGGAACGCTAGGCTCGGTTGGATTTTCAGAAACGCGATCTTCGCGTTGGGCCAACAATCGGCTTTCCCGTAAGTGTGCTCGTCGTATGGATCTTCTCCATCGGCGAGCGGCGTTCTTTTTGGCTTGTTTCAAAGCCTTAGCTGCAACATCATTGATGTTTACAGGACTCGTTTCTTCCAGAGGCCGTTTGTGACCCGAAGCACGTCTTGCTGGCGCGGAGATGGGATCTTCCGCCAGCAGAGCCAATTTGAGTTCCTGGCCGAAGGAGAGGGCTTTCTTCGGCACTTCAACAACAGAATCGACCTTCTTTGAGGTCTTGCGGACATCGTGCTTAGCCTTGGGGCTAAGCGATCCAGAGGATAATGCTTCCTCATATTTTGCTTGATCAAACTCCACGATTTTGTTTAAAACTGGGTTCTTCTTGGCAGCGATGGAGTGCTTCCTTCGATTGATTGCGTCGAACTTGCTCCCCGTTGATGATCCGACCGTCTTTATCTCGTGGGAACGATGAACTTTCGTGGAAAGTTTTATAAATAACTCTGAATGAGTTTAAGAACTCTGAACGAGTTTGAACTCTGTGAACAGAGTTGTTGGAACCGAAAATTCGGTTAATGAACAAGCTGTTTTTCTGTTGTCGAAGAATCTTCTCAGATTTGATCTTCTGAGTTGTGATTCCAAAAATCCTATCTCTAAGGATTTCGTTGCTGCTGAATCTCCAAGCCTGAGTGGTTTTTAACGAGCCAGCCGATAGCCTCTGATCTGAGCCCAGAGAAAATCTAATCCAACCCCTGTGGTTCAGATGCCAAAAATCACCCCCCAACTCAGTTGAGTTCGTTGAGTTTTTATAGGGGGATAAGGGGTTGTAACTGACCCCTATATCCGCTCCTACGTGGGTGAAAATCCCTCAGGACGTGGGATAAACGGTTTTGGAACCGTTCGACTCATGTTTGAGTGAGTCAAACGCCCAATCTAGCGTTCAGAACCCAACTTCGTTTCCTAGGATTGAGACGCGAGGTTGGGTGTTAGCTGAACACCATTGAACACGAGGGTCGCTCGCGTTTTGACTTGTTGCCTACTTGGAAACGCGGGGGTCAACGTTGATTGAACCCCTATGAACGCGAGGGTCGCCCGCGTTTGGATTGTGAGTTATGACGCGGGGATGACACCCGCGTTTCAGAAGGAGTTAGCTGATTTGTAACTTCTTCTGTAGAGCGTTGCAAGGACCGTTGTTCAGTAATCCTGGCTTTTAGCTGTTGGGGAGTGTGAAAGTCGTCAGATTGTAACTTTCACTGTAGATTGTGAAGACTGCTGAATAGAGTTTTCATCCGTCGTCGGAAGTGTCGTTGAATTGTAACTCTTCTCGATCTATGTGAAAAGCCCTCCATTCGCTACTTTCGTTCACCGTCTCGAAAACTATTTGATTGTAGCTTTCGTTGTAGGAGCTAGACGGGAATCAACATTTTCATCCGTCGTCGGAAGTGTCGTTGAATTGTAACTCTTCTCGATCTATGTGAAAAGCCCTCCATTCGCAACTTTCGTTCACCGACCCGAAAACTATTTGATTGTAGCTTTCGTTGTAGGAGCTAGACGGGAATCAACATCCATAGTGTCTTAAAGATGAATATTTGCCCACAGCTCTCTACCAAGAAACTCACCAACTGAGTCCAACCTTTTATTTCTGAAATCATCCCACTGCTCATCAGCATCTCTAATAGTTGCTAATATAAAATTAGCCATGCTGTTGTCACAGCCATCAAGATCAACCATCTCATAAGTCAAATAGCTCCAGTCTGAGACTTGAAGTAGTAGATATGCTGATTTGTTGATCCTGTACCATCGAAAGGTTGCAATGTTGGAGCTTTGAACTTCGGTGGGTATGGAGCTATATCCCACTCAGCAGGGTAAGGCCTCACCACTCCTTCTTCGCGGAGCTCACTTCTGTTGGCAATTGTATTGAGGCGAGCTTCTAGTTCATCCATTTTAGTGGACTGAGGATGCAGCTCTTTTCCCACCTCCTTCTCACCTTCAGAAGAGGATTCCAGGTTGTGAGTCTCACGATCTGAATGTTCGTGTACTTTTTGCTTTCCCTTCGACGTTGTCTTCCGGGAAGACTCAGGTTTTTGGCCCTTTTCTGCCAGAACTTGGGCCAACATATCCTTCAATTGGAGAAGTGTCTCTTGTTGCGCCTGGAGCATAACATGATGTTCGTCAACTCTTTTGGTTATGTCTTTGGGGTTTCCCATCATTTAAGCGGATACCTCTTGGGCTCCGACCGAGCTCGAAGATTGAGATTCTGCTATTGCCGAATGCTCATTACTTGTGGTAATCCCTTTGACTAACTTTTGATAGTTAACCGGGCGAATAGCTCCTGTCCAAGTCCGGGTATGCTGATATACTCCTTCGAACTGGTCACAAATTTCCCTAATAGTTGGGGAATGGTTTCTTTGTGACTCGTCAGAATCGGAATGCGAGGCTCTTCCTCTGCCGATCATGATGATAGTAACCTCGGGATAGTCGATTTCAGAGGTCTTCTTCTGTCGCCGTTGTTGTTTGGGAGGTCTAGCGACATTCGTCAACCTATCAAACACCGATTGCCTAGGCGCCGGTGAGCAACAGCTGCATTCGGAGAGGACAGCAGATATGAGCCGCTCACATTGGCATGAATGAGCCACTTGCTGTGTTGGCCTTCCTCTTGACAGTAATTCACGCAAGTCGGAGACCTGGGAAAGATTTCGTGAAGGTGGGGATAGAACCCCCTGCCCTTGGATGGGTTGGACATGGACCTTAAATCCATGCTGTCCATCTTGAACCTTACGGACCATGTCGTGTTCTAGAGACGAAACATGAGGGTCACGTTTAGGTTTATAAACACGAGGTCGAGGCCTGTGTTTGACTGATGGAACAGATCCTTGTGGATCTTGTCCTGATTGAATGCACACTTGTGGTGTGTGTTTTGATGTTGAAACAGACCCCTGCGGGTCTAGTTTTGGTTTAACGCACACTTGAGGTGTGTGTTTTGATAATGAAACAGACCCCTGAGGGTCGTTCTTTGTTTGAACGCACACTTGTGATGTGCGTTTGGTTGATGACCCAGACCTCTGAGGGTCGGGTTTTGATTGAACGCACGCCTGTGGTGTGTGTTTAGATGATTGAACAGACCCCTGGGGGTCTTGTTTTGGGTGAACGCTCCCTTGTGGTGTGCGTTTGGCTGTTTGAACAGACCCTTGAGGGTCTTGTTCTGACTGAACGCACGGCTGTGGCGTGCGTTTGAATGGTTGAACGTGCCTTTGGAGGTCACGTTTTGGGACGCATTTTTGAGGTGTGCGTCTATGTTGAACAACGCGCCACTGAGGGTCGCGTTTGAGTTGAATAACCCGAGGCTCATAGTCGGGTTCATTGCCACGAAGTGTGCGTTCTGGAGCAGAAACGCACAGTTCGGGCAAAGGCTCAGAAACGCAGTCTTTGCGTTGGGCAGTAGCTCGGCTATTCCGCAAATATGCTC
This sequence comes from Asparagus officinalis, assembly GCF_001876935.1. Lineage (NCBI taxonomy): Eukaryota > Viridiplantae > Streptophyta > Magnoliopsida > Asparagales > Asparagaceae > Asparagus > Asparagus officinalis. Next base: position 82,921,833 of record NC_033797.1, on the reverse strand, counting down.
GCCGTATGGACCTTCTCCTTCATCGAGCAGCATTTTTCTTGGCCTGTTTCAAGGCCTTGGCCGCAGCATCGTCGGCGTTGGCTGGGTTTTCCTCCGACATAGGTCTCTTTTGACCTATTATGCACCGTAGTGATACGGGGGAGGAGTCTTCAACTCGCAGAGCGAGTTTAAGGTCTTGGCCAAAGGAGAGGGCTTTCTTTGGCATCTCAGCTGTAGTGATGACCTCCTTAGAGGTCTTGTGGGTATCACGCCTAGCTTTAGGGCTAAGCGACCCAGAGGAGAGGGCCTCCTCATACTTGGCTTGGTCGAACTCTACGACGAGAGTTTCGACGGTGGTTCCAGTAAGGTGAACGTCGGATTGCGCCACTACTTCCTCGTCAGAGAAGCTAGTCCCCAGTGGAGTCGCCATCTTTTGTTTGTGGAAAATTTGATGTAAAAAGACAATGAAAGAAAAATTGACTTGTATTTCTCTCAAAATCGATTACAATTTGGATTCCGATTACAAAAGAGAGGAGAATGAATTTGATTCTCCCCTTTGTTTAAAACTGGGTTCTTCTTGGTAGCGATGGAGTGCCTCCTTCGATTGATCTCGTCGAACTTGCTCTCCGTTGACGATCCGACCGTCCTTCTTCACTGGAACAATTGAAGTGCTTGATGACTTCGGTTTAGAACTCTTAACGAGTGTAAAGAACTCTGAACGAGTTAAGAACTCTGATAAGAGTTGTTGAAAACCGAATGTCTGGTTTGATGTGATTAACTTGCGTTGCAAGCTAATTAAGAACTCTTAACGAGTTTAAGAACTCAGAATGAGTTAAAACTCTGTAACAGAGTTGTTGGAACCGAAAATTCGGTTAATTGCCAAGTGGATGATACCTTTGATGAAAGGATCCTTCGGGATTGATTAACTGATCGTTGATCAGTTCTTTGATCTTCAAAAGATCTCCTTCTTCGTGCTGTTGAACTGCTGAGATTTGTTGACCTTGGGCGGTTTTGATGCCAGCTCACCTCAACCCTATGCGGTTTTACTGCCAGAAACCGATCAACCCCTTACTCAGTTGAGTAAGTCGGTTATTTATAGGGGGATTAGGGGCGTAACCAATCCCTAAATCAACTCCTAAGTGGGCGAGAATCCCTCAGAACGTGGGATAACGGTTTTGAGGCCGTTCGGCTTGTGTTTGAACAAGTCAAAACGCCTCAGTTGGCGTTCTGGGCTTTAACTCTGCGTCCAAGACTTGAGACGCAGAGTTAAATCTCTGTTAGTGAATTGAGACGCACAGGCCACATGCGTTCTGAAATTGGAAACGCACATGTCGCTGGTGCGTTGAAGTTCAACTCTGCGTCTAGAGTTTGGGGCACATAGTTGAGTCTATCGAAGAACGCACGTTACGTGTACGTTTTGTGCTTTAACTCTGCGTTACAGAGTTAGATGTCTGCTGTAGGAACGCACAGGTTGTGTTCGTTTTGAATTTGAGAAACGCAGAAGTGAATTTCTGCATTTGAGAGAGGTTGTTGATTTGTAACCTCGTCCATTATAACATTGCAAATGCTATTGCTTATTGATCTTTGCCTGTTATAGGATATGAGAGTCGTCAGATTGTAACTCTCACTGTTGGTTGCAAAGACCAATGAACAGAGTTTTCATCAGCTGTCGGAAGCGTCGTCGAATTGTAACTCTTCTCGATCTGTGTGAAAAGCCCATCTATCCACAGCTTTCGATTGTCGGCGCGAAAGCTATTTGATTGTAACTTTCATTGTTAGAATTTGACGGGAATCAACATCCATAGTATTTTTAGATGAATATTTGCCCACAGCTCTCTACCAAGCAACTCACCAGCTACGTCCAACCTTTTATTTCTAAAATCATTACACTGCTCATCAGCATCTCTAATAGTCGCTAATATAGTATTAGTCATGCTGTTGTCGCAGCCATCAAGATCAATCATCTCAGAAATGAGGTCGTGTTTGTAGCGGTTGTAGAGCTGCGGTTGCAGTGATTAGAAAGTCGTCTGATCGTGACTTCTATTGTAGAGCTATCCGTTGTGATTTTTAGACAGCCTACAATCACCAAGGTATACATATCCAAGATTTCTAGAAACATACTTCTCAAAGAATTCTTTCTAAGAAATATCATGTAACAACGCTCCTGAATCTAACACCCAAGATTCCTCCTTGCTCTCCAAAGAGCATATCAATGTGTCATCTTCTCGTGAGGTGGTAGTGACATTCACCTCTGCCTTCGCCTCTTTCTCCTTCTGTACACTCTTGCACTGATTCTTGTGATGTTCGGCCTTTCCATAATTCTAACACTTGATAGCCTTCGAGCTGTTGCTTGGATTCCTTGACATGGACCTTCTGTCCTTTGATCTATCTTTATAGTTTGATTTGCCTCGTTCGTTCCCTCTGGTTGAATTTTTACCTCTTGACTCTGTATGCAATACGAAGAGGTTGTAGCATCACCCGACTCTCTCCGTCGGATCTCCTCACTGAGAACTAGATCATGAATGTCATCGAACTTTAACTTGTTGCTTCCCGACGAGCTACTCATAGCTATGACTGTAGCGTTCCAACTCTCTGGTAGGGAAGACAAAAGTATCAACGCCCGAAATTTCTTATCAAACTCAATTTTAATTGAACTCAATTGGGACCATGTTGAGTTCATTGAGGTGTTATACTACTGATGCGCATTCCACCATTCTCAGATTGAATAACTGCCGTATCAAATAAACTTTATTCGTGGCTGATTGCTTCTCATACATATTTGAGAGTGTTTCCATAAGACCCGTCGTGGTCTTCTCCTTTGCTATATTGAACGCAATATTGCGGGTCAATGTCAATCTGATAACACCGAGGGTTTGTCTGTCTAGAAGGTTCCACTCATCCTCCTTCATCGACTCCGACTTCTTCCCCGAAAGTGGTTGATATAGATTTTTCAGATACAGATAATCCTCTATCTGTATTTTCCAGAATCCAAAATCTGTTCCATCAAACTTCTCAAGTCTAACTTTTTCTTCATCCACGGCCATGGCTCCCACTTGAATCTAACTTCCTCTAGATCGTTTCACGCTCTGATACCAGTTGCTGGGAATTTTAGCCAAAACCCTTAAAATAGCAGAAACACAGTATATAGAAAAATACACCAAGATTTACGAGGTTCGACAAACTTGCCTACGTTCTTGGGAGCCACACAGATAATTTCTTATTAATCAACAAGAAATTACAAATTTTAGAGCAAATCCGAAACTTAGATCTTTCAATACAAGCACTGTAGCTACAATGTTAATAATTCAAAGGAAATGATCCCTCTCTAAAGCTCT
>NC_033797.1:82894037-82918509 GCF_001876935.1 Asparagus officinalis | reverse complement strand
CCCCCCCCCCCCCTAATACCCCCCTCAAAAATTAAGTGTTGGGAATAAATCCATGAAAGGAAGAAAAAAAAAGAAATCACTGTTGCGATTTTTGAGTCCGCCGTCGCTGGAGAAAAATGCGAGGGAGAGAGGAGAAAAGGTTATACGGAGCTCGAGCTGTGGGTTTTCCTTTTATAGGGAAACCCTAGGGTCAGGCTGGCGATAGGCTGTCACCAGTTCACGCGTAGATCTCGCGTTGAGTCGAAGCTCGTCTGTGGGTGTCAACCTCGTCCGCTTCGTTTGTTCTAGCTCGAACTTCGTACGCTCGAACCTCATCCGAAGCCCACAAGCTTGCGCGAGCTCAACCTCGTCCGAAGCTTGAATTTGCCCGAACTTCGACTTCACCTGCGAGCGTCAACCTCGTCCACTCGTCTGTTCGAGCTCGAACCTCGTCCGCTCGAACCTTGTCTGGAGCTCCTCGCCGGAAGCTCGTCAGCGTCAGTTTTGGATCCACACCCAAATCCAACATGGATATCCTTCTCCATTTGCTTGTCGGGGACAAGGTATCAATTGAAATTTGATATTTATTAAATTTTCTTTTCTTAGTTGCTTATGAACTCTTTGTATCGATATGTTAGTTGTGAGATCGATTCCGTGTATAGACTAGGCAAATTGCAGGACGTACGAGGTGCATATCAATGAGACACTTAATGAGTTTTAATAGAATTTATAAAACATCTCTCAATTGTCAAATATATTTAATAGGTTTTGCAGTGTTTTGGCTAGAAAACAAAGTCTTTTCCAATCGCGGATCACTTCTGGAACAACAAAGCCATTGTCCAATAGAAGTCTCACCTCATTGTTGCAGTTCGGGTAAAAATTCTACACGTGCAACTTTAATTTGGAAGCTATACGAGTACTGCTCCATGCAACTTTTTTACTCATTGGATTATTTTGAACATGTCAAGGATAAATTTGATCTTCCTTAGACTTCAGAGGTTAATCAAACAGTGCTACAAGGTGTACGTGTTATAACTAATTTCACATGATCAATGCAAACGCTTAGATTTAATTAATAATATGAAGCATGAAATGTATTTGTATAGATTATTTTATCACCATGTTCTTCTCTATGGAACTCAACCATGATGATATCTTGACAATTATTACACTCCTTCTCAATGCAAAACAGGTATCATCATCTGATGCATGGTTACCTAGAGGTGACCAGCAAAATAGTTATGTTACACCTACATGGTAAGATGCAATACAATGACAAAGAATAAATATTTTTTTTGAATTAAGCATTAATACACTCATACTATAAGCCTCCCATTAACTAATACTTTTGTGTAGGCTAAATCTATGAAGGAAAAGGACGCAATAAAGTGTTAAGTTCATATTCATACGCTGTGATTCAAGAATTTTGCTCAAAAGAGGGATGAGAAAGTAAGATGCAATCTATTTATAGTTTATACTATTTTCTTTGTTTGCTTTTCTTTTTTATTTCTAAAGTCACAATTTGTGTTTCTTGGTGTGACAATTTGGGTAGGAAAAGAAGAAGAAAAGGAAAATCAAGGATATAGAGTTCTTTCAAATTAGTGAGAGGAAAAACCAAGGAGGGGAGAGAGAGCCAATATTCTTGTAATCTAGGGTTAGCAGAGGGCGTAGCCTGATTTAAAAATATTGCGCGGGAAGGGCAATGGTTTTGTATTCTTTATCCGTGCAAAAGATTACAACATTGGGAGAGAGTTTCACATTCTTTGTCCGTTTAAAAGATTGTAAATAGTGAGTTTTGAGAGAATCTGAGAGTTAATTATATATGTGAGATTGAGAGATTGTGAGATGAGAGTTGAGTGGTTCATCATGTAGTTCGCCCCAATACATAGTGAATTTCTCGTATTGTTGTCGATCCCGTGGATGTAGGTCAAAGTTGGTCGACCGAACCACGTAAATATCGGTGTTCTTTCTTCTTGATTGTGGTTGTTTTATATCTTGTTGATTGTGGTTGGCTTTCAAGTTGCTAAGATCGCAGTAGGCGGGGAGATTAAATTCCCCAACAAGTGGTATCAGAGTAATGGTGATGAATTTGGGATATAGTTTTCAAGATAGAAGTCGTCGTCATGCGAGCTTGAAGTTCGGCTTTACAGGAATCAAGATGAAGGAAAAAAAGAAGGTACTGTAGCATGGGAATACTGTAGCAATGGTAACACTGTTCATATAAGTGAGGGTTTGGTTAAAAATTATTAAATTAAATCCGAAGGTACAGATTAATTTTTCTTCTGATCGAGGGTATGGAGGCAGGTTTCGACGATCCAAGAGTTGATACCTATGTTTTGGAGTGCTCTGAAGGTGATGAGAGGATTTAATTTTTTAGATTTTGCTCAATTTGATCAGAAAGTACTAATAAGTTCTGATAGTGATAACAAGACAGATTTGATGGCAGATAAGGTGAACGAGTACGTGATAGAAGAGACTGGTGTAGAGAATTAGACATGATTTTAGTAGTAAAGTTGTCAGCAAGTAATTATTCAGTCATCACGGGAGCGAGGTTGGTTGGTACGTAAACTCGAAGATGACAGTGCCAGATCAGGAGGAGCTTGCAAGCAGGCACGACTGAGTGACATACATGGAGATGTAGATGGTGACATTGGACATGAAGAGGATGAGTGTTCATATTCGGTCCAAGCCAAGTAATGTAGGAGATATATGCATCCAGCTCATAGTGTGGAGTAGGAAAGATGCACCAATATAGTTTAGACGAGCGATGCAGGTGGAGTACAAGAACAACAAGAGAGTTGAAGATGCCACAGCGAGGCAGATGAAAGTAAGGGTCATAGGGGCATCCAGTTGGAGTATAGGTGCTTTGATTAGGAGTGCAGGTGCTTCAATTTGAAGTGCAAAAGAATAGAAGATGCTACCAGGAGAGGCAATATTTTAAGACGGTGATAATATATCTTCAAGGAAGTTTGGGAATGAAATCCAAGGTAGACATAGTTAGGATTGTGTCTTTGATTCTTTGTATAACTTCATGAGAACTAGATAGGATTAGAGATTTATCATGATTTGGAGATTGGATCTCATCATGATTAGGAGTTTGAATCCTATTCTAATTAGGAAGTTAGGCTAGTGATAGGGTTTTGGTTTTCCAATATATATATTCTTCTATTGCAAGAGGAAAAACCAAGGAGATGAGAGAACTAATCTTCTTGTAATCTAGGGTTAGCAGAGGGTATAGCCTGATTCAAAAATATTACGTGGGAGGCGATGGTTTCGTATTCCTTGCCTGTGTAAAAGATTACAGCATTGGGAGAGGGTTTGACATTCTTTGTCTATTCAAATGATTGTAAGTAGTGGGTTTTGGGGAGAATATGAGAGTTGATTATATATATGAGATTGAGAAATTGTGAGACAAGAGTTGAGTGGTTCCTCTTATAGTTCTCCCTGATACATAAGGAATTTCTCGTATTATTGTCCCGTGGATGTAGGTCGAAGTTGGTCAACTGAACCACGTAAACTTGGTGTTCTTTCTTCTTGATTGCAGTTTTTTTATATCTTCTTGATTGTAGTTGGCTTCCAAGTTGTGCAGATCACAGTAAGTAGGGAGACTAAATTCTCCAACAATTCTAATATATAATATCTTGTGCATGATCATGCAATGGATAGGATACAAGAAAAAATTGGGACAAGGACCTTATCAGAGCTTGAAGTAGAAACTCTTGTAGACTTCGAGTTGAGAGGAGAAGATGGTAATGGTCATAGTAGAGGCTATGGATTTGGATGTCCACCTTCTAAGTTCAGGAGAATAAGAGGGAAATTGCAAAGAAGGGTCGTGTGGGGTCTCGACATGTGGATTTGCATGATGCAGTGATGCATATACAAGCTTCTCATCAATAGCAAATTATACAATTGCAAGCTACTCATTAGCAACAAATAGCATAGATGCAAGATTCTCAGCAACAAATGCAATTGCAGTTAGAGCAATGCAAAAATAAATTCTAAACAAGGTTGTGGAATAATGGGCTGTGAGAACTCCACTACAGGTACCAATCATATTGTGAGAAATCAACAGGTAGCTTATCTAATCTAATAAAATTATAGTAATAATGGGGGTACATGTTTATGATTGCTAAGTAAATTGTTCTATTTTCTTTATTAACAGGTTCTGAATAGTGGACATGGAGAGTATCAACCCGATATTAGGCATCACCCATTTTGAAGATGGTAAGTTTACTTTGTACATTGGCTAGTTATTGTTGGATTTTTTGGTCAAAATTAGTTTCCAAAATTGAGTTTTTAAACTATATATTTATTAACTACTGATAATTTTTAGAAATCCTTAGTAACATAGTGGAAAGTAAACGTTTTGGTGTTTCAAAAGATCCTGTGTTCGAGGCTTGCCGTAGACAAGACGAGAATTATTTTTGATTTAAATAATTAAATTAATCCCTCATAAGTACTAGTTGGTCATCGGATGTGAGCTCGTGGGCCGTGGCGATGGGCCACGAGCTCTTGGGCCGTGGGCCGTGGGCCGTGGGCCGTGGACTATAGGCCATTGGCCAATAGACCGGGGATCTGGACTAATCGAGCTCAAGTGCTAAGTGGCGATTGTAATGCGTGCTTTATACCGGAGTAAGCTAAATATTACTTTAAGCACAGCGTTTCACAAACGCACAGCATTTCTCACTGATTTAGTCACAGGCGCCAACAATCTTGAAGCAATATTTTTGATCTACTATGGATCCTATAAGGACTCTTAGAGTGGACTGTTTTAAGTTAGAGAACTTTAACAGATCTAACTTCACTGCATGGTGTCGGAAAGTGATCTTCAGGATACAACTCCTGAAAATCTATTTTGTGGTTTTTGAGGAGAAACTCGACTCTGAAGAAGATTCTGAGTCCGAAGCCTTTTTGGCTAGAGATGATCACTTCTGTAGGAGTTATCTCCTTAACTGTTTGGCTGATCATCTAGCAGATACACCAACAATGCCTCTGCAAAGGAAATCTAGAATGCTCTGGAGGACCAATATAAGGATGATGAGAAGCTGTACAAATCTCATCTCATTGACAAGTTTCTAGACTTCAAGTTTGAAGATAACACTAAGGTTTTGCCTAAAATCAAAGAGCTTGAAAAGCTTGTTATGAAACTGAAGGATGAAAAAAATCAATCTTTGTCAAACCTTCGTTTTTGGTGCAATTGTCAACAAGTTTCCTCCATCTTGGATTTCATTCTCCACTAACATTCGGAGAAGGAAAAAATAGGTGACTCTGTCTGATTTGAAGAGGTTTATTCGGATCGAGGAAGAGATTTAGACTCACGCCGAAGACTGAGCTACTTGCTAAGTAGAAGGTGCCTTCTAACATGGTTGCACTAACTTTGAGAAGACTAGTAGTTCTTCTTCTAAGAAGAAAAAGAAGTCTTTTAATAAAAAGAAGAACCAGAATCTGAAGAACTTGAATGTTCAGATGAAAGAGTTCAAGAAGAGTGACAAATGTTTTAACTGTGGAAAGCAAGGATATTTTGCCAAGGACTGCAAAGCACCAAAGAAGGGAATAGTACACAATGTCAATCAAGTTAATAATTGTATGACTATGCTCTTTCAGGTGACAACTCCCAGCAACATCTGTGATTGGTGGTTAGATACATGTGCTACCTGTCATGTCTGCTCCAACAGAGATCTATTCTCTTCTTATGTTGCTGCCAAAGAGAATGTATCAATGGCTGATCGTTCTGTACTTCATGTTCTTAGAACTGGGACTGTGGTGCTGACTCTCTCTTCAAGGAATACTCTCACATTGAAGGATGTGAAACATGTTCCATCAATTGCTAAAAAATTAGTCTCTGAAAGCCTGCTGTGTGATGCAGGTATGAGGCTAGGTTTTCAAAGAGGAAAGACTGTGTTATAATTTAAAAATATATATATTTTGGTAATGCATATCGTATTAATGGTATGTATAAGATCAGTGTTATTGTACCCAACTCAGTTATAAATGAAATATCCTATTCTGCTACTCCTCTATGTTATAGCATAATAGGCTGGGACATGTAAATTATAGAAAACTGTTTAGAATGGAGAAGTTAGGATTACTTTCAAAATGTAGGGGTAACAAACCTGAGAAGTGTGAAGTCGACGCGCAAGGGAAGCTGACAAGAAAACTCTTTCCAAGTGTAGCAAGGAGTACCAACATGTTAGATCTGATTCATTTAGATACTTGTGACTTCAAGAACTTCGTCACTCGAGGCGGCATGAAGTACTTCACCACCTTCATTGATGAACATTCTCGCTTCTGCCACGTCTACCTGCTAAATTTTAAAGATGAAGCTTTCAGTAAGTTTGTCAAGTTCCATACTCGTGTAGAGAAGCAGCCTGGACTTTAGGTGAAAAGACTCAGGAGCGATAGAGGAGGAGAGTACTGATCTAAGGAGTTGGAAGCATACTTCAAGGAGCATGAAATCATTGTTGAAACTACTACTCCGTATTCTCCGCAATCTAATGAGATTGTATAAAGGAAGAATCGCAAATTGACCAAGATTGTGAATTCGATGATAATCACATCTAACCTACCTACCTGCTATTGAGGAGAGGCTTTGCTGATGGAAAACTTGATTCTGAACAGAGTACCCTATTCCAAAACTGACAATACTCCTCATCAGTTATGGTTGTGATATCCAGATCCTTTGGATAGTCTCAAAGTGTGGGGATGTCGCATATGTTCGAGTTCTAGATATTAGAAGGCCTAAGCTCGGACCAAAGACAAACAAGTGTGTTTCTTGGCTTTGCTGAAGATAGTGATGTTTGCAAGTTCCTAGACCTTGGAACTAACTTTATCTTTGAAGCTCGGGATGCAGAATTCTTTGAGGATAAGTTTATCAAGGATCAATGTTTATTGTTCAAAGATATACCAGAGAATACTGGTACGTCAGATGTACCAGAGGAGCCAGTTTTGCGAGAAACTAAAAGTATCAATGATGAAGGAGTTACCGAACCACCTTCCAAGCGTGTCAAGAGACAAAATTTTTGGAGATAACTTCATCATCTGAAATATGGATGGAGATCCATAGAGTTTCCAAGAAGCAATGTAGTCAACATATGTTCTTCTGTAAAAAGAAGCTATAGATGATGAGACAGATTTATTAATCCAAAATCATACTTAGGAGCTGGTGGATGCACCTGAAGGTGCAAGGTCTATCAGTTGCAAGTGGATCTTCAAAAAAAACTTCATCCTGATGATACTATTGAGAAGTATAAAGCAAGACTGGTGGCGAAAGGATTCTCTCATAGAGAAGGAATAGATTTCTTTGATATCTAGGTATCAGTTTGTAGGATCACTACCATCAGAGTGCTTATCACGTGGGTGGTGATAAAAAAGTTTTTCATACATTAGATAGATGTGAATACTGTCTTTCTCAATGGAGATCTCATAGAAGAGATCTATATGGAGAAACTAAATGGTCTTGATGCTCCAGCTGTTAAAGTTTGTAAACTTATTAAGTCACTATATGGACTTAAGCAAGCACTGAAACTGTGATATGAGAAGTTCGATGGGGTTGTTCGCATCAATGGGTATCAAGTCAATGAAGCTGATAAGTGCCTATACATCAGGGTCACTAAAGGAAAGATGGTGGTTATCTGCCTCTATGTGGATGTATGCTTATCATCAGGAGTGATTTGAAGATAGTAATATCTACTAAGAAATTTCTTTCAGCACAATTCGGTATAAAGAACCTTGGAACTACGGACGTGATTCTCATAATCAAAATCATATACTTTGAGGAGGGTATTGGATTGCCGCAATCTCATTAGGTCGAGAACATGCTAAGAAAGTATGGCTACTACGATCTGTCAGAACTATCAGTGGCGTATGATTACAACAAGAAGTTTCGACCAAACACCGGAAGACCAGTAGAGCAGCTAAGGTACTCAAAAATCATTGGTAGTCTTTTGTACGCGATGAGCTATACAAGGCCAGACATAGCATTCGCTGTAGGAATACTTAGTAGGTTCACAAGTAATCCTGGAAAGCTTCATTGGGATGCTGTCCAGAGATTGATGAGATACTTATAAGGAAATACAGGTGTGGGCCTATTCTACACTAGATATCCGGCTATAATCGAAGGCTATTCAGATGCGACCTGGTGCTCAGAACCAGATGAGTGCAGATCTACTAGAGGTTTTGTCTTTACCATGGGTTGAGCTGCCGTCTCGTGGAAGTCAAAGAAGCAGACTATGATTGCACAATCATCGACAGAATCTGAGTTCTTCACACTCTGTGCTGCAAGAGATGAAGCTGAGTGGCTTAGTTGTTTTCTCTGACACCTTCCATTAAAACATTGCAAGGCATAATTACTATCTATTGTGATAATCAGGTAGCAGGTGTTGTGGTAGTGAACTCGATTTTCAATGGAAAGAAGCGGACCATTCGTTTGAAGCATGGCTATTTGAGAGAACTCATTTGCCAAGGAGTCATCTTTGTGATTGATATCCGATCTTCAAAAAATGTGGATGATCCTTTGACTAAAGGTCTGAAAAAGGACATATTCGAAAGAACGTCTGCTGGAATGGGTCTCAAAGTTTGGTGAATCTTACAAATACTCGATTGCAATATAAAAAGCTAGATAAGATCCTTATTTCATTGGAAGGAGTCCAGAAATTAAGGAAGAAGAAGATGACTGAAGGAGATAGTTCAGCGATCCTTATTTCATTGGAAGGAGTCCAGAAATTAAGGAAGAAGAAGATGACTGAAGGAGATAGTTCAGCAAGGCTAGATGCATTGGAGAAGCAGATGGAGACAATAGGTTCGACCCTCGTGCAACTCGTTAATCTTGTCCAAGACAAATGAAACAAGGAGGAATCTTCTTCGAAAGGCAAGAAAAAACTTTTGGAGTCCGATGGAGAAGGCGAGGATTCTGATTCAGATGAGGAGGCCCGTATTGTTAAGTCTGTTTCACACCAAGGGGGTAAGGGTTCTTACCAGAATTTAAAGATAGACTTCAAGGTAGAAATTCATGTTTATGATGAGAGTTTCAACGTCGAGAGGCTTGATGATTGGATCAAGCGGATGGAGACCTATTTCACACTCTACAAATATTCATCCAAGGAGAAGCTCGTGTTCGCGACTTTGAAGCTTTCGGGGCATGCATTGACATGGTGGAAATCCTATTGCAAGCAGGAGAAGAAGGTGGTGTCGTGGAACAAGTTTAAGGAACTACTGAGGAAGAAGTTCTACCCGGTGGGATTTCTTGAGGAGCGTTGGTACAAGTGGTACAACTTACGTCGAAGATTCAATCAGACCGTTCAAGAGTACACGACAGAATTCCAGCAGCAGGCGATAGTTCTAAACGTCGCGACGGACGAATACTCCATCTTCATGAAGTACATGGCGGGTCTGAACGAATACATCCGGAAGGAGATGAAGCTATTCACGGTCGAGTCTATTGAAGAGGCAAGCGTGAAAGCTATTGCCATCGAGGGCAAGCAAAAGAAGAGCAACGAGGCAAAAGGAGATGCAAAACAGACGGGAGGTGATTCTAGTGGGTCCAAACATAAGGAAGAGAAGAAGGGTGATCTAGGGAGAGCAGAACTGATTTGTAGTCACTATGAGAAGACAGGAAATATCGCTGATCGATGCTGGGAGAAGTATCCTCATCTGAAGCCAAAGGGGTTGAAGAAGAAAGAGGAGAAAAATGCATAAGTGATAGCACAGGGTACGAATGAAGTTCCTGGGATGATAGAACCCAACAGTAGTCTCAATCTTATGGCAGGGAAATAGGGCACGAAAGAGGACGAAGACCTCCGAGAACAGCTCTTTGTGCTGAAGTTGCAAGTAAAGACCAGTTTGGTTGATGCCATTGTTGATCCAGGCATTGAAAAAAATTTGATATCCCAGACCTTGAATCAGAAGGTAGGTCTAAAAATAGTCAAGCATCCGAAACCCTATCCATTGGGGTGGATTCTGTGACGCCGCAGGGTTCACACAAAGCTGTAGTCCCTGGTGAAATCCGAATTGTCAAACCTGCCAAGCACCAAACACCATACTACGACATGTTTCACCATCACAATCGTTATCTCTCTAGTAGAAACAATAAATAGATGAAGGTACAGACAGCTAAATAATTGAAATAGAGCAACACTGAAAATATACATAGAAGAAGCATAAGATATATTAATAATGAACCCAACTGGAATGAAAAAGATATAGCTCTGAGTATGAACTGAATCTCAAATACAATGAGTCAAATAACCATAGTCTCACAATAGGTCTCAACTCTATAAAATAAAATACAAATCTAGAGTCTGGAAATAATCAACTACATGTGGAGTTTTGTAATAACTACAAAATATAGTAAACAGCTAAATGGACAACTAAGATGTCCCATCAACCTGCGACTCTCCGTGCGCCGGACTCGCTGCCTAAAAAGAGGGGAAAACAATGAGCGTCAAAGTGCTAGCGAGATCATCACTACCTCTCCCCAGGGGAAGGGGTAGGAGTATATAAGAAAATAGAGTCAGTACATACATATATCAAATCATTCATATAGCTCTCTATGAATAAAAAACAAATAGTCAAGGAAACATACTCTAATCTCCAACATAAAGAATAAATATCTCATCTCAAAGTACATCCGAGTAGCCTGCTCTAACATAAGAGGATGCCAACCAAACCAAAATGAAATATAACTGCCATCCATAACGGGTGTGCCAAAATTTCAAAATAAATACCCTACTCACGGATAATCTATCATGGAAGTAAAACTTATAACTGATCAAATATCTATGTGTGCATCTTCTTGTGCTATAGCGATACTCTTGTAATGCTCTTACTCAATCGCTCTGCGACAATAGGTTTTAATATCTTCCTATTCCGGATACGTGTAATAAGATACTTTTGTAATACTCTTACTCAACTGTTCTGTGGTAAATATGTTTCATCTCCTTATTTCCGGATACGTATAGAACAACATTATTCATATGTGTTTATGAACTTAACTCATGTCGAAAGTGTGTCAATCTACCACAATCTAGCATATATGCACAAATCTCGGTGTGCGTGTCCACATTTGAAGTTCACCATTATTCCAGGTGTTTATCAAGTCTTAATATTGTAATTAATCATCACAAAGTCAAGAGAAACACTCAACAAACCAAAATCCAACTCAACTAAAAATGCACAGCCAAAACAACCTGGCGGTCGACCGTGGTGGTCGACCGCGACGGGCTCCAGAGACTACTCAGGTCTCTGTCCTGCACGCGCTCGACCGTGACGGTTGACCGTAGATCCTGATTTTAGTTTTCCAAACTGGTTGTATGCATCGTGATCATGTCGTGTTACCTCGATATAAACATGTCTAAAACTTCATAAAATTTGTATGCAAACATGCCACAGTAGATAAGAACATCTAGAAATATCTCAACAATTATAAACATAATTTTATGCATTAGATTTGTCACAGTAGATATGCACCATAGTCCGGTTGACTACCTCCGTTTGCCCGTCTATTTGTGGATGAAAGGTCGTGCTTTTCTTTAATCTAGTGTCCATAAGACTCCACAAAGAATCCTAAAAATATCCGAGAAAGCGGCTATCCTGATCTGAAATAATCGAACTTGGCAACCCAAAGTGCTTCCACACATGCTCAAAGAATAACTGTGCTGCACCCGCTCCCGTCACGGTCTTCTTGCATGGAATTAAGATCACCATCTTACTGAACCGGTCCACCACAACGTACAAATAGTCATGCCCGCGCTTGGTAGTCGGCAACCCTCCCAGAAAATCCATAGATATGTTCTCCCACGGCCTAGAAGGAACCGGTAGTGGTAGGTACAATTCCCTTGCACACGCGAGGTATGTGCTTCCCTAATCCATTGCAACCTATCACCCTCCTTTGGAATGCATAATAATGTCCCATGATACAACAAGCCATCTTCTCCAAGTGCATACTCCCCCCTTTGATCAGCCTTCGCCTGCTCGAACACACTACCGAAGTCTCTACTGGATACGTACAACTATACATACTCCAAAGGAACCAAGAGCTGAATACGCGTCGCCACCAATAAAGCCCTTACCGGCGAACGAGATAACATATCGGCCAACTTGTTTGTCGCCCCCTTCTTGTACCTAATAATGATGTTGAAAACCATCAAATAAGACATCCACTTCATGTGCCACACATGCTATAGCTTCGTCTGGGCATGTAAGAACTCTAACGGCTTGTGATCCGAGTGCACAACCACCTCCTTCCCCAACAAGTACACCCTCCAATGCTTAATCGCCTGATAAAGTGCATAAAACTCCTTGTCATAGGTCGGGTAGTTCGCAATAGCACCCGTAAACATCTCAAAATGGTATTCCACTTGCTTCCCATCCTGAATCAACACCGCGCCCATCGCATAACTAGACGCGTCGGTCTCCACCTCGAAAGTCTGCTGTAAATTTGGAAAAGCTAACACCGGTGCCTCCGAGATCTTCCTTTTCAGAAACTGAAAAGCCTCCTCATGCTTCTTTCCCCAGTCAAACTAAACCTTAGCCTTTGTGAGGCCATGTAACGGTGCCGCATAAGTCAAAAAATGTCGAATGAACTTGCAAAAATACTGGTAAGCCCTCATGAAGCTTCTCACCTTAGTCACTATCTTCGGCGTCGGCCACTTCGTGATCACCTCCACCTTACCCAGATTTATCCTCCTCTGGCCCTTCCCCACGATGAAGCTGAGATACACCAACTCGTCCTTCCCAAACTCGCACTTCTTCCCGTTGAGCTTCAGCTGTCCGTCCTGCAACACTCTAAACACCTTCTCCACATGAACAAGATGCTCCTCCCAGGTCCTACTATACACTAAAATATCATCAAGGTACACAATCACAAAATCCTCTATGAAAGGTCGCAACAAATCGTTCATGAGCCTCATAAAAGTTGCCGGAGCATTGCATAACCCAAACGGCATCACCAACCACTCAAACAGGCCCTGTTTGGTCTTGAACACCGTCTTCCAAGTGTCTTCCTCCCAAATCCTTACCTGATGATAGCCAGACTTCAGATCCAACTTTGTGAAGAACCTCGTTCCCTCCAACTGGTCCATAAGATCATCGATTCGTGGTAGTGGGTAACGATTCTTGATCATTATCTTGTTGAGCGCCCGGTAATCCACGCACATGTGCCAGCCTCTATCTTTTTTGGGCAACAATAACACCAGCGACCCGTAAGGTGAACAACTCGGCACTATCACTCCCGTCTTTAAGAGCTCCTGAACCTGTTTCTTGATCTCTTCGGACTCCTGTACTTATGTACGGTATAGGCCTATGTTTGGCAAGGAACTCTCACCGGTCAACATAATCTCATGCTCTACACCTCGCCGTGGTGGTAGTCCCGTGATTTCTGAAAACAAGTCCGCATACTTGCCCTCAAACTGTCAAGATCTCCCTCCTGAAGCTTGCTCAAGGTGGACAAGCATATCTTACTCAGCTGCTCTTCATAAGGCCGAATGAACAACAAAATGAACTCCCTACCCGCATTCACCAACCTCTTAGACTGAGTCACCGTCACCAAACTCGTCTCCTGTAGAAGAGATGCCGAACGAAAAATAAATTGCGCGTCATCTTTGGTGAACGTATACTTTTGGGCCCGCCGATCATATACCGCGTGTCTATCCCACAAGTAAGGATTGCCCAAAATAACTTGGCAAATATCCAATGGAACCAAGTCGCACGTGACCTCATCAACATACGACTCATGGAGTGCAAATCTGAACGTATGCTGGTTCACCACACTCAATCCTGCTTCCTTCTGAATCTACCCTAATGGATAGGGCTTCGGATGCTTCACCGTCTTCAATCCCAGCTTCTATATTAATGCTTCAGATATCAGGTTCTTCTGACTCCCTGTATCTACAATGGCATCCACCAAGCTAGTCTTGACCTGCAACTTCAAAACAAAGAGCTGCTCCCTCGGGTCGTCGTCTTCTTTTGCGGCCCGTTTCCCCGTCATAAGGTTGAGGCTGCTTGTTGGGCTCTGTACTATCACATATGCTTTCTTCTCCTCTTTCTTTTTCAATCCTTTCGGCTTCAGATAGGGGTACTTCTCCCAGCAATGATCAGCCACGTGCCCTGTCTGCTTGCAGTGATTGCATGTCAATCCTGCCTTCCCCGAATCACCCATCTTCTTCTCTTCCTTATGTTGAGAGCCACTAAACTTGCCTCCCGACTATTTGGAATCACCCTTCGTTTCATTGCCCTTCTTCTGTTTGCCCTCAATAGCAATTGCCTTCACGCTCGCCTCTGCAATCGTCTCGACCGTGAACAACTTCATCTCCTTCCTGATATAATCATTCAGACCCGTCATGTATTTCATAAAAATAGAGTATTCATCTGTTGCGATGTTTATAACCATCACCTGCTGTTAGAACTCCATCATATACTCTTGAACGGTCTGATTGAATCTTTGGCGCAAGCCGTACCACTTATACCGATTCGAGGAACTCCACAGGATGAATTGCTTCCCAGTAGCATCTATTGAATTTGTTTCATTGATATCGTCTTCTTTCTGTTTGCAATAGGACTTCACCACGTCAACGCCTGCCCCGAAGCTTCAACGTCCGACACGATCTTTCCTTGGATGAATATCCGTAGAGAGTGAAGTACATCTCCATACGCTCAATCCAATCATCGAGCTTCTCCACATTGACACTCCTATCATAAACAGGAATCTCCACTTTGAAATCAATCTTCAAGTTTTGGTAATAATTCTTACCCCCTGTATGTGAAGTAGACTTAACAAACTCGGCCTCTTCTTCTGAATCTGATTTCTCACGTTCTTCATCGGACTCAACAAGTTTCTTCTTACCCTTCGAAGAAGATTCCTTCTTTTTGTCCCTTTCATTGATGAGACCCACGAGCTAAGTAAGAGTAGTCTCGATCGTCTCTATCTGCTTCTCCATAACGTCAAGTCTTGTTGAGTTATCTGCTTCAGACATCTACTCCTTCCTTATCTTCTGGATTTCTTCCAAGGAAATAAGGATCTCGCCAAGCTTCTTGTACTGTGATCGAGTAAGGACCATACACAGGATGCCCACTTTACATGATCTGATTTCTCTGATACCAACTTGATACGAGTTGCCATACGAGCACCTTTGATTGCGGAATTATCAAAGGTGGGTTGAGGAGAAAACAATAAGAACACAAGAATAACTCAGATTTGGGCGAAGAAAAATACCTTCTCTAGATTATGAGTATGCACTTTACAATCTCTCACAATCTCACTCTGATTATGAGTATGCACTTTACAATCTCTCACAATCTCACTCTAGAATTGAAGAACAAGCTCTCCAAATCTCAATTACAATCTAATCTCTCTTGATTAAACTCTCTGATTGTTTTAAACCCTAAAACAATCCCTTATATAGGTGTACAAACGAGGGTGGTAAAGTGATAAATAACCAAACCCAACCCAAATAGGAAAGCGCATAAATAGAGTCCTCACTGAATCTGGAAATCTCCAATGAGTCGACTCATGAATAGTTATGAGTCGACTCATGACCTCAGATGAGTCAACTCATAACTGATGAGTCGACCGGTCAGAGACTTTTGCTAACAGGGCTTGAGTTCTTGAGTCGACTCAAAACTGATGAGTCGACTTATCAGAAACTTTTGACAAAATGACTAGGCTTCGTGAGTCGACTCATGACAGGCATGAGTCGACTCAACCTGATGAGTCAACTCATGTACATGTATGAGTCGACTCACGAGCTAAAAATTGGATTCTTCGAATCTGCTGCTCGTCGTCTCGTTCCATGCTTCCACCTACGTTCCACTGTGTTGTTTCACACCTCTATTCTCATGCTATCATGAGAATCATCTATCCTCAAGCTCCCATGAGGATCGCTAAGTTCTGAAGAGAAGATACACCCGTATCAATTCAACTTTAAAAATATGCATTAATAATCATAAGAAGCTTATGGATATGTGTGCTAAGTCTCATGCTACTACATCTAGATATCCTATACACCATGCATACATATATAGCAAAGTTTACAAGTATTCAATTAGTGGTCACAAAGGCCATTTATCTAAATTTTGCTATGATGCACACAAGCATAAGTATTCTAATGCCTCTTGTGCATCTCATGTAGCTTCTTCATCTTATACACTTACACATTCACATCTCTTGTGCATCTCATGTAGCTTCTTCATCTTATACACTTACACATTCACATGCTCATTCTCACAAAGTTTATCATAAGCATGCTAGTGTACACATTCACATGCTCATTCTCACAAAGTTTATCATAAGCATGCTAGTGTGTTCAAGTGTGATCATTGTGATAGTTTTGGTTATTTGGCCAAATATTATTTTGATTTGAAAAAGAAATCTCATTTGCCAAATACTTCTAGTAGACCACATGTTTTTAAATGTGATGTTCTTGTAGGTTTGGACATCTTGCAAAATTTTGTTATGATATACAAAAAGCCTCTAAGTTGCAATATGTTCCAAATAGACCATTATTTAAGAATGTTTCTCATTTGCAAAATTAATTTAAAAGACAATCTTTATTTGTAAATGATTCTCGTGCATGAGCTAAAGGTCCATAAAAACAAATGGATCTCTTTCATTGCACAAATTGCAATCGGAAGGATCATTTGAGTAAATATTGCTTTTACCGTGTTAGTGCATCACATATGCCCGAGAGGGTTCATAACCCTAGGACTTTGAGCTTAAATGATAGAGGTCATGTCCTTAAACCTTTTGGTACCAAAACAAATTATATTTTAAACCAAGAATTTTAGTGTTTTTATTTTTCTTTTTTCTTGGTTTTAAAAATTATACTTTAAATTTTTGAACATGAAAACACTTCTTTTTATTGGTCAAATTCTTTTATTTTCATAATTATTGGTTTTGTTTTGATGAGAGGTTTGTGTTTATATAACCCCCTGGGTTTATTGGGTGTTTATTCCCAAATCTTGTTTACCGGGTACTAAAAGTCCTTATATGGGTTAGAATAAGCTTAAGAGCTTGATATATTGTTTTCTCTCTTGTATTTTGTTAAAAATTTTGTTTTGATTTATTGCTTTGAATTTATTATATAAGCACAAATAGATGATTCGAATTTCAAATATGCTTTATAATGTATTCTTTATGTGGTTTGATCAAGTTTTACAAAGAAAATTTCCTTTATTGATCAAATGTCACTTTTGGGCTTAAAATTTGATTTATGATTTTATTTGGTTAATTTGTTTTCATTTGAAAACTTTTTGCATGATTCTCATGTTCCTCTTCTTTTGATTTCATAAATCTATTTTTACACTATGTTTTTATAATTGTGTAATGAGACACTTCATTCATAAATGATATATCGATATGTGTCCTCATTATCCTCTTGTATGTGAGTAATATTTAGCATATTTTTTATTTATGCTTGCTCACATGTTTTGCCTTGGTCTTTACTTCATATACTCCATATGGCATTTTGATATTGGGAGCAATCCCTATTTTTTTTTTACTCACCCATGCATATTGATAGGGGGAGTTTTCGCTCTCTTCTTTCTTGTTGGTTTCCCCTTTTACTCACCCATGCATATTGATAGGGGGAGTTTTCGCTCTCTTCTTTCTTGTTGGTTTCCCCTTTTTGATGTTGTCAAAGGGGGAGAAATATTGCGCTCTCTTCTTTCTTGTTGGTTTCCCCTTTTTGATGTTGTCAAAGGGGGAGAAATATTATGAGTATATACTTTTTATTTATATGCATGAAAATTACAACATTGTATATTCATTTCCTTTCATGCATAGACCCTCTTTGTAAATTATTTGTCATCATCAAAAAGGGGGAGATTGTTGGCCTCTTTGTTTTGATGATGTTTAATAAACAATTTACCGCTAATGTTATTTATCTAGTATTTGTGGTTTTCTATTTATTGTAGACAAACAACAAGATGGAGGATGGATGAAATCGAGCATTAACGATCATATCAAATGGAGGTTGGCGGAATTGTGGAGTGAAGCCTACGCAATTCATATTGAAGATCCAAGTTCTAGCTTCATCCGCAAGTGTACCAAGTTGAGCTACATCGAATATCTATCAAGCTTAGATATATTTAGTTTAGGTTTTATATTATGTGTGTTAGTACTTTAAGCTCAATCATATATACACACACATATTAGTACTTTAAGCTCAATCATATATACACACACATATTTGGTTTTTATATATATAGTTATATATATACGCAAGTTTTGGTTTATGGACTTAACAATCATTGTATACATATTTCATTAAGTCTATAAAATCATTTCACAGGGTTTCAAAACATTGTTTATGTCAAATCATCAAATTTTATGTATATCACATTTTTATGTTTTGGACACACTTGCAAAATACATGAGTTTTCACAAATGAGAAATTTAATTTGAGAAATTCTTTTTCTAATATGTTCAATTTCATGTTTATAAATGTTTTCCAAAGTTTTATCAATTTTGGAATTAGTTTGTTATGTTTATTTGAATTTACAAAATCAAGTTTTTAATAAGCTCATGCTCGTGCATATGTTCGTGCATGTTTTTGTAAAATAGATGCGTTTTCACAATTGGGAAATGCGATTTAAAAAATTTCTTTGTTACATGTTTATTACCATATATACAAATATTTTCCTAAGTTTTACTAATTTTGGAGTTGTTTTGTTATTTTTAATTAAATTTACAAAACCGAGTTTTCTGTAGTTTTTTTTCAGAAATTATATATCTGTATTCAAACATTTATTTCTCTCAACTGGGAAGTGATATTTTATAAATTCTTTTCTAACATGTTTATCTACATGTCTAGAACCTTCCCTCAAAATTTTATGATTTTTGGAGTTGATTTACTATTTTTAATTGATTTTACAAAGTTAGATACGCAAATTTCCAAAATCTGTCAAAAACAAAAACTGTCTGTGAACAGTGCGGTCGACCGCCACGGTCGACAATCTGCAGTCGAGAGAGCTGTTTTGCAGTTTTATTTCTTGTGGTCGACTGTCATGGTCGACCGTCGAAGTTACCGTTACATAGTAACGGTAACTTGCTGATTTTTGTTTTTTAGTGGGTTTTTGGGTTATTTTCTTCTTCCCTATATATATCCCTTTTCCATAACTATTTTCTACTACCAAGAGATGTTTTAAAATAGTTTAACAAGGGTTTCAGCTCGTTTTGTATTTGTTTAAAAGAGTGTTTAAGAGTTTGTTTGTGAAGAGAATTTCACAAGAGTTTGAGGAGATCATCAATCTTATTTGGGCTTCAATCTACATCCCCCCACTCTTGTTTTAGAGAAGTTTTCTTAAACTCTTTATCTAGATTATTTATGCTTAACTTGTCATATTTATTTTACTAGACTAAATTGAGTTTAGACTTGTTTTGATTTATCTCTTTGTTCACACACAACCTATTGAGCTTATTGTATTTACATTCATAGTATAATTTGAGGTTGTGGATTTGTGACTAAGAGTTGTGCTTAA
Organism: Asparagus officinalis; assembly: GCF_001876935.1. Taxonomy (NCBI): domain Eukaryota; kingdom Viridiplantae; phylum Streptophyta; class Magnoliopsida; order Asparagales; family Asparagaceae; genus Asparagus; species Asparagus officinalis. The sequence continues at coordinate 82,899,060 of NC_033797.1, read as the reverse complement.
TTGAGTTTTCACCTTGTTTAGAGAACAATCATTTGATTTGTGAGCTTTAAATTGTGAGATTCACTTTGTATTACACTAGTACACCGAGAGGAGTGTGTGGTGAGAGACAGGGTTACTTCCAAGAGGAGTGGCGTTGGTTGACGAACCTGGGAAGAGGTTGTATCCGAGCACTTGACGAAGGACACGGAGAAACCAACACTTAGAGGGTGTGGAGTGTAGTTACATTGTGAGATTGTGATCGTTAATCGGTGAACGTTGAAAACCGATATTGTGTGGTGTAAACATTATTCAGGTTAGCGTAGAAAACCCAGTTATGATAGTGGATTTCTCCCCGAGAGTGGGGAGCGGAGACGTAGGATGGAAGGTCCGAACTCCGTGATTATATTGTGTATTTACATTGTTTATATTGTCCTATCATAATTGTATCTTTAGTTTAGACTGTTTACCCTTGTGTTAATTTATATATCCTTGCATATATTTCATCATATACCTCTTTTCTAGGATATATCTCTTTATTCATATTGTATATTCTTGCTCATAACATATTATATATCTATCTTGTAAGAATAATTTATTAATAAGTTTTAATTGGCATAAAATCGAATTAGATTAGCATAAGAGCCTAATCACCCCCCTCTAGGGTCTAACAAAAAGTTCATATTTCGTTCAGCGTCTCTTCCGAGGGAGGCAAACTTAGCGACAGTGACACGAGCGAAGAGGCTAGTGAATGTAAGAAAGAAGTTTGTCTCGCTATGCATTAGACTTCATGACGAACCATTGAAAAGGAGTTGCATGTTGGAGCGGAAGACGACTACGATAAGGCGAGGAACAAAGGAGTCGTTTCCAGTTGTACGTCGATATAAGGTTCCTAACAAGGCCAGGTGGTACATTAAGGATGGAGGAGCTCACGAGTTTCCTTAGCTGAAGTTCTAACTTGAATGAGACTTCAAGTTCCTAAAGAGGGACCCATGATATGGGTGTTTCTTCTCTTCGGAACTTAGTGATCCTCATGGGAGCTTGAGGATAGATGATTCTCATGGTAACTTGAGAATAAAGGTGTAAAACAACATAGTGGAATGCAGTTTGAAGCGTGGAACGAGATAGCGAATCGAAGAATCGAAGCATCTAATTTTCAGCCCGTGAGTCGGCTCATAACAGTCATGAGTCGACTCATCAGGTTGAGTCGACTCATGCATGTCATAAGTCGACTCATGAAACTCAGCCATTTTATCAAAAGTCTCTGACCAGTCGACTCATATATACACATGAGTCGACTCATCGAAGGATTCTTAGTTCATTTGGGTTTCTGTTTACACGAATTCCTGTGGGGTTTAGGCTTGGTTATTTACCACTTTGCCATCCACGTTGTTACACCTATATAAGGGATTGTTTTAGGGTTTCTAAAGGAATCAGATGTAATCAAAGAGAGATTCTAATCAAGAGAGATTAGAGTTTAGAGAGAATTGAGAGTTTGTTCTCGATTCTAGTAAGATTGTGAGAGAGATATTGTAATCTTTTCATACTCATAATCTAGAGAGGGTATTTTCTTTCGCCACATACTGAATTATTCTTGTATTTCTGTCATCCTCTTCTCAATCCACCTTTGATAATTCCGCGATCAAAGGTGCTCATACGGCGACTCGTATCAGAAATTTTTTAACAGACCGAGGAGATTGTTACCTTGACCAAAATGTTTTATAGATCGAGGAGATCTTGACATTACTTGGTGTTGGTCTTTTTATTTTGATGATGTTTTAACAAACAATTTACTACTAATAGTGTTTGTCTAGTATATATGTTTTCTTATCTATTGTAGACAAACCATAAGTTGGAGGATGGACGAAATCGAGCATTCACGATCATATCCAATGGAGGTTGGCGGAATAGTGGAGTGAAGCAATGTAATTCATATTGAAAATGCAAGTTCAAGCTTCATCCGTAAAGTGTACCAAGTTGAGCTACATCGAAGATCAAGATTACTTGGGTAATTTAGTTTTACGTTTATATTATGTGTGTTGGTACTTTAAGATCAATATCACATACACACACATACATTTTGTTTTCTATGTATATATATAGTTATATATATACATACATGTTTTGGTTTTCATGTTTATATGAAATTACATATTTCATATTTATTATTTTGTTTTGGTTTAGCTTTGTAGATATGAAACAGTAGTTATATTCATATACACTTCCATGTTTCATATTCTATCGTTTTTGGAAAAACAAATGTGTTTTGTATTATATATACATTTTTGTGAAAATAATGTATTATTGTTTATAAACTTAACATTCACTATATATGTCTTTTATTAAGTCTATAAAATCATTTTGTAAAGTTTCAAAACATGGTTTAGCTAAAATATCAAAACAAGTACTGTTTAGTTTCATGTTTTAGACATATTTACAAAATGATGATGTTTTACAAATGGGAGATGTTTTTTCAAAACCAGTTTTTGTAACATGTTTATTTTCATGTTTACAATCAATTCCCAAAGTTTTATATTTTTTTGAATTTATTTGCTATTTTTTAAAGAGGTTTGAAATTCAGTTTTACTGTTCATAACTAGCTGATAACAAGTTATCAGTTGACTGATGCAAGTGTTCAGTTGACTGAAGAAATCACTTGGAACATCAAAAACTTTCTATTTTTTATTCAGTCGACTGATAAGTTGACTGAATAGGTCATTTGTCGACTGACGAGTTCATCAGTCGACTGAATAGGTCATTTATCGACTGACGAGTTCATCAGTCGGCTGATGAGGTGTTGCTGGCCTGTAATGGTCAGCTCATCAGTCGACTGATGAACAGTATCAGTCGACCAACAATATCATAACGACTAGTTTTCCAGAATTTTCGGTTTTTGTTATTTTGTCTTTTTGTGATTTTTCTCTTGGTTTTTGGGGTTGCTTCATGATCCTATATATACCCCATGCCCTCTAACTTTTGAAAGTAATAAAGAAGCTTTTAAAACAAGTTTACAAGAGTTTAGTTTTTTTTAAAGTGTGTTTAAGAGTTTAGTTTGTGAAGAAATTTTCACAAGAGCTTGAGTATTTTTATACATAGTATAATTGATTTTATTCTCATTGTTACACACACCCACATTGAGCTTAAGTATTTTTATACATAGTATAATTAGGATTGTGAGAGATTATATTTTTGAGTTGTTCTTAATTGAGTTCTCACCTTGTATAGAGAATATTCATTTGTTGTTGAGCTATACTGTGAGGTTCACATTGTATTGCACAAATACACCAAGAGGAGTTTAGAGGTGAGAGACGTGGTCGGTCCCAAGAGAAGTGGGGTAGGTGGTAATGCCTAGAGATAGGTTGTAATTCCTAACACTTGAGGGAGACACGTGAGATGACAACACTTGAGATGGTAGTTTGTGTACTTACATTGTGAGATTGTGAACATTGATCGGTGAGTGTTAAAAACCGATATTGTGTGGTGTAAACGTTATTCAGGTAAGTGTAGAAAACCCGGTTATGATAGTAGAGATCTCCTCGAGGTGAGGAGCGGAGACGTAGGTCGTGGGAACCAAACTCCGTGGTCATATCGCTTGTTTGCGTTTGCATTTGCGCCTTATTTTTGTGTTCATCTTATATCGCCTTTGTCAATTGCTCATTGTTTATATTCCCACTATCTTGTTTGTTTATATCACCCTTAGTTTCATATTCTTGCACATATATTTGTAATATATCATTCTTGCTAGGATATATTTATTAATAAGTTTTTAATTGGCATAAATCAGATTAGATTAGTATAAACCCTATTCAACCCCCTCTAGGGTTCTTTCCTAGTAGCATTAGGGTGATTTCAATGTTGGTGCACAACATTGTACTGTATTGCTGTTCTTGGAAGCAGTTTGGCCTTGGGATCACTGCATCGGAATAAGCCAAATATTGATTTAACCACAGCGTTTCACAAACGCATAGCAGCTAACTTGAAAAAGTTTTAAAATACAACACTTCAGTTGCTTTCATTTCTTACTGATTTAGCCACAGGTGCCAATAGTTATTGCTAAGCAAATTTGGTCAGCACATGTTAGAATGGTTGATAACATTGTAAACATAAACAAAAGCATTGGAAAGGCTACTTATATAGCTATACTGATCAAATGGTGCAAGTAACGATAATTTATATATGTTCCATCTGCTTGCTTATTTGGTATCCACTCCCATAAACACGGTTAATAGTGTTGTAAGCTTATTGTAATTGTTAACATATCAAAAGTTCAAAATGAAATAATAACTAGTATTTTGTATGATGTGTTTGAGTACTTTGAGTCTGATCTTGTTTATAAGACTCTTTGGCTTAGGATAATCTAAGCAAAGATGTATAGAGTATTTCGTATGATGCTTTGTTATTAGAGTGGAGTACTAATTTTATGGTATTTTAGGGCTTTTGTCATGATGGACTTTGATGAGATTAATTAATAATGGATCTATGTAATTTCAGGTGGGAGAGATCACAAGATTGATGATTTCGAATAGTTTTTTATGATTTCGCGAAGAAGGGTTTCTACTTGAAAGGTTAAAATTACATTGCTTCTCCACCTATTCCCTTGTCCTTTGTTGCGAAAGTTATAAATTTTTTTAAAATAAAAATTTGGCATACAGTTAAATTTAGGAACAATAAAATTTGAAGCTTTAGCATTGTTGAACTGATTTAGTTCTATAACTGTACCTCTAAGCAAGTATATAGATATATTCTTGTTAAGATGTGTTTGAAGGGGAATGGGGGAGGTGGAGGAGGACATGGGAGTGGGGATATGAAGTAAACTTCCTATCGGAACACCATGTTGTAGGGAGTAATCTGAGCCATACATGGGTCATGAAAATTACTAAAACACTCCTACCATATACATTAGTTCGTGTAGAACGCTCTGCACGATGCAGGGCGTTCTGGTAAGATTCAAGCTCATATGGAGGGTTGTGGTTGTGTAAGGTCCATAGGTATCAACTGCTAGATGCTAACTGAAGTGCTTTTTAGTGGAGAAAATTCATATTTGGAT
>NC_033797.1:82876357-82894031 GCF_001876935.1 Asparagus officinalis | reverse complement strand
GTTTTATTGAATTTATATACATTAAAGAAAAGATGTTCATCATGTTTTAAATTTATAATATCAATATTAAAGTTGGCAATTTCACTGGTTCACTTACAGTATGTATTAGTTAAATATTTGTTTTATTGTTATATTATAATTGTTTATACTGATTTTATTGATTTCATTCATTTATAAACTATTTATGCCGAATTTCAAGTTCATAAGTATCACATGCCTTTTTCTTTAGAACTACCCTTTATATATGGTGACTTTCTATAGGAACAAGGGAGGGATTCTATTTTGGACTCCGATGGAGATTGTTATTATACAGAGGTGAAGAACTTGTCTCTATTTATAAGTGTTCCCTCTGCACCTGCGTCTCCAAAAGATCTGCCCTGTAAGACCCGATCTCCAATGGAAGAAATCCCAGAACGTGAGATATTCCTAACCACCGGGTCGGATTCTTAACAGGTCGGGTTACAGATTTGGTCCATAAGACCAAAACCACTTACATCTCCCACTTGGCCGAAATGGTCAAATGTTTTCCAAGCACACACTCCCACTACCCGTGAGATGTGACTTAAGATGTAATTCCATACTCCCACTGTCCATGAGATATATGCACTTTTCACTCTATGTGAATAAACCGTGTACAACCATTATCCATGATCGTCTCTTTTCATTATTCATGAAAGTTTCCTTGACTTAGATATTTCTAAGTCCCATCAAACCAACATGTTTGATGAATGTACCTACTGGGATACCCTTCGTCAAGGGATCAGCAATCATGTCGTTAGTAGGAATATAAGTCACACTGACTTCTTCTTTCTCCACAATATCATGAATATAATGATATTGTATCTCAATATGTTTTCCTTTAGAATTGTTTGCACCACTGTTGATTAAGCTGATGGCTGCTTGATTATCACATTATATCTCAATGGGTCCATCCACCAAATTGAGATCAAAATCCTTTAGGAACCGTCTTATCCAGACTGCATGAGTAGCGGCCATACTGCAGGCTATGTACTCAGCTTCTTGTGTGTATCTTGCCACACATCCCTGTTTCTTAATACCCCAAGAAACAGCTGCACCACCAAAAATGAACAAATGTCCGGAAGTGGACTTCCCGTTATCTTTATCTCCTCCAAAATCAGCATCAGAGTAACCAAGAACCTCAAGCGAGTCTGTTTGATAAACTAACTTATCATGCACAGTACCTGTCAGCTACTTTAAAATCCTCTTAATAGCCTCCTAATGTGTTGGACTAGGATTACTTTGATATCTACTAACCAAACTCACTGGATATACTAGATCTGCTCTAGTACATAACATTGCATACATCAAGCTCCCAACTGCTTGTGTATACGAGACACCAAGTGGTTTCTGCCCTTCTCCAGGATATTGTTCTTTACATAACCACTTTCCCATGACCATGGTGTTGGCGCAGGATTAACCACTTTTCCATAACCAAAGGTGTTGGCGCAGGATTACAATTCTTCATCCTAAACCTTCTAAGTATTGTATGCAAATACCTTTCTTCGTTTAAGCTTAACATTCTAGACTTTCTATCCCTAAGGATCTGTATACCAAGAACATAGAATGCATCTCTCATGTCCTTCATCTCAAATTCACTACTAAGTGCTGACTTGATTCTGTTCAGCACTTCTATGTCATTTCCAGCCAACAAAATATCATCCACATATAAGGATAATATTGTAAAACTGCTACCACTCTTCAAGACATATATATAGTTATCCAATTTATTTGCAACAAAACCAAGTTGGATAACAGTATTGTGAAATTTGAGATACCACTATCTAGATAATTGTTTTAAACCATATAAAGATTTCTTTAATTTATATACTTTGTTTTCTTGTCCTTCAACCTAAAATCTCTCAGGCTAATTCATATATATTACTTCCTTTAACTCTCTGTTGAGGAATGCAGTCTTGACACCCATTTAGAAAAGTTCCAAGTAAAGATGTGCAATAATTGCTAAGATAATTCTAATATAAGAAAACTTAGCCACTAGAGAATAAGTCTCCTGATAATCTATACATGCTTTCGGAGTAAAGCCTTTAGCAACTAATCGGGCTTTAAATGTATCAATTGACCCATCAACCCGACATTTCTTCTTTAATACCCATTTACATCCTATGGACTTCTTTTCTTCTTGTAAGTCACATATCTCCCATACATTGTTCTCTCTATTGAGTCAAGCTCCCTTTTCATGGCCTCTAGCCATTGTTCCGATTCATGTGTGTTCATAGCATCCACATAATTCAATGGATCAAATTGCTCATATATGTCAATATCTACCAAGAAATAGGATGGTTCACATGAATACAGATAATAATCATCCATCCATGTAGGTGTTGTTCTAGGTCTTTTATTACCACTAAGGCTTACTGGTTCAGCTAGTTGATTTTCCATAAGCATATTCTTATTTAAGGGCTCATCTTTCATTATTGGATGATTTACTTCATCCACTATGTCCAGGTCATCGTTGGGAACATCATCTAAGTCTAGCAGAGATGGTACTGCCTCTTGAACTTATTCCCTTTCCTCTAGATTTTCTAGAAAAGTAGCATCTCTACTTTCAATGACCCCTTTATCTTCATAGAAGAACCTATATCCTTTAGATTTTTCAGAATAGCCTATAAATCTACACTTTAAGGTTTTGAGATCTAGCTTATCTCTAACCTGATATGGAATGAGAACATACGAAACACAACCACATTTTATTAAGTGACTTAATTAAGGTTTGTGTCTATTCTAAATCTCATACGACGTTGACTCGACTGATTTTGTGGGAATCATATTCGAAATATAATTCGTAGTCAATATTGCTTCTCCCCAAAAATCTTTGGAGAGACCAGAATGTGAAAACATACATCTTACTACATTCATCAATGTCCTAATTTTCCTTTCAGCCACACCATTCTGTTGTGGCATGTAAGGCATAGTGTTATGTCTCTTAATACCATAATGAATGCAATAGATTTCAAATTCCTTTGAGTTGAATTGTCCACCTCTATTAGTTCTTAACACCTTAATATACCTTCCATATTTCCTTTCTACTTCTATCTTATATCTTTTAAAACATTCAAATGCTTTTGATTTTCAGTTTAAAAGATATACAAAAGCATACTTTGAGTAATCATTTATAAAGGTTATAAAATATTCTTTATTACCTCGTGTCTTTACGCTTAATAGTCCACAAATGTCAGAATAAACTAACTCTAAAAATTCAATTACCGTTTGACCTTCATGAAATGACTTTCTAGTCATTTTCCCTGTTAAGCAGTGTTCATAGGGTAATGTCCTAACACTTGTCAGATTTTCTAACAAATCTATTTTAATTATCTGATCTATCTTTCTATTACCAGGGTGTCCTAGTCTCATATGTCATAGATCAAAATCTGATAAAAAACACGAGGAATAAAGCAAAGCAGAATTCTTATTACAAATTTTAGGTTTTACAACGGAAAGACAAACTAAATCATGTTCGGGTACAAACTTGCCATAGCATACACTTTCTTGTCTTTTCCAATAGACTCTATTATCGTAAAACCTAACTTCAAGAACTTTCTTCAGGAGGGTTGGGATAGAGATCAGATTACATCTTATGTCAGGTGCATAAAACACTTCCTTGAGAACCATGATGTTGTCCCCAAGACCTAATCTATAAGAAATAATACCTTCAACATCTAGGTGGTATTGTTACCCATGTAAATCCTTTGATCTCCCTTCTTCAGCTCCTTAAAGTCGCATATCCCTTCCTTCGTCTTTTTAATATGTCGGGTTTCTCCCGAGTCAATCCACCAGTCACTAGCGTCAGTAGTTACAGTATTGCACTCAATGATGCGGATGAACTCCCACTTACTGGATGCTCCTTGTTCTGGGTGCTTGGGACCGCCCTTGTTCTTTTCCTGTGGACAGTTGGCTTTAAAGTGGCCGAACTTCCTACAGATATAGCATGATCCATGAGGTCCTTTGTTACCGCGAGCGCGTTGCTAGCCAGATCTTTTGAAGGAAGGCTTGACAGGTCCAAACTGATTGTTTCCTTGTGCCTTGCGATAATGAGCTGCATTTTCTTCTTCTTGTTGCACAAGGTTCACATCTGAACCTCTCCGCCTAGCTAGTAAATCATGTTCCATTGCTAACTGGGCTGGCAAGTCAGTAACACGTTTAATGGTTCCATTAAGCCTAAGTGTTGTGGCGGCCATATCTAGTGACGGTGGCAGGCTATTCAAAATAGTTGTCACCTACAATTTCTTAGAAATTTCAGATCCTGCTAAAGCTAGGTCCTTAGACATGACAATCATCTTGTTCACATGTTCGGTAATATTATCACCTTCTTGCATACGACATGAATTGAATTTATGCATTAAGACCTGTATTTTCACCTCAGAAGTAGTGTCATACTTCTCCTTAACTGCAAGCCACATTTCCTTAGTCGTAATATAGTTTTCAAAAATTTTGATTAAACTATCTTCCATAAACATTAATATCAGGCTTTTAGCCTTATTGTCGTTAAGTTGCCACTGATCAAGCTCTGTTTTCTGAGCGTCAGTGGGATCATCAGCAAGAGTTGGTGCAGACTAGGACACTATCTAGATTGTCATGGATAAGTCCGTACTTAATTTTTCTATACTACATGTCATAGTTGGAAACATTAAGGCGTTCTATTTTTGCCAGTTTAGATATAATCAATTTACTAGCCATGATGATAATAAAGTTGTATGGTATTTCAAACAGAATTGATTTAGGTTGCTAAAATATAAAACTAACTTAATTAATTGATACTAAAACAGTTAAAAATAAAAAGAAGTTTCAAAGTTGTACTGTAATAATAATAATGAAATATAAAGAATTTTTTTTAACAACAACATTACTTATATATAAAAAATTAATTTAAGAATAAACTATTAATTTCAATAAGCAAATAAATACTAACTATTATCAAAGGTAAATGAGAGATTAAAAAAACTCAGAATTTTCAACTGTTAATTACAGACCCCTTTCCCGTTTCTAAACAGTCCCAAAAAAATTGTTTAAATTTCTATAAAAATCACAGAACAATGGGGCGGGTCGGTGGGCGTGGGTCGGCGACTGTGGGGATGAGAAGACGACCCTGTTGGGCGGAGCTTAGGGCTTTTGAAAGTTGGTCGGCGGGTGTAGGGTTCTGAGAGGAGGAGGTACGGGTCTGGGATGCTTTTACTTTTGAAAGCTTGAAGTTGTTCTTTGGAGCGGCGATCGCCTCCAGAATCATCGAACTTTAGGGAGATAGTGGCGGGCTCCGTAGGCAATGTGAGTGAGGCTGGGGTTTAGCGGTGGAAAATATAAAAAACTAGGATTTGTGGATCGTATCAGCTCTGATACAAGTGTAGGAACAAGAGAGGGATTCTATTTGGGACTCCGATGGAGATTGTTAGTGTACAGAGGAGAAGAACTCGTATCTATTTATGGGCGTTCCCTCTCCACCTGCGTTCCCAAAAGATTTGCCTAGTATCTCTCTAAACCGAACTCTCTGTAAGACCCGATCTCCAACGGAAGAAATCCCAGAGTGAGATATTCCTAACAATCGGGTCAGATTCTTAATGGGTCGGGTTACAGATTTGGCCCATGAGGCAAAACCACTTACACTTTCTTCTATTTGATGGTGTTCATTTTCAGATTATGATGGCCAAATTTTGCCAGTTGGCATGATGGAATTTTATGAAGATGTGTTGGAATGTTGTTTTTTTCCTTTTTTGACATGATGAGCCTGAAATTCTCCACGAAGATGTGCTCAGTGATCATTTGTGATTTGACCAAAGTTTATAGCATTGTCATGAAGATGTGCCTTGTAATATTGTTTTTTTTCTTTTTTCTTTTTTGAGATAATGTGTCTGAAATTTTCCATTGTGTTATTTTACTTGAGAATTAAGCTCCAGGTTTATGGTTTACATTGCTAACTCTTTGTAGATTATTATGTTTGTGAAATATGAGATGTTAAGAAGCAGGTATTCAGAAATATGAGATATTGAGAAGTAGGTATCCAGGGATATGAGATATTGAGAGTAGATTAATTGAGACATACGAGCAGCTTGTTAGTCGTTGATCGGCCCACTTGTGTGGCAAAAGCATTGGCATCAATGCTAACGTTTGTAGAAGAAATGTTAGCAAATACTAACGTTTGCGAAAAACGTTGTAGCTTGCAAATGCACCCGCCCCTACTACGTAGGAGTATGCGATTTTAAACGTTGTAAATTGCCACTCCTTTTGTAGTGGAGTACCATTATTTTTAAGAACAAATTTTCAAAATAAACCTATTTTATTTTTTTATTAAAAAATTGACCCAGTGCCTTTTTATTTATCAAAACCGACCCATTTCGGACCACGTTAGCAACGTGGCCATGAAATGGGTCGGTTTTTTTTAATTGGCGCAGCTAAATAGTCGGGGTTGGCAACCCCGACTATTTAGTTATGCACAAGCTAAATTAGTCGGGGTTGCCAAACCCGACTAGTTTAGTGCCCTGTCTAATTCGTCGGGGTTCCCAAACCCGACCATTTGGCAGAGAGTTTTGGCCCAGTCGCCGAATGGAGCTGAAAACGACCGGGGTTGGAAACCCCGACCATTTAGCAGAGGAGAATTACCCTACGACAAAATGGTCGGGTTTGGGAACCCCGATCGTTTTGTGTGCGTGCACAAAATGGTCGGGGTTACCAACCCCGACCATTTGGTAGACTCACTTTTAGCTGAAAATTCAAACTCCTGCTATTACATATCAATCCACAATGCAATCACAATCACAATAATACACATACCAATCAATAATCTCAACTGAAAATCCATATTGAATCGGATACATACCATGCAATTCACATAATATTTAGTTTCAAACGCAAACATCCTATCAATACTCAATCAGATACATAATATTATGTTTCAATCAGATACAACTCGTTTTCCTCTCCCTCTCCCTCTCCCTGTCCCCCTCCCTCTCCCCCCGCCCTGACACGTTCACCTTCAACGTGAGCTTGGATGAGTTCCTCGTCCAGTTGTGTGTGAAGTTGGGAGTGCATGACATCCTCATCGACTCGAACCGACTGTGAACATCCGGCTTGGGCCTACTGTGAGACACCAGCTTCATCATGTGCACCGCTTAAGCCTGCCCCCGTGTGTCCTCTGAACCGTCGACGATCGTATTCAATTGGTCGCTCCTCACGTCCATCACGTCTTACATTATGCATCCTCTGCAGAGCGGACCGAATCTTTTTGATCATGCGAATGAACGTGTTCCTCGGTCCTGGCTCGGTAGTCGTTCGGATTGCATCATGTGCCATAGTAGAAAGTTCTTCGAGCTCTTGTACCAATAAGATAAAAACCCCAAGGAAGCTATTATGATTTGGATGATAATAAAATAAAACTCACAATGTACCTATAAGATAACTTTATATTTTGCTTATATACTTACCAACTCTCTCTCTTAACTGGGCCTTTTGGTATGTACTCCTTAGGGGCTTTGTTCTCCTGAAATATCCACCGGTGAGTAATCCCCCAATACCATCGCAAATACACACCTAGGTCAGGTGCGTCGGCCCTCTCCATCACCAACTGTTCTTCCCTGTAATCCCACCTTCCAATGTAAGCACCTTTTCTGGGATTTCCCTCTATTATCTCCACAGGGTTCGGGATATGTTGTTGTAGCCCAAATTGTCGGAGCACACGATCGGGCACATGCTTCTCGACAATCTCAAAACATATGATCAGCACACGAGCACGCCATACATCCGGCTCTTCTCTGCATATATCTGGTAGTGACTCTAAAACTAGTTCATATAGCATCCACTTGACCTATAAAAAGATAAAATAAAGCAGATTTCAGTAATAAATGATGTAATGATTGAATTTTTTTAGATATTATGATTTAATATATGTTCGTCCTCCATTTGATCGAGCTCATTCCTATAGAAGTTTTCATGGCCCTTTGGTGAGGTATGCCAAGATCTGGATATATTCCATCTAATTTATATACAATGAGTTAGTATTAATTGAAATAAACATATAAAATTACATGTAATCATATATTTTTTAAAATAACTTAGTAATATCTGCAGCCTAACGGAATATGGACATCAAGAGCACGTGCCTCTCTCAAATATGGGCAACCCAAACGCAATCTCTCCCAAGACCATATCTGTAGCAAAGTGAGACAACCCTTGAATTCTTTGTTTTGAACAAGAGCTACTTTGGTCATCTCCCTATACAGATACGCTAACACGGCACTCCCCCATGACAATACCCCACAATCCACAAGATCATCCAGGAGTGGCAACCACCTCACGTACACCGAATCCTTCGTGGAATCCGGGAAAAGAATAGTACCTATCATGTGAAGTATGTATGCACGGGCATACATCTTGACGATCTCCTCGGTCGCATCGATCGGAAAATTCATGTAATTGTTTCTCAACCATTCAAGCTTGATCCTTCCACCTCTCTTGTGAGGAACTTGACCCAGCAATGCTTCACACTTCCCTAGCCAGTCGACAGCATCCCCATCCACTCTGAGTCCAAGCAAAACCCCAACATCCTGTAATGTAATCGTTGACTCTCCTTGGCGCAGGTGGAATGTGTTTGTCTCGGGCCTCCATATTTCAACCAGTGTCGTCAAGAGAGCCCAATCAAGTCTCACCCATTTAATTTGTGAGCACTCAAAGAAGCCTGCTTGACGGACATAATATTGGACATGTGGATCAGTCAACTCCTAGCTCGAGTGTGCACGAGTGTGATCAACGATAGTAATGCTCGGGGCCTGCATATAATAAACAATGCAAATGTTCAGTAACAATCAATAACTTAGAATAATTAATATGATTGAATATGTAATTTATAACTATCAATCTAATTACCTCCCCAGTGTCAATCTTTGCGGATCGATGTCGAGGTTGGTCATAAAGGACCTCATATGTCAATGGACCCGCCTCCATATCTACACATGTGATGATATAAATGAAGTAGAATATAATGAAGTAAAATAAAAGTTCAAAATTTGTATATAAATGAAGTAGAATGATTAATAAAAATTCAGTACCCATTAATTGCTATCTATTTGGATTGGTGGGACAATGAGATCTCCTGTGGCCCGGTTGTCTACTATATCCACACCTATTTTTTTGATCTCCTTCCCGACCTTTATCCATCGTAGATTTTATGCGTGTTGATCTCGGACGTCCGGCTTGTCTCTTAAATTCAGGAGGTAACACATGTGGCCCGTTATAGGGTGGCCAGTATCGACTATCTACAATAGGATGAAAAAACTGACTGTATGAATCTCTATAGTGGCTTTTTTTTTTGTGGCCAGTATCGACTATCTACAATAGGATGAAAAAACTGACTGTATGAATCTCTATAGTGGCTTGATTGATACCACTCAGAAGCGTATGTGTAATACAATGTATTTGCACCCCCAAATTGCTTGGTCCTAACCGGTATAACATGTGAACATGGTAATTTTTGCAATTCTGGTATGTTACATGTGCATGCGCATTGTGTCCCTCATAAATTGATGGTGTAATTATGACCGTGATTGTCTGTAACCTCCCATTCATCTATAACAAATCTAACAATCTTAGTCAATCTGGCATGCTTAACACGAGCTTTTATAATCTCTTCATTTTTTAGGGTGAACAACGTCCCCCACTTTGCTCCATCCTCTCGCGGCTTGACAAAATACTGATTTAGTCTATAAAATGTCCTTGCAACCAACGCTTGTATGGGCATTGCTCGAGCCCCCTTAAGTACACCGTTGAAGCTTTCAGAATAATTAATTGTCATCATGCAATAGTGATTCCCGCCATCTTTACTTAGTGCACACCGGTCGACGTAATCGCTTCCCAAACTACTCCTCAATCCAATCATGTGTAGCTTGAGATGTTGCCCTAATTTGATCCCGTATCCGATCATACACACACGTTTTGGGTGTAACACCCGCTTGCCAAAGAAGGTTTTGTAGATGTACTTGACCAAAGCTCTTTTTAAAATTAGCTCTAATGTGTCGTAAGCAATAGCGGTGATTATGATGAGAGCCAAATCTCCTGTACAATGCTCTTGGAATACCTTTCATCCTATCGGATATAAAAGTAATTTTCCTAGGAGGCAACACATTAAAAATATACAATTCGATGCAAGAAAAAAACCACTCCCAAATTTCACTATTCTCGACCTCTACAACTACGAAGGCCAAAGGAAATAAGCCCCCATTTGCATCTACCCCTGTAGCGACAAGCAATACACCCTTATATTTACCGTATAAGTGTGTCCCATCAATGTTAAGGATCGGTCGACAAAATTTAAATCCCTCGATCGAAGGACCAAATACCCAAAATAGCGAGGTGAATTTATAAACTCCCGGATTGACCTCTTTGGTTATGAGTTTGTATTCAGATCCAAAGTTGATTCTTTTGATCGCATCAAGATATTAAGGCAGTGTCGCGTAAGACTTCTCCAAATCACCAAATATTTTGGTCATCGCAATTCTCCTTGCATTCAATGCTTTGATATACAATATTTCAATCCACTTATCATGTGACACTCTATCAATTATGTCATCGGGCTTTAGTTCAAGCTTCTTCTTTAATTTTGGCATAATCAACCGAGTTATGTAAGAGACGGAGGCACCACTATGGTCTCTCTCAAACATTGAATTGTTACATGTGTGAACATCGCAGTATTTTGTAATCCTAAAATACCCATTATGTTTCTTTCCGGCAAATGCATATAACTTCCAAGAATATGCGTAATCAGATTCATTCCCCTCTGCCCGGCCTTGCCTTTGTGTATTCATAAAACAGATTTCCTCATAACTTGTGCGATTGCTTTTAATTTGCTTGAATTTGACCAACTTTTTGATTGAGTAATCACAAATAGCATCAACCAATTGGTCTTTAGTCTCAAATAATTCATCAACTCTGAAAGGGACCCCCTCATCATCTCCTTTATTGGATGAACTTTCGCCAATGTGTATATTATGTACTGTGGAAGAACGAACCCACTCATCATCCTCAAACTCGTCGGGGGGTGGTTCATCATCCTCAACATATTCATTATTAACATAAGCTTCATTTGGCCAATCCGGATTCTCTTCATCATCTTCACCCACAAATTGCATGCTGTCGACTGGTGCATTATCTTCATCTTCACTATCAGAGGCGTCGCTTCTTTCATCCGCTTCGTATGAAGGTGCACCACTGTGATATTGAAATTGAGTCCGCTGCATTTCACTCGAAGAAGAAAGAAAGCCTTCAGACTCAACTCCCAAATCTAACATGCGTGAGAATTCTCCTAGAGCGTTGAATATTTGGCCCGTACTATGTGGCACCGTTTCAATAAACAATTCTACCGTTGGTTATGACTTGCTCAAATTAAACAAAATACTCATCGAATGATTGTTTGAGATCTCAACTGCGGACATTCTATCATAAGTTATCGGCCAACTGCATATTATTTTTAGTCGATACTCTCGTGGGTCAATTGTCGTAACTCGATGCAATTCATTAACCAAGTCAAGGTAACTATATGATTCTGATATCATTAACGGTATTGTCACCCCTCCGACGTACATTGGCATATTATTCATTCCATAATTAACCGTTCCACCATAAGAGCAAGCAATAAAAATCATATTGTTCAACCTATACAAAACAAAATTATATCATTTAAATATAATAAATTTAAAAAATATTATCAATTACAACCCTAAACCCCAATTACAACCCTAAACCCTAATTATAACCGTAAACCCCCAAATCCAAAACCTTAAAATTGACCCCCAAATCCTAAACCCTAAAATTGAGTATTTTATGCCCCAAATGTTTAATTTTAACTACAAGAAGAATAAATAGTCTAATTAAACCACTACAAATAGAGTTCAAACCCTAGAAATTCGTTATTGAGAAAAAACCCTATATTTTCTACATGTTAAAATAGGAGAAAATCTAGAGAAATTACCTAGTAGATATTCTAAGATGAAATTCCGACGAAAAATTATGTTGAAATCCCCAATTGGTGGCTCAAACAGAGTATGGGAGGAGGAGAACGACGGAAATGAGAGAGAGCAGTAGCTGGAAACGAGTGGGAATGAGAGAGATGAAGCGGTGACCTTTATATAGGCGGCGGGCCTTGTTAACAAATAGTCGGGGTTCAGAACCCCGACTATTAACCTTAGCCGTTTTCATCAGCTGCGACTGGGCCAGACTCTCTGCCATATGGTCTGGTTTGGGAACCCCGACCATTTCGGAATGGGCTTTTGAAATGGTCAGGGTTTCCAACCCCGATCAATGTTTCAATTAAAAAATTCGACCCAATTAGATAGGGTCCTAAATTAGTCGGGGTTAGAAAACCCGACTGTTTTAGCTTGTACCTGTGCTAAATAGTCGGGGTTAGCAACCCCGACATAACTAAATAGTTGGGGTTGCCAACCCCGACTATTTAGCGGCGCCAATTAAAAAACACCGACCCATTTCGCGGCCACGCTGCTGACGTGGCCCGAAATGGGTCGGTTTTGATAAATAAAAAGGCACTGGGTCGGTTTTTAAATAAAAAATAAAATAGGTTTATTTTGAAAATTTGTTCTTATTTTTACTGATAAGAGGATTGACAAAATGAGTTACAATGGCGTCAATTTGTTAGTAGGTAATAATCTCGTCCTGGTTAATTATTTGGCTTGATCATGAAATGATTTAAGATACAATTAAATCAAGGTGGCGTGTAAGCATATATAAGCTAGATGGCTAGTTGAATATAAGTCAATGATTGAATTAACTAATCTCCAGATATAAACCGAATGAGTGGTTTATCGAATTATTTGTTTAGACTCAACTATAATATATAAGTTAGATTTAAAATCATCTGAAATAATTTCACATATTTAATTTTGTAAAAACTAGAGGAAACAGATTAATGACCATGTAATAGGTAAATGCGCACGTACGCAGCGAATGATTGAAAGCGGTTCAAAGCTTGAAGTAGAAATATGTAAATTATGAATCTAAACTTTGATGCATTAATGATGAACACAGATCTAAATTTTTCTAACAAGAGTTTTTTTTTCTTTCAATAAATGATTTGATTTCCTCTTCTACATATTCGAAGGACGTTATCATCCTTTGATCGCTCATGCAATAAAGTAAGTATTGTCGGCATCGTCACTTAAACCCTATCTATTAATCAGTGTGCCCTTTGCAAACTGTGAATAGATATTATCCTTTTGAAGCTCAAAAGCACAATTTATAGTCACTAATAATTAGCAACCAAAACAATACTTTATTTTATGATTAGCAACAATAATAATTTTTAGCATCAGGCCCCTTAAGCTTACATCAAAGGAAGAAAAACGCCCATGAACAAATAGCAAAATATGCTGTATCGTGCTAGTTTAAGATGTCAACTCATTTCACCAAAAAAAAAAAAGATGTCAACTCATTCTAGGCTTTTTAGTGAAAGTGATTTACGAGTCCTCAAGAAGCTAAGGTTGCAATTACTATAAGAAAACACTTATTGTAAGAATTTGGTGACATGACATCTTTAAAAGTTCAAGCAAACATAGCCACAAGTTACATTAATCACCTAACCTACGTTTTTACCAAATCCGCACTTTCTCCATCTACTTGCTATCTGATTGTATCATCTGACCTAATCTTTATGGTTTTTCTTTCTTTCTCTTCTTTTCATAAAAATCACAATGCAGAGTTAACTGAACTAAAAGCTTGATGTTCCTGATAATTAATATCTAATCAGCCTAAAAAAGTTCCCAATTTGGTACAACGTTCTTGGCTATGATTTTGAAATTTGGATCTCTCCATCTTATATTATTATAAAAATGTGTAAGATGTCAAAATATTATAATTATTATTATAATATACTTTAATAATATCAAGTTAATTTTACCATAAATATTACTAAATATCTAGGAAAAATTATGTCAAAGCCCTAAATATAAGAAGTTGATGTGGCTCAGCCCCTCCTATCTTGGCCCATGTGCAATAGCCCTAAATAATCTAAATAAATGTGACCCAACCCGTCTAGTCCAAGCCAACCTGTATTTTAATCTAAACACCAGAAAATACCCCTTTCTCCCCAGAATGCGAAATCTAGATCTAGCGGTGGTGGCGCATGGTCGCCATCATGGCGATATGATGGAAGTTTTGGGGGAAAAAATTGCGATTTCCCTCTATTAAATCTCTCATTAACCTAATTTTTTGTTAATAGATATCATTTATAATGGAAAACTCTTATTTTTGGAGTTAGGATTTATGATCTTCAACTCCCCTATTGTCCTAAAATTCCTTCATTACTCCTTATAAATCCCCTTCGTTAGAAGCATCTCTCATTTGCATGGTGTACTTCGGTGAGAAAGTGGTGTTCTCATTGTTAATGTCTTGAACATCCTTTTTTGAATTGAAATTTGTTGTGGCGGAGAGGTTGAATGTCTCATATGATGCGTTATCAATGATATATAAATCTAAAAGGAACTTCGATCTCAATTTTATGATTGAGAATGAAGATAATTTAAAGTGTATGATGGAATATAATTGTAATATTGGGTGTGTGGAGATCTATATGCGAGCCATTGTATATATTGATGTTTCTAAATCTCAAAACACCTAGAAGGAATCTCTTGAAATGTAAGTTATCCTTAAAATTTTGAAAACGCCATGGTTGTTAAGCTTACAAGATAGGTGTTAGTTTTAATAATCAGGCGTTAACTATTAGTCCTCTTTGTTATTTTAACATAAATTATTATATTTGTGTAGCATTATCACTATATTGAAGTCACAGTTTAATGGTAACACTCCAACCGCAAGTCATAATTTAGAGAGGATTCCCACTGATAATCCGTGTGACGACAATATAAGTCGATCCGATGATATTATTAATAGCACTGTAATGATTCTTGTTTCATGGCACATTGTATTAACTGAAGAGGGCTAACAATTTGAAAGTACCGATGAATAAAGATTAGCTTTATCATATTGTTCTATGTCAAAAAAGTTTGATTTTGAATTTTGCAAAGAACGAACCAATACGTATTCAACTTTTTTGCCGATATAAAGAAACTTATAAGTACCCTTGGAAGTTGTTTGCTTTTACTGTTGAAAATGAAATGAGACTTTTTATCAAGAAGCTTATGAGCGAACACACTTGGGGATAGCATGGCTAAAATGCAGGTCGTTTAAGGACACCTCGTAAATTCATTACAACACAACTGCAACCACTGGTAAAGGTGCGCCAAAAAATCCGGCCTATAGATGTGCAAAAGGAGCTCCTCACAATGTACG
This sequence comes from Asparagus officinalis, assembly GCF_001876935.1. NCBI lineage: Eukaryota > Viridiplantae > Streptophyta > Magnoliopsida > Asparagales > Asparagaceae > Asparagus > Asparagus officinalis. Next base: position 82,878,719 of record NC_033797.1, on the reverse strand, counting down.
TCCTTAGATTGATTATAGTAAGATATGGTGCAGTAAAGAGAGAGCACAAGAACAGCTACATGGGGATTCGTATGAGACGTAGGATCAACTACGATGGTAAAAATTTGAGCTTTAGCATTACAGTTTTTTCATTTTCTTCTTAGGATAGGGGGTTACATATTAAGCCTAACTATTAACATGCAAATTTTAGCAAATGCTGATAGCATGTTAATTTCACCAAATGTTTGTTAAATTACGCTGATAATTGTTAACTTTCATAGATAACTGTTAAGTATAATTGTTGGGAACTAACATTAACAGATAACATGTGAATTTTACCCAATGCTTGTTAAATTATACTGACAGTATGTTAATTTTATCAAGTAGTTATTAAGTTACACTGATAACAGTTAACTTTCATAGATGACTATTATATATAATTGATGGGTGATAACTAACAAGTAGCTGCTATCATTTACAAGAAGTTGTTAGCTTCCAAATTTATTTTATGAATTTACTAAAGCATGATCATAGCATTTTTTAATTATTGTTCTGGGTATGACTGCATAGTAAATGAGAGAAATCCAAGCGGCTATATTTGTGTTGAACAAAATAATAGAAGGTTTTGAAGACTCTTTGTTTATTATGTTGCTTGTTTGTTAGAAAGTTTGTGAGAAAATTGAGAATAAAATTTGTATTAATCTTTCTAACTGACATAGGAAAAGAATAAATACAATCTCTCATAGTAATCTCTCTCTAACTCACTTAGAAAAAGAAATTACACTTTTTTCTTATCGATTTCCCAATTTACAAAAGAGAGAAGAAATCAACGGAGATCCTTCCCTTTGTTTAAATCTAGATTCTTCCTGGTAGTGATTGGAGTTTGAATCTTGTATCCCATTGACGATCCAAACACTTTACTTCGTGGAATGTTAGTCTATTCCTCTTGACGTGACGTCAGGAAGAATTTGAAGGCAAGTTTAAAACTCTTAATGAGTTAAGAGCTCTAAACAAGTTTAAAACTCTATAAAAGAGTTGATTTCAGAAAGGAAATTAATATATTTTAACTTAACCAAATGGTTCACAAGACAAAGCACAAGCTCCAAGAAAAGCTCTTAATAATGCTCCAAAGATCTGATCCAAAAGATCCCAAAATTCGAACCCCTTTTATAGCTGACTTTTTAGCTATTTATAGGGGTTTAAGGGGTGTAACTGGCCCCTTAAATTGCTCCTTAATGAGGGTCTAATACCCTTAATTCATGAAAAATAGTTTTGGAACCGTTTAAAATGTGTTTGAATCAGTTAAACGCGGGATTCACATTCTGGAAAGGACCATCGCGTTTAGAACTGAAAACGCGGTAGTGAGCTCCATGTTTTGAACTGGAAACACGGTGGTGAACTCTATGTTTTGAGCTTGGAACACGGTGCTAAGCTCTGCATTTTAAGCTAGGAACACGGTAATGACTTCCGCGTGTTGAACTTGGGATGCGGTGGTGAACTCCACGTTTTGCTTTGAAAAGATCATCAACTTGTAATCTCTTCTATTAGAGTGTTGCATGGATTTTCATCTTGTAACTTTCATTTGTTGTTACGAAAGTTGTTAGATTATAACTTTCATCATCAATTGTTATGAGAATCGTCATATTATAACTCTCATTGATTGATATGAAAGTCATCAGATCGTGACCTCCATCATTTGTTCTTTGTGGGGATTATCTATCTGCAGTGATTTTTAGATAGCCTACAAAACCCTCTCCAAAGTTTTTGAAAGACTGGAACAAAATTTTAAAATACTTTGGATCTCAATTTTGTTTAATCATGGAACTCTTGATCTCCTATCATAAAGACTGGAACAAACTTGTCACGTAGGATCTATCTGCCATGGCTCTACTTCTGAATCGTAGGGGTGGGCCTTGTGTTTGTTGCTTTGAAACACGAAGGTGAGCCTCATGTTTAGAAGTTGAAACACGAAAGAGAGCTTCGCGTTTGGAAGTCGAAACGTGGAGGTGAGCCTCGCATACAAAAGTTAAAATACGGGGGTGAGCCTTGTGTTTAGAAGTTGAAACGAGGAGGTGAACTTCATATTCAGAAGTTGAACCGACTTAATGTGAACACAGAGATCGCATTTAGATGGGATTTCTGCCTAAAATTCTGTACTGATTTAATCGCTCCAGCTATGTATATACAGACCTTCGGGTCAAATCAAGAGTCCACCGACTTTTTTGTTTTGCTCAAATTTTCTAAACGAAAATTTTCATTCAAATCTTTGATGAACTCCTACTATTCTCCACCGTCGACAAAAACATATTTGGCTCCAAAAAAACTGTTTCAAAGTCCCATTCAAGAAAACCACCACCGCGGCTTCTAGCGCACCGGCGTCCTT
>NC_033797.1:82868233-82876347 GCF_001876935.1 Asparagus officinalis | reverse complement strand
GCCGATGGTGCTATTGTCCATGCAGCTGCATCGCCACCACAAGTCCCCCTTATTAGTGGTAAGTTATGGACTATTAAACTTGTTTTGACAAGTTTTGAAGTTTAAACAATGAACGAGACTCGTGTTTTTTCATTGGAACACGGAGGTGGACCTCTACGTTTTGAATTTGAAACGCAGGGTTAACCCTCACATTTAAAACTTGAAACGCAAGGTTAACCCTCGTGTTTAGAACTTAAAACACGGGACTGACCCTCGCATTTTGAACTAAGTCTTTTAGACTTCTCTTAGCTCCTCGCTTTCTGTATACTAACCATTTATCTCTTCTGCCTGTAGTGCGCTGTTCTAATGAGCCTCTTTCATTCCATCGCCACTTTGGTCATGAAGGTGGCGCAGACCACAATATGAAGTTCAGTCTTCGTCGAGAACTTCCTGTTTTCCAGGATCAAGACAAGGAGCGCGTAAAAATTGTTACTCATGCTATTTCAACAACTCTCAAGGATCTGGTCACGGATATTAAATTTGAGACTATAGACCGTAAAAAATTTGACAAGACGACCTTTCTATTCAAATATCTCATTGAAATTGAGACTAGACTTATGTAAGACGGGAACTACAAGTGGGTGAGGAAATTGGGGATCACAATCTCTTCTTGCCCAATATGGAGGGGATGTTCCCTTTGTTGTACTTCTAATGTGCTTCCATCCCGGGGCACATGCATTGGGATCTCATCAAAGAACAAGACATGGTTTTGATTAGTGCACTGACTTATTAATGTGTTCGTCTGGTAGGTTATAGCCGGCAGGTGACAGTTTTGAGACCTGGCTTAGTTACAAGGGAATATCCGGTCACCGAATCGGCTAGCCCGACTAACACTTTTGTCAAAAAATTTATTACGGTGAAGAGTGAATTTCCCGCACAAGATTTTAGATACTCTGGATGGGTGTATTTTGCCGAAGGGGGATGGTGGGCCCGGATGACAAATTTTGTTTTTGAGGAGTTGAGGGAACCACTTGCTCGATCTAGCCTTGGGGACCCTGTGATGGCCACCCGGTATAGGATTGTACAGAGCCACTATAACGTTTTTGCCATGCTGGAGTGGTACAACCCGGAGACGAGAACATTCTTTACACTAGTTAGGGGGCTAGGTTTTGCTCTCCATGAAATATTTGATGTCTCTGGTCTGCCGTTCGGAGACCTACCATATGAAGAATTCGTCTAGGAACGGAAGAACTCACAATTTTAAGAGCCACCAGTCTTGAGATCTACGCCACTTTTTAGGAAGTGATGTGTCACTTCCACATCTATACTCACCTCATGGGACTACGAGGAGGTGGTGTTAAGCAAGAATCCTAGGCGGAATACTTGTTCCAAAATCTAAACTATAAGGAAGCTTCAGTAACCCGTCTAGCTGCAAGCACTCTTGATGATATTGAGGCTCGTATTTATGCTGCAACCTCTCACTATGTTAATGAGGCCAAAGAGGTTATGTTCCTAGCTCTCACTGAGTTTGATAGCTTCCATTATCATGCTCAAGCTCTCTATCAGATATGGCTCTACTTGCTAGATTTCTGATGATGTGGCTGAAACGGTGTGTGGTACCTACCAAACCGCTTGAAGCCATTGCAGTTGAGGTTGAATATCCCACGGGTCTCTTAGCTCATAGGAGAACGCTAAACCTTCTCTCGGTAATGGTGTGCTACCTGGAAAGCCACTTAAGGGAGTTGTTTTTTTTTATTTTGTTCAAATTAAGGAGATGGGCTCCGATGAGAAGAAGACCTTCAAAACTCCTAACCCGCGCGTACCGATGCCATATACCTATTTGATGTCATGGTACATCTTGCATTTCCCTTTATTGATGACTGCAGCCTCTCCCTACAATGGTTCTTTCATTCCATTCGTACGACAGCTTTAATCAGCTAAGTGGGAGGGTTGGTACATGGTTAAGATCCAACATATTATGTCAAGGGATCTTAACTATCATGTTTTTCGTTGATTCCCTGAGTTTGAAGGCGATGGATATGGTGAGTTACATCAAGATATGAGGGGCCCCCATAGCTTTACAAATTTGAATGGGGGCATCTTTTGCTGGCTCATCAACATCAGGCTGGGTTATCTCCTCTTCTGGTAGGCAGGTAAATGCATCATTAAGCCCTATCAGCCTTATCAGTTTGCTCGACAGTTCAGATATGACCAGCTATATGTTAGAAATCCTAACCATCGGCTCACACTCATCGGTAATTTATACGAAGGAGTTAGGGCTTGGTATTATTCAGTAGCTGATTGTACCAGAGCTACATTTAGATTTCTCCATAAAACACCAAAATCCTACACTACTTTGGGCTTCTGTGCTTGGTATCACGCCACCTCTCAGATGCCTGAGTACAAACTGTACTCATCTTGTCTAAAAGTGATCAAAAGGATGTACGAATCAAAGAGGGGTTCTATGATGACTCGTCTGAAGTGGATTGATGAGTATTTAACTTGTGAAGAAGCGGTAGTTGGGGATGAAAGAGGCAAAGCAACCGAGGAAACTAGGGAAGAAGAACTGAGAGAAGCTGAGACACATGAAGAGAGGGAAGCAGGGAAAAAACCCTTACTATAGAAGAAACGCGTCTTCATGATAAGCGGGCTCGTCAAAAATTGTCGGTTGAGTCCCCAACTCCTAAAGTTCAAAAGGGAGCAAAGCTAATGCAACATGCTTTTAAGTCTGCACCTGTTGTTCATATCGAAGGGGAGGAATCATCTGTTGTAGGAATTTTCCATCAAAGGGGAATCCACTTAATTGGCCTAGCTTTAACAGGTATGGTTCCTTCTTATCATTCATCAGAAGAAGAAGGGGAGGATGAATCAACTGCTGAGGATACAGAGTCTATTCCAATGATGGAACCTCTTGCTGTGATTGTTCCAGGTCAAGCTTCAAGTGTCGTTCCCCAAGTTACATGGGCGACACAGGAGGAAGTTGTGACTACAACTACTAAAGCTGAGGAAGTTAGGCCTCAAGTCTGCAATGGCTAAATTCAAGAAGCTTGGTGGAAATTAGTCTCCTTCTGCTTCGGCGCTGCTGCCAATGATGGGAGCTATGAGGCCTAGTCCAACAACAGGACTATTTATTAAGTCAACTGATGTCGTAAGCTCGCTACAATCTTTCGTAGCAGAAGATGATGAGAAATTATCATATGGGACCTCTTTGGGTGATGACACTTGTTGGGATGATTTACTAGTAGTCACTTCTGACAAAATGTCGACTTATATTGCTATTTCTCCCGAAGGCAAGTGTTGTTCATTTTGAAATAAACCTTTCTTCTTTTGTGTTTTAACGATTTTTCATGTGCAGGATCTCTGACTCTGGCAGTTGAAGAGACTAGAGTAACAACTCCCCTACTGGAGCAGCTTTCTCTTGGGCAAGCGATAGCGAATCTTCTACCAGTGAAGCCACCTCCTCTTGTGATTTCCTTGAAACCCGTGCAAGCTATAGGTGTTTCAAGCTCAATTCAGGTGAAATCACCTATGACTCTCCCATCGAGCTCTATGACTTTGCGTGCTTTAGGGCCATCTCCCGTTGGTTATCTAAGCCCGATGGTTGTTCCTCACTTGCTCCATATTTTAATTGGGCAGTTAGAGAGTATGATGGAGCAAACTGTCATGATTGGCAATGCTGTTCAAGGCACTTTCGTGTCTTTCAGGCCCTTCTTAACAAATTTCCTGATCAGCATTAGATGTTTAGGTGACGTCCACTATAGTGAACATTGTTTAGAGGGCATTTCTTATTTAGAAGAGGACCTGAAAGCATTGCATGACCTTGAACGCGTCGATCTCGAGGCTCAGATTGAATCGACTTTCACTGATATCAAAGTTGAAACAACACGTCGACAGGAAGTCATTCAGAAGAATTTGGCTAAGAGGGAGGTTCATATTGGATCTTTAAATAATCAGTGTACCAAGCATAAGCTGAGTTGACCGCTTCGACCACTGCCATGCAGACCCCTTGAGAAGCGATCGCACAATTAAAGGTGGATTTGGTTCAAAAGGAAGCTCAGCTTGCTCAGGAGGAAGCTCTCGTGAAAGGCCTCACTCTCAGAATTGTAGAAATTTTTAAAAACTATTGCAAAGAAATGTAGATTTTTGAGGAGACCAAGAAGGAGGCATCTACTACGGTGGTGAACGAAGATGAACTCAGGAGAGAAGATATAGTGACGGTGCGAGCCGCTCATGAGAAAAAGCTTTCAGATGTCAAGTCTCGGCTTGCATCTTTCAAACTGATGGGACCGCAAACTAGATTTTGTATCGTTCTTTTGATAAGAACAAAACAACTTTGTATCACTTCGTAGTATTTTTTGAATAAAAATGATGTCGTTTTGGTTTTTCAATGTTTCTTTTCTGTGTCATGTTTTAATTTGAAACATTAAAAAATGATTGAAAGTACCACATGTATGGTATTAACTTGGCACAAATTCTCACTTAGAGTAAGATTCAACAATTCTTCCTTATTATCACTTAAGATAATTCCAAAAAAAATTTAATCCGCTTGGGATTTTTTATGAACACTTGCTATTCTATTGAAAACGAATTAACAAGTTCGTGGGGGTTTAACTATTAGAGATGCGGCATTAACATAATAGTAATTTGGAGGCTTATCATCCTATTGAAGAGCATTGATAAATTAATTTTTTCATCAGAGGTGTAATATTAACTTGATGAAATTGTGTACTTATGATTTGAATAAGATTTTGAAGACCTATCGCTCTATTGAAGACAGTTGATAAGTTAATTTTATCAGAGGTATGGTATTAACCTGACGAAATTGTGTACTTATGATTGAATAAGATTTTGAGGACCTATCACTCTATTGAGGAGAGTTGATAAGTTAATTTTATCAGAGGTGTGGTATTAACTTGATAAAATTATGTACTTGTGATTTGAACAAGATTTTGGGGACCTATCGTCCTATTAAGGGAGTTGATTAGTTGATTTTGTTAGAGATGTGATATTAACTTGATGAAATTGTGTACTTGTGATTTGAATAAGATTTTAAGGACCTATCGTTCTATTGAAAAGAATTGATAAGATTTTGGGGATCTATCACTCTATTGAAAAGATTAGATAAGTTGATTGTGTCAAAGATTGATATTAACTTGACAAAATTTTGGACTTGTGATTTGAACAAGATTTTGAGGACCTTTCACTCTATTGAATAGAGTCGATAAGTGTATTTTGTCAGAGGTGTGGTATTTGCTTGACAAAATTGCGTACTTATGATTTGAACAAAATTTTGAGGACCAATCGCTCTATTAAAGAGAGTCTATAAGTTGATTTTGTTAGATGTGTGATATTAACTTGACATGAGCTTATTGTGATTTGAGTAATTTTGTGGACTTATCATCCTATTGAGGAGGATTGACAAGTTGATTTGATTTGGAAAAACTTGTTATATTAAGAATGACATAATGTTGTATTCAAACCCCGTGGGGATGTTAATCGTCAGAATTATAATATTAACTCGATGATGTTTTGTGAATTTTATAGTTAATAGAGGTGTTCTATTAAACATATCAACACTTTGTCGAAGGAGTTTGTCACGGAAAACTCATATGAGAGCAAGCGTCATATTCCTGCTTTTGAAACACGGTGGTGAGCCTCATGTATATAATTGGAAACACGGAGGTGATCTCTTGTGTTTGTATTTGAAACGTGGGGGTGAAATACACGTTTGAAGCTTGAAACACCAGGGTGAACCCAATGTTTTGATGTTTTGAAACGCAAAGGTGACATCTATGTTTGAGGTTTGAAACGTGGGCGTGAACTTCTCATTTAGAACTTTGAACAGGGAGGTGAACTTCGTGTTTTAGAATTTGAAACGTGGAGATGAACTTCGTGTTTTAGAATTTAAAACGCAGAGTTGAGCCTCACGTTTGGAAGTCAAACAGACTTAACTTGAAATGCGAAGATCGCGTTTGGGTGGGATTCTTGCCTAGAATATCGTGTTGATCTTACTGCCCCATTAGTAGACCGATGTAGGTCAAATCAAGAGTCAATCAACTCTTTCATCTTCGTCTCTATTTGTGAATGAGGGTTCTCATTTCTTCAAGATCTTCAGCGATCATTACATTTCAAAACAATAAGTTTTTGACTGTCGATCAAAATCAATGGGATTTAAGAAACTCGCTTCCAAGCCAAAAAGGTCACCGAGGCAACTTCAAGAGTGCCGTGGACTAAGGCCGCCGGTGGTGCTTTTGTTCAGACAGCCACTCCACCTCCATAAGTCCCTCTTCACCCTGGTAAGTTTGGACTTTTGAACTTGTTTCGACAAGTTTTGGCTTGTTAACAATGAGCGAGACTCGTGTTTTACCACAAGTCCCTCTGCATTTTGATTTTAAAACCCAGGGTTGACCCTCGCATTTTGATTTTGATACGCGAGGATGATCTCTTCGTTTTGTAATAAAAATGCAAGACTGACCTTTGGATTTTGATTTTGAGACGCGAGTATGACCCTCTCGTTTTAAATTTGGAACGCGGTCTGACCCTCGCGTTTTGATTTTGAAACGTGGGGGTGACCCTTATGTTTTGAACTTGAATCACGAGGTTGACCTTCCTGTTTTCCATTCTAAGTCTTTGAGACTTATTTTTAGTTCATCTGCTTTTAGACACTAACTGTTATCTTTTTCCTTCGCATTGTGCCATTCCAATTAACCGCTCTCCTTCCAGCATTTTTTCGGATACAAAGGAGGTATGGATGATAGTGTGATTTTCGGTCTGCGCTGAGGACTTCCGATGTTCGAAGGTAATAGCATGGAACGAATGTTAACAATCTAGTTCACATGACCATCAGCTATTAGGGTCATTGTCACTGATGTAGAACTCAAGACGACTAACCATAAAAAATTCAAAAAGCTGGCGTTCCTTTTTAGAGATCATGTCAAAATCGATATCTAGATCATGTGTGCTGATGACTCCAAAATACTACGGAAGGGTAACGAACGTTTCCCTCTTCCTGCCTGAACATGCAACAAAATGTTATCCGCTCTCATATTTCTAGAGCATCTCCTTCAAAAGACATATGGATTGGAACCTTGTCAAGGAGAAAGACGACGTATCCCTTAGGACTTTCATGCATCGAAGTGTTCATCTTGTACGACTTGATTGTTAGGCGATAGCTCTGAGGCCTGATAGGGTTCTGAAGAAAGATCCGGTTCTTAAGGGTGCCATCCTAGCAAATATTTTTGTCCGACAATTTATCACTGTCCAGGGTGAATTTCCAGCCTAAGAATTCAGTATTGCTCAGATGGATATACTTTACGGACGAGGGATGGTGTGCTCGTATGATAAACTTTGTTCTAGATGACCTGAGAGAGCCACTTGCCCAATCTGGTCTTAGGACTCTAGTGTTAGCTACCTAATACGAGATCATATAGAGCCATTACAACTTCTTTGCTATGCAGGAATGGTACAATTTGGAGACCTGCACGTTCTTCACACCCATCAGAGAGCTGGGCTTCGCTCTCCATGAGATGTATGAGGTGTTTGACCCTAGAGGGGGGAGGGGGTGATTAGGGTCTTAAGGCTATAATTGTGCAATAAAAAATAAGACAAGCAACACACAATAGAGAGAATAACCAAAGCAAATGAGATAAAGTTAGAAATCGTTATCCAAGTGACGCACGATGTGTTAACGAGGTTTGGCCTACTGACCTACGTCCCCGCTCCCCACTCTCGACGAGAATCCACGACACAACCCGATTTGGAAGCCGAAACTTCTTCTACACAACGATCTCCCCAAGATCTCACAACTATACAGTTGATCACCATAAGATCTCACTCCCACACAGTTGATCTCCACAAGATAAAGCTCTCAACTGTAGTAATGGTGTAAAAATTCTCTCTTTACAATGTCCCTATGGCAAAAAGAAAGATTACACTAAATCTGGGATGTGAACTTAAAAAACACAGAAAACAGGTTTGAAATTTTTTGCTCTCAGTAAAAATAGATCTCTGGGTTTTCAAAGTGCTCGGGACAGGTTAAAGAAGAAGGGTATGAAGGGTTTATATAGGAGAAAACACTGCAGCCAAAACCCATACCCAAATCACCCAAATCCCGTAAAAAAATGTCGTCTAAAATC
>NC_033797.1:82834595-82868223 GCF_001876935.1 Asparagus officinalis | reverse complement strand
GGTGGTCGACCGTGAACACCGCGGGGGGGGGGGGGAGCCACTTTCGAGGCTTCGAAAATTTCCAGAGACTTTTGCTGTCGACCGTGGCTGTCGACCGTGAGAAATTTCGAGCTGACGGTCGGCCGTGGCGGTCGACCGTGAAAGTTTATGCTGCCCACTAAGGGAAAGACACATGCGCGGTCGACCGTGGCGGTCGACCGCGAACTGACGCAACAGATACAGTTAGAAAATAGTTTTAACTCTTTTTAGAAAATCTATAAAAATATTCAAATGACTTCTAAAAATTTATGTAACTTTGTAAATTATTTTTAATACTAAAAAAAACTGTTTGGAAAAGGAATTTTATGAAAAGGTCCTCATACTTGTGAAAATTGATATTTTGTCAAAATGCTCAAAAATATAAGTATGAAAATGTGTGTGTGATATCCCAATAGCTTCAAGTGAAATCTACAACTACTTGCCTACATTCTAGCACTAGAGAGAAAAGAAAAACTAACTAATATCCTCGCATAGAATTACAATTCTTTGAGTCTTGATATAGCTTTGAGTTGATGAAGCTTTGACTTATATGTGTTGTTCTTGATTAACATTTGCTTCATCACTATGCCTCCTCCTCCTTTGGATATCATCGTTGTAGCTCATATTCCATCCAATCCTCCATAAGTGGTACAAACAAGCTTGATATATATATTAACTACAATTTCACTCAACAAGCAATTAGTACCGATAATAGTGGTTGTAAAACATCATCAAAACATAAGGGCTAATAATCTCCTCCTTTTTTATGATGACAACCAACCATTATATAGGAGCAAAATAAATATAGCTTATAGATAGTAGATCCCCCTATCTATGAGCTCCCCCTTACTATGTGCATAAATGAGGAGATTTCTCTCCCCCTTTGTCACCATCAAAATGGGAAAAAAAATCGTAAACAAAAATGCATGTAAAATGCAACTAACCAAGCAAGCAAATAGAACTTTCACATAGTGCATAAACCCAAACCGTTCCTTATGTGATAAAAATATTCTTCACTAAGAGGCTTGGTAAAGATGTCCGCTAATTGAGATTTTGTGTCAATATACACAAGGGATACATCTTGCCTCTCTTCTTGATCGCATCAGAAATGATGGCGCACATCAATATGCTTGGTTCTAGAATGCAAAACCGAATTTTTGAAATATTGATAGCACTAGTGTTATCACATAAGATTTTTATATTTTAAAAATTCAAATCATAGTCAACTAAACTTTGTTTCATCCACAAAACTTGGGCACACCATAAGCCGACGGCAATGTATTCCGCTTCCGTAGTGCACAAGGCAACACAATTTTATTTCTTGAAAGATCAAGAGACAAAAGAGTTAACCAAGAATTGACATGTACCACTCGTACTCTTACGATCTACCTTACATCCGGCAAAGTCGACAACACAAAAATCATAAAGATCAAAAGTGGTGCGTTATGGATAAAATAAACCAAGATCAATTGTTTCATTGACATATGTAATAATTCTTTTAATCACAATTGAATGAGATGTTTTAGGAGAAGCTTGAAAACGTGCACATGCACACACACTAAACATGATATCGGGTCTACTAGTGGTGAGATAAAGAAGACTACCTATCATACCTTGGTATAGTTTTTGGTCCACATCCTCACCACTATCATCCGCATCAAGCTTGACACTTGTACTCATAAGAGTTGGTGCATGCTTAGAATTCTCCAAATTGAATTTCTTCACCAATTCTCTAGCATACTTGCTTTGAGAAATGAATATCCAATCCTTAGTTTGCATGACTTGGAGCCCGAAAAAGAATGTGAGCTCTCCCATCATGCTCATCTCAAAATGATCTTGCATAACTTTAGAAAAATCCTTGCAAAGAGATTCATTAGTAGCACCAAAAATAATATCATCAACATATATTTGAACTAAAATAAAATCATTTTTCCTTTTTCTCACTAAAAGAGTATTATCAATTTTTCTTTTAGAAAAACCATTTTCAAGAAGAAAACTAGAGTGACGAGCATACCAAACTCTAGGAGCTTGTTTTAACCCATATAAAGCTTTTTGAACCAGGTAAACATGATTAGGAAATGCATGATCCATAAAACCGGGGGGTTGCTCAACATATACTTCATCTTCTATAAAACCATTTAGAAATGCACTTTTAACATCTATTTGAAATAATTTCAAATCTTTAAAGCTAGCAAATGCCAAAAATATCCTAATTAATTCTAACCTTACAACCGATGCAAAGGTTTCATCATAGTCTATGCCCTCCTCTTGCTTGTATCATTGGGCAACCAAACGAGCTTTATTCCTTGTTATAATACCATGTTCATCAAGTTTGTTTCTAAAAACCCATTTTGTTCTAATTACACTAGCATTCTTAAGTCTAGGAATCTAGTTTCCAAAAATCATTTCTTCGAAAATTGTTTAGTTCATCATGCATAGCTAAAACCCAAAACCCATCCTTTAAAGCATCATTAATCTTTTTAGGTTCTATTTGAGATAAGAAGGCAACATTACCACACTCACTCAAAGCCTTTGAGCGAGTTAGAACTCCTTGTGAAGGATTCCCAATGATTTGCTCCTTTGCATGATTTGGTGCAAATATCCATGCTTTGGAGAGTTCTTCTTGTTCTTGCTCTTGAATGCTGTTGCTATCCCCATCCTTTTGAACATCTATTGAGGGTGTTTCATTTATTTGCAAAAGTTCCAATCCTCCCTCAACATCATAATCATCTTTCCTAAGCAAATCAACTTGTAAACCAATATTAGTCTCATCAAAAGTAACGTTTATAGATTCTTCAACAACAATGGTTCGTTTGTTGAAGACCCTATAAGCCTTACTTCGACGTGCATGTCTTAGGAAAATGCCAATATTAATTTTAGAATCAAATTTATCATGGTGATCTTTTGTATTTAAAATAAAACATTTACAACCAAATATGCGAAAATATCCAATAAAAGAAGTTTTGCCATAAAATAGTTCATAAGGAGTTTTCTTAAGCTTAGGTCTAATCAAAACACGACTTAAAACATGGTCTAATCAAAACACGACTTAAAATAGTTCATAAGGAGTTTTCTTAAGCTTAGGTCTAATCAAAACACGACTTAAAACATGGCAAGCCGTATTGACGGCTTCCTCCCAAAAATACTTAGGCAAATCAAAAGAATTTAACATAGTTCGTGCTATCTCTTGTATCGTACGATTTTTCCGTTCAAAAACACATTTTTGTTGCGGTGTTCTTGGAGTGAAAAACACATGAGTTATACCACGATGTGCACAAAAATCATAGAAAAAATTATTTTGAAATTCATCACCATGATCACTTTTTATTTTAACAACTGTAAACTCTTTTTCATTTTCAATTCTTTTAACATGATTTGAAAATTCTTAAAAACATTCATCTTTACTTGCAAGAAAGATTGTCCATGTAAAACGAGAGAAATCATCAATGATAACAAAAACATAATGTTTGCCTCCAATAGAGGTAACACGCATAGGACCAAATAAATCAAGATGAATTAATTGCAAGGGTTTAGAAGTTGATACCTCATTGATGGATTTCAAGGTAGACTTAGTTTGTTTACCTTTAGCACAATCTTCATAAATAGTATCTTTGATGAAATGCAAGTTTGGTAACCCTTTTACAAGATTCCTCTTGGATAATTTGGATATCAATTCCATGTTCGCATGTCCAAGCCTCTTATGCCAAATCCAAGGGCTTTCATCAACCGCCGCAAGACATTTAACATCTTGATCTAATAGCTCATTCATCTCAAAAATGTATACATTAGATTTTCTATTAGCAACAAAAATAGTTTTTCCGTTTGAGCTAACAATGCATTTGTCCGGTTTAAAGTAAATATCAAAACCTTTATCACTCAATTGGCTAATGCTAAGAAGATTATGATTCAAGCCACTAACCAAAAAAACATCTTCTATTACGGGAGAAGATATCTTACCAATGCATCCAATACCTATGATTTTACTTTTCTCACGACCACCGAAGGAGACGCTACCTCCTTCAATCCTTGATAGGGTTACAAATAGTTCTTTGTTGCCCGTAATATAATGTGGTCAACCACTATCAAGGTACCACATCTCTCTACGTCATGCTCGTGATGTTCCCTACAAGAGATGAATGTGTAGTAACTTTAGGTACCCAAATCTTGAGTCCTTGGTGGTTAGTAGGCTTGGTACCTTTGGGTACCCATGTCATTCCATAAAAATATTGATTGTCTTTAATCCTACAATAAGTAGAAATATGATCACGTTTCACGTAATATATGCACACAAAATTTCTCTTGTGTGTAGAGGCATGAGATCTATGAAATCTATTTCTCTCATGATGATGATAATTAGCATAAGCATGAGTGGGTCTAATCCTACCACTCTTAAATTCAAGTCTTTCAATCTTGGATCTTAATTGTTTGTTTTCAAAATCAAGATCCCCTAGCAATTCATCTTTTAAAGCAAGAGATGTTTGTAGTTGTTCAAGTTTTAAATCACAAGAAGCATGTAATTTTTTAAAGAAAGAAAATTCTATTGACATCCTTTTAAACTTAATGTTTAATTCTTCTAATGCGGTAGCTAGATCACTTTGTATATAAAAGGATTCACTTTCGGTATTGGAAACTACCTCCTTTTCATAAGCCATGAAGCAAATGTTGGGATCATGAATAGCAATCTTAGCTCCTTCTTAATTGCTATCCGAATCGCTTGGTTCGGATTCCTCCCATCCAGCATACATGGCTTTCTTTATGCTTATATCATGGTCCATCCCGGCCTATCTATAAGCTCCACCCTTACTATGTGCCACAACTGAGGAGATTCTTCCCCCTTTGTCACCATCAAAATGGAGGTAAAATGTCGGGTAACAAATGGTGTATATTATGAATGCAAATAACAAGAAACAAATAAACTTTCACATAGTACATAAACCCAACTTCCTATGCCAAAAATCTTCTTCACTAGAGGCTTGGTTAAGGATGTCCGCTATGAGGATTTTGTCCAATTATACACAAAGATACATCTGCCTCACTCATGATGCTTAGAAATACTGCGCCACATCAATCATCTCTTCTAGAAGCAAATGATTTTTTAAATATTGATACACATTTATCACAAAAGATTTTATATTTGAAAACTAACAATCATAGTCAACTAAATTTCGTCTCATCACAAACTCTTGAGCACAACATAAGCCGGTGCTAGTTATCTGCTTCCGCATGACAACGCAACACAATTTTATTTTTTGAAGCACAAAACAAGAGTATTACCCAAGAATGACATATTACACTCGTACTCTTACGACTCTAACCTTACATCCGGCAAAGTTGCACATCACAAAACCATAAATCAAAAGATGCCATTTTTGATTAAAAATAAACAGATCAACTCCCATGACATATTAATATTTCTTTAAGCATTAAGAATTTTTAGGAAAGCTCTAAAATGCACATGAACACAATAACATGATATCGGGATCCTATACTTGTAAAAAAGACTCCTATCAACCTCGGTTATTTTTGTCACATCTCGCACTATCATCCCGCATCAAGGCTGACACTGTACTCATGGGAGTTGGCTGCATCTTAGAATTTCCAATTGAATTTCTTCAACAATTTCTAGCATAATGCTTGAAAACGAATAATGCCCATCCTTAGTTTGCTGACTTGGAGCCAAAAAAGAATAGTTAGCGTTCTCCCATCATGCTCATTCAAGAATTATCTTGTATAACTTAGAATAAATCCTTTCAAACGATCAATCATTAGTAGCCACCAAAATATATCAATCAACAATGTTAGTGAAGCTAAATAAATCATTTTTCCTTTTCTCACCAACAAGAGGACTTATCAATTTTCTTTTACCAAAAAACATCTTCAAGCAAGAAAACTAGAGAGCGGAGATACCAAGCTCTAGCGCTTGTTTTAACCCATATAAAGCTTTTTGAACCGCATAAATATGACTTAGAATGCATATTCATAACTGGAGCGTTGCGCCTAACATTATTCTTCCTCTTCTATAAACCATGACAAAATTCTTTTAACTTCATTTGAAATCTTTAAGCTAGCAAATACAAAAACATGGCCTACAGTGATTTCTAACCTGCAACCGGGCAAAGGTCTTCATCCATAGTCTATGTCCCGCACGTGAAGAAAATTTGTTATTAGATCGGGGATTAAACTTCTTGTTCATTTTAATGAGTTCGGATATTCTTCTAGAGAGGTGAGCCACTTCTCTAGAAAAATTAACTTCACCATCCGACGATGATGAGAAGTTATCACTAGCTCCCTTAAGAGCTATGGTCTTCATTTTTGGTGATAGCTCATCAACTTCTCGTGGGGGCACTTCCTCCTTCTCCGTTCCCTTGAGCTTATTCTCATGAACCTTAAGCTTGCCGATGAGGCATTCGAGAGATAGAGTAGTAAGATTGTGAGCTTCCTCTATCGCCGTAGCTATGGGTTCCCATGCCGGAGTCAATGAATGAAGGATCTTGTAGTTCATCTCTTGGATAGTCAAACACTTGTTAAGACCATGCAATTCATTAATTATGTTAGTGAAGTGAGAAAACATAGCATCAATGGATTCATTAGGAAGCATTTAAAATAACTCATAGTCATGCATAAGCCCACTAATTTTGGATTCTTTAACTTGGGGGGTTCCTTCATGTGTAATACACAATTTCACCCAAATTTCGTATGCGGCTGCACACGTAAAAACCCTATTGTATTCATTAGGGGAAAGACCGCAAATTAAGGTATTCATAGCCTTTACATTGAGATTAGCTTGGTGCCTTTCTCCATCGGTCATGTTACCAATCTTGGACTGTATTCATAGCCTTTACATTGAGATTAGCTTGGTGCCTTTCTCCATCGGTCATGTTACCAATCTTGGACTTTTCTACATACTTTTGAGATTAGCTTGGTGCCTTTCTCCATCGGTCATGTTACCAATCTTGGACTTTTCTACATACTTTTTCTCTTTGAGTTCTAGAATATCAAGATTAATGCAACGAAGATAAATCCTCATTCTAGCCTTCCAATAAGCAAAATTACTATTGGTGAATAGTAGTGGTCTAGTGGTGGATTGTCCTTCTAGCATATACACATTCATTTATGCCTCCATAAGATCTTTTCTCTAACATGGTTAGATAAAAAACTAATATAGAGACCAAGCTCTGATACCAATTGTTGGACCCTAGAGGGGGGGCTAATTAGGGTCTTAAGGCTATAATTGTGTAATAAAAAATAAGACAAGCAACACACAATAGAGAGAACAACCAAAGCAAATGAGATAGAGTTAGATTTCGTTATCCAAGTGACGCGCGATGTGTTAACAAGGTTCGGCTTGCTGACCTACGTCCCCGTTCATCACTCTCGATGAGAATCCACTACACAACCCGGTTTGAAAGCCAGAACTTCTTCTACACAACGATCTTCATAAGATCTCACAACTACACAGTTGATCACCACAAGATCTCACTCCCACACAGTTGATCTCCACAAGATCAAGCTCTCAACAGTAGTAATAGTGTAAAAACTCTCTCTTTACAATATCCCTATGGCAAGGAGAAAGATTACACTGAAGCTGGAATGTGAACTTAAAAAACACAAAAAACGGGTTTGAAAATTTTGGCTCTTAGTAAAAACAGATCTCTGGTTTTTCAAAGTGCTTTGGACAGGTTGAAGAAGAGGGGTATGAAGGGTTTAAAAAGAAGAAAACACTGCAGCCAAAACACATACCCAAATCCCTCAAATCCCATAAAAAATGTCGTCTGAAATCTGTACGTAATAGGCCGTTGGAGTAAATGGCGGTCGACCATGAAAATCTCACGGTCGACCGCGAGCCACTTTCAGGGCTCAAAAAATTTTCATAGACTTTTGTGGTCGACCGTGGCGGTCGACCATGGGAATTTTCGAGCTGACGGTCGACTGTGAAAGTTTATGCTGCCCACTCAGGAAAAGACACATGCGCAGTCGACCGTGGCGGTCGACCGCGAACTGACACAATAGATACAGTTAGAAAACAATTTTGACTCGTTTTAGAAAATCTGTAAAAGTATTCAAATGACTTCTAAAAATTTGTGTAACTTTGTAAATTATTTTTAACACTAAAAACAAATTGTTTGAAAAAAGAATTTTACGAAAAGGTCCTCATATGTGTGAAAATTGATATTTTGTCAAAATGCTCAAAAATATAAGTATAAAAACGTGTGTGTGATATCCCAATAGCTTCAAGTGAAATCTATAACTACTTGCCTACATTCTAGCACTAGAGAGAAAACAAAAACTAGCTAATATCCTCACATACAATTATAATTCTTTGAGTCTTGGTATATCTTTGAGTTGATGACGCATTGACTTGTATGTGTTGTTCTTGATTAACATTTGCTTCATCACAATGCATCCTCCTTCTCTGGATATCATCATTGTAGCTCATATTCCATCCAATCCTCCATAAGTGGTACTAACAAGCTTGATATATATATTAACTACAATATCACTCAACAAGCATTTAGTACCGATAACGGTGGTTGTAAAACATCATCAAAACATAAGGGCTAACTATCTCCCCCTTTTTATGATGACAACCAACCATTTTATAGGAGCAAAATAAATATAGCTTATAGATTGTAGCTCCCCCTATCTATAAGCTCCCCCTTACTATGTGCACAACTGAGGAGATTTCTCTCCCCCTTTGTCACATCAAAATGGGGTAAAAAATGGTAAACAAAAATGTATATGAAATGCAAATAACCAAGCAAACAAATAGAACTTTCACATAGTACATAAACCCAAACCATTCCTTATGCGACAAAAATCTTCTTCACTAAGAGGCTTGGTAAAGATGTCCGCTAATTGAGATTTTGTGTCAATATACACAAGGGATACATCTTGCCTTTCTACATGATCGCGTAAGAAATGATGGCGCACATCAATATGCTTGGTTCTAGAATGCAAAACTGATTTTTTTGAAATATTGATAGCACTAGTGTTATCACAAAAGATTTTTATATTTTGAAAACTCAAATCATAGTCAACTAAATTTTGTCTCATTCACAAAACTTGAGCACAACATAAGCCGGTGGCATTGTATTCTGCTTCCGCAGTGGACAAGGCAACACAATTTTATTTTTTGGAAGCCCAAAACAAAGAGAATTACCCAAGAATTGACATGTACCACTCGTACTCTTACGATCTACCTTACATCCGGCAAAGTTGGCATCACAAAAACCATAAAAATCAAAAGAGGTGCTTTTTGGATAAAATAAAACAAGATCAATTGTTCCATTGACATATTTAATATTTCTTTTAATCGCAATTGAATGAGATGTTTTAGGAGAAGCTTGAAAACATGCACATGAACACACACTAAACATGATATCGGGTCTACTAGCGTTGAGATAAAGAAGACTACCTATCATACCTCGGTATAGTTTTTGGTCCACATCTATCGGGTCTACTAGCGTTGAGATAAAGAAGACTACCTATCATACCTCGGTATAGTTTTTGGTCCACATCCTCACCACTATCATCCGCATCAAGCTTGACACTTGTACTCATGGGAGTTGGTGCATGCTTAGAATTCTCCAAATTGAATTTCTTCAACAATTTTCTAGCATAATTGCTTTGAGAAATGAATATCCCATCCTTAGTTTGCTTGACTTGGAGCCAAAAAAAGAATGTTAGCTCTCCCATCATGCTCATCTCAAAATGATCTTGTATAACTTTAGAAAAATCCTTTCAAAGAGATTCATTAGTAGCACCAAAAATAATATCATCAACATGTATTTGAACTAAAATGAAATCATTTTTCCTTTTTCTCACAAAAAGAGTATTATCAATTTTTCTTTTACAAAAACTATTTTCAAGAAGAAAACTAGAGAGGCGAGCATACCAAGCTCTAGCAGCTTGTTTTAACCCATATAAAGCTTTTTGAACCCGATAAATATGATTAGGAAATGCATGATTCATAAAACTGGGGGGTTGCTCAACATATACTTCCTCTTCTATAAAACCATTTAGAAAAGTACTTTTAACATTCATTTGAAATCTTTAAAGCTAGCAAATACAAAAAACATCCTAATTGATTCTAACCTTGCAACCGGTGCAAAGGTTTCATCATAGTCTATGCCCTCCTCTTGATTGTATCCTTGGGCAACCAAACGAGCTTTATTTCTTGTTACAATACCATGTTCATCAAGTTTATTTCTAAAAACCCATTTTGTTCCAATTACACTAGCATTGTGAGGTCTGGGAATCTAGTTTTCAAACATCATTTCTTCAAAAATTCTTTAGTTCATCATGCATAGCTAAAACCCAAAATTCATCCTTTAAAGCATCATTAATCTTTTTAGGTTCTATTTGAGATAAGAAGACAACATTACCACACTCACTCAAAGCCTTTGAGCAAGTTAGAACTCCTTGTGAAGGATTCCCAATGATTTGCTCCTTTGGATGATTTAGTGCAAATATCCATGCTTTGGAGAGTTCTTCTTGTTCTTGCTCTTGAATGCTGTTGCTATCCCCATCCTTTTGAACATCTATTAAGGGTGTTTCATTTATTTGCAAAAGTTCCAATCCTCCCTCAACATCATCATCATCTTTCCTAGGCAAATCAACTTGTAAACCAATATTAGTCTCATCAAAAGTAACGTTTATAGATCATTCAACAATAAAAGTTCGTTTGTTGAAGACCCTATAAGCCTTACTTCGAGGTGCATATCCTAAAAAAATGTCAATATCAATTTTAGAATCAAATTTATCATGGTGATCTTTTGTATTTAAAATAAAACTTTTACATCCAAAGATGCGAAAATATCCAATAAAAAGAGTTTTGCCATAAAATAGTTCATAATGAGTTTTCTTAAGCTTAGGTCTAATCAAAACACGACTTAAAACATGGCAAGCTGTATTGACGGCTTCCACCCAAAAATACTTAGGCAAATCAAAGGAATTTAACATAGTTTATGCCATCTCTTGTATGGTGTGATTTTTTCGTTCAACTACACCATTTTGTTGTGGTGTTCTTGGAGCGGAAAACACATGAGTTATACCATGATGTACACAAAAATCATAGAAAAAATTATTTTGAAATTCACCACCATGATCACTTCTTATTTTAACAACTTTCATCATAGAAAAAATTATTTTGAAATTCACCACCATGATCACTTCTTATTTTAACAACTTTCAACTCTTTTTCATTTTCAATATCACTTCTTATTTTAACAACTTTCAACTCTTTTTCATTTTCAATTCTTTTAACATGATTCGAAAATTCGTCAATACATTCATCTTTACTTGCAAAAAAGGTTGTCCATGTAAAATGAGAGAAATCGTCAATGATAACAAAAACCTAGTGTTTGCCTCCAAGAGAGGTAACACGCATAGGACCAAATAAATCAAGATAAAGTAATTGCAAGGGTTTAGAAGTTGATACCTCATTGATGGATTTGAAGGTAGACGTAGTTTGTTTACCTTTAGCATAATATTCACAAATAGTATCTTTGATGAAATGCAAGTTTGGTAACCCTTTTACAAGATTCATCTTAGATAATTTGGACATCAATTCCATGTTCGCATGTCCAAGCCTCTTATACCAAATCCAAGGGTTTTCATCAACCGCCGCAAGGCATTTAATATGTTGATCTAATAGCTCATTCATCTCAAAAATATATACATTGGATTTTCTATTAGCAACAAAAATAGTTTTTCCATATGAGCTAACAATGCATTTGTCCAGTTTAAAGGAAATATCAAAATCTTTATCACTCAATTGGCTAATGCTAAGAAGATTATGATTCAATCCACTAACCAAATAAACATCTTCTATTACGGGAGAAGGTATCTTACCAATGCATCCAAAACCTATGATTTTACCTTTCTCACCTCCACCGAAGGAGACGCTACCTCCTTCAATCCTTGATAAGGTTACAAATAGCTTTTTGTTGCCCGTAATATAATGTGAGCAACCACTATCAAGGTACCACATCTCTCTATGTCATGCTCGTGATGTTCCCTACAAGAGATGAATGTGTAGTAACTTTAGGTACCCAAATCTTGGGTCCTTATGTTCCCTACAAGAGATGAATGTGTAGTAACTTTAGGTACCCAAATCTTGGGTCCTTGGTGGTTAGTAGGCTTGGTACCTTTGGGTACCCAGTAGTAACTTTAGGTACCCAAATCTTGGGTCCTTGGTGGTTAGTAGGCTTGGTACCTTTGGGTACCCATGTCATTCCATAAAAATCTTGATTGTCTTTAATCCTACAATGAGTAGAAATATGATTACATTTCACGCAATATGTGCACACAAAATTTCTCTCGTGTGTAGAGGCATGAGATCTATGAAATCTATTTCTCTCATGATGATGATAATTAGCATAAGCGTGAGTGGGTCTAATCCTACCACGCTCAATTTCAAGTCTTTCAATCTTGGATCTTAATTGTTTGTTTTCAAAATCAAGATCCCCTAGCAATTCATCTTTTAAAGCAAGAGATGTTTGTAGTTGTTCAAGTTTTAAATCATAAGAAGCATGTAATTTTTTAAAAGAAGAAAATTCTTTTGACATCCTTTTAAACTCAATGTTTAATTCTTCTAATGCGGTAGCTAGATCACATTATATATAAAAGGATTCACTTTCGGTGTCGGAAACTACCTCCTTTTCATAAGCTATGAAGCAAATGTTGGGATCATGAATAGCAATCTTAGCTCCTTCTTCATTGCTATCCGAATCACTTGGTTCGGATTCCTACCATCTGGCATACATGGCTTTCTTTTTCTTGTACTTCAAGTATTTCTCCTAGAGCTTGGTGCAATCTTTAGCGATATGACCCGGTTCATTCTATTCAAAGCACTTCCCTACCATGAAGAAAATTAGTTGTTAGATCGGGGATTAAACTTCTTGTTCATTTTAATAAGTCTAGATATTCTTCTAGAGAGGTGAGCCAATTCTCTAGAAAAATCAACTTCACTATCCGACGATGATGAGGAGTTATCACTAGCTCCCTTGAGAGCAATGGTCTTAATTTTTGGTGATGGCTCCTCAACTTCCCGTGGGGGCACTTTCTCCTCCTCCTTTCCCTTGAGCTTCTTCTCATGAACCTTAAGCTTGCTGATGAGACTATCGAGAGCTAGAGTAGTAAGATCGTGAGCTTCCTCTATGGCCGTAGCTTTGGGTTCCCATGCCGGTGTCAATGAACGAAGGATCTTGTAGTTCATCTCTTGGATAGTCAAACACTTGTCCAGACCATGCAATTCATTGATTATGTTAGTGAAGCGAGAAAACATAGCATCAATGGATTCTTTAGAAAGCATTTTAAATAACTCATAGTCATGCATAATCCCACTAATTTTGGATTCCTTAACTTGGGGGTTCCTTCATGTGTAATACACAATTTCACCCAAATTTCGTATGCGGTTGCACACGTAGAAACCCTATTGTATTCATAGCCTTTACATTGAGATTAGCTTGGTGCCTTTCTCCATCGGTCATGTTACCAATCTTGGACTTTTCTACATACTTTTTCTCTATGAGTTCTAGAATGTCAAGATTAATGCAACGAAGGTAAATCCTCATTCTAGCATTCCAATAAGCAAAATTACTATTGATGAATAGTAGTGGTATAGTGGTGGATTGTCCTTCTAGCATATACACATTCATTGATGCCTCCATAAGATCTTTTCTCTAAGGTGGTTAGACAAAAAACTAATATAGAGACCAAGCTCTGATACCACATAAGATCTTTTCTCTAAGGTGGTTAGACAAAAAACTAATATAGAGACCAAGCTCTGATACCAATTGTTGGACCCTAGAGGGGGGTGATTAGGGTCTTAAGGCTATAATTGTGTAATAAAAAATAAGACAAGCAACACACAATAGAGAGGACAACCAAAGCAAATAAGATAGAGTTAGAAATCATTATCCAAGTGACGCGCGATGTGTTAACGAGGTTCAGCCTGTTGACCTACGTCCCCGCTCCCCACTCTCGAGGAGAATCCACTACACAACCCGGTTTGGAAGCCGGAACTTCTTCTACACAACGATCTCCACAAGATCTCATAACTACACAGTTGATCACTACAAGATCTCACTCCCACACAATTGATCTCCACAAGATCAAGCTCTCAACAGTAGTAATGGTGTAAAAACTCTCTCTTTACAATGTCCCTACGGAAAGGAGAAAGATTACACTGAAGCTGGGATGTGAACTTAAAAAACACAGAAAATAGGTTTGAAAATTTTGGTTCTCAGTAAAAATAGATTTCTGGTTTTTCAAAGTGCTTGGGACAGGTTGAAGAAGAGGGGTATGAAGGGTTTAAATAGGAGAAAACACTACAGCCAAAACCCATATCCAAATCCCCCAAATCTCGTAAAAAATGTTATATGAAATCTATACGTAACAGGCCTTGGAGTAAATGACGATCGACTGTGAAAATCTCGTGGTCGACCGCGAGCCACTTTTGATGTTCGAAAAATTTTCAAAGACTTTTACGGTCGACCGTGGCGGTCGACCGTGGGAATTTTCGAGTTGACGGTCGACCGCGAAAGTTTCTGTTACGGTCGACCGTGGCGGTCGACCGTGGGAATTTTCGAGTTGACGGTCGACCGCGAAAGTTTCTGCTACCCACTAAGGAAAAGACACATGCCCGGTCGACCGTGGCGGTCGACCGTGGCGGTCGACCGCGAACTGACACAACAGATACAGTTAGAAAACAGTTTTGACTCTTTTTAGAAAATCTGTAAAAATATTCAAATGACTTCTAAAAATTTATGTAACTTTGTAAATTATTTTTTATACTAAAAACAAACTGTTTGGAAAAGGAATTTTATGAAAAGGTCCTCATACTTGTGAAAAATGATATTTTGTCAAAATGATATTTTGTTAAAATGATTAAAAATATAAGTATGGAAACGTGTGTGTGATATCCCAATAGCTTCAAGTGAAATCTACAACTACTTGCCTACATTCTAGCACTAGAGAGAAAAGAAAAACTAGCTAATATCCTCGCATAGAATTACAATTCTTTGAGTCTTGATATAGCTTTGAGTTGATGAAGCTTTGACTTATTTGTGTTATTCTTTATTAACATTTGCTTCATAACTATGCCTCCTCCTCCTTTGGATATCATCGTTATAGCTCATATTCCATAAAATCCTCCATAAGTGGTACAAACAAGCTTGATATATATATTAACTATAATTTTACTCAACAAGCAATTAGTACCGATAATAGTGGTTGTAAAATATCATCAAAATATAAGGGCTAATAATCTCCTCCTTTTTTATGATGACAACCAATCATTATATAGGAGCAAAATAAATATAGCTTATAGATAGTAGATCCCCCTATTTATGAGCTCCTCCTTACTATGTGCACAAATGAGGAAATTTCTCTCCCTCTTTGTCACCATCCAAATGGCGAAAAAATGGTAAACAAAAATGTATGTGAAATGCAACTAA
Source organism: Asparagus officinalis (assembly GCF_001876935.1). Lineage (NCBI taxonomy): Eukaryota > Viridiplantae > Streptophyta > Magnoliopsida > Asparagales > Asparagaceae > Asparagus > Asparagus officinalis. The sequence goes on along the minus strand of NC_033797.1, from coordinate 82,852,744 downwards.
CCAAGCAAGCAAATAGAACTTTCATATAGTGCATAAACCCAAACCGTTCCTTATGCGATAAAAATATTCTTCACTAAGAGGCTTGGTAAAGATTTCCGCTAATTGAGATTTTGTGTCAATATACACAAGAGATACATCTTGCCTCTCTTCATGATCGGATCAGAAATGATGGCGCACATCAACATGCTTGGTTTTAGAATGCAAAAACGAATTTTTTGAAATGATAGCACTAGTGTTATCACATAAGATTTTTATATTTTAAAAATTCAAATCATAGTCAACTAAACTTTGTTTCATCCATAAAACTTAGGTACAACATATGCCGGCGGCAATGTATTCCGCTTCCGTAGTGGACAAGGCAACATAATTTTGTTTCTTGAAAGCCCAAGAGACAAGAGAGTTACCCAAGAATTGACATGTACCACTCGTACTCTTGCGATCTACCTTACATCCGGTAACATTTGCATCACAAAAACTATAAAGATCAAAAAATGTGATTTTTGGATAAAATAAACCAAGATCAATTGTTCCATTAACATATTTAATAGTTTTTTTAACCACAATTGAATGAGATGTTTTAGGAGAAGCTTAAAAATGTGCACATACACACACACTAAACATGATATCGGGTCTACTAATGGTGAGATAAAGAATACTATCTATCATACCTCGGTATAGTTTTTAGTCCACATCCTCACCACTATCAACCGCATCAAGCTTGACACTTGTACTCATGGGAGTTGGTGCATGCTTAGAATTCTCCAAATAGAATTTTTTTCACCAATTCTCTAGCATACTTGCATTGAAAAATGAATATCTCATCCTTAGTTTGCTTGACTTGGAGCCCAAAAAAGAATGTGAGCTCTCCCATCATGCTCATCTCAAAATGATCTTGCATAACTTTAGAAAAATCCTTGCAAAGAGATTCCTTAGTAGCACAAAAAAGGATATCATCAACATATATTTGAACTAAAATAAAATCATTTTTTCTTTTTCTCACAAAAAGAGCATTATCAATTTTTCTTTTAAAAAAACCATTTTCAAGAAGAAAACTAGAGAGGCGAGCATACCAAGCTCTAGGAGCTTGTTTTAACCCATATAAATCTTTTTGAACCCGGTAAACATGATTAGGAAATGCATAATCCATAAAACTAGGGGGTTGCTCAATATTTACTTCCTCTTCTATAAAACCATTTAGAAATGCACTTTTAACATCCATTTGAAATAATTTAAAATCTTTAAAGCTAGCAAATGTCAAAAACATCCTAATTGATTCTAACCTTGCAACCGGTGCAAAGGTTTCATCATTGTCTATGCCCTCCTCTTGATTGTATCCTTGGGCAACCAAACGAGCTTTATTTCTTGATACAATGCCATGTTCATCAAGTTTATTTCTAAAAACCTATTTTGTTCTAATTACACTAGGATTGTTAGGTCTAGGAATCTAGTTTCCAAACATCATTTCTTCAAAAATTGTTTAGTTCATCATGCATAGCTAAAACCCAAAACTCATCCTTTAAAGCATCATTAATCTTTTTGCTAAAACCCAAAACTCATCCTTTAAAGCATCATTAATCTTTTTAGGTTCTATTTGAGATAAGAAGGCAATATTACCACACTCACTCAAAGCCTTTGACCGAGTTAGAACTTCTTGTGAAGGATTCCCAATGGTTTGCTCATTTGGATGATTTGGTGCAAATATTCATGCTTTGGAGAGTTCTTATTGTTCTTGCTCTTGAATGTTGTGGCTATCCCCATCCTTTTGAACATCTATTGAGGGTGTTTCATTTATTTGCAAAAGTTCCAATCCTCCCTCGATATCATCATCATCTTTCCTAGGCAAATCAACTTGTAACCCAATATTAGTCTCATCAAAAGTAATGTTTATAGATTCTTCAACAATAAGAGTTCGTTTGTTAAAGACCCTATAAGCCTTACTTCGAGGTGCATATCCTAGTAAAATGCCAATATTAATTTTAGAATCAAATTTATCATGGTGATCTTTTGTATTTAAAATAAAACATTTACAACCAAAGATGAGAAAATATCCAAAAAAAGGAGTTTTTCCGTAAAATAGTTCATAAGGAGTTTTCTTAAGCTTAGATCTAATCAAAACACGACTTAAAACATGGCAAGCCGTGTTAACGACTTCCGCCCAAAAATACTTAGGCAAATCAAAAGAATTTAACATAGTTTGTGTCATCTCTTGTATGGTGCGATTTTTCCGTTCAACTACACCATTTTATTGTGGTGTTCTTGGAGCGAAAAACACATGAGTTATACCACAATGTGCAAAAAAATCATAGAAAAATATATTTTAAAATTCACCACCATGACCACTTTCGAGGCTCGAAAAATTTCCACATACTTTTGCGGTCGACCGTGACGGTCTTCCGTGACGGTCGATCATGGGAATTTTCGAGCTGACAGTCGACCTTGATAGTCGACCGCGAAAGTTTCTGCTGCCCACTTAGGAAAAGACACAGGCACGGTTGATCGTGATGGTCGACCTAGAACTAATACAACTGATACAGTTAGAAAATAGTTTTGACTCTTTTTAGAAAATCTTAAAAAATATTCATACGACTTCTAAAATTTTGTGTAACTTTGTAAATTGTTTTTAATACTAAAAAAACTGTTTGGAAAAGGAATTTTATGAAAAGTTCCTCATACTTGTGAAAAATGATATTTTTTTTCAAAATGCTCAAAAATATAAGTATGAAAACGTGTGTGTGATATCCCAATAGCTTCAAGTGAAATCTACAACTACTTGCCTACATTCTAGCATTAGAGAGAAAAGAAAAACTAGCTAATATCCTCACATAGAATTATAATTCTTTGAGTCTTGATATAGCTTTGAGTTGATGAAGCTTTGACTTGTATGCGTTGTTCTTGATTAACATTTGCTTCATCACTATGCCTCCTCCTTTGGATATCATCGTTGAAGCTCATATTCCATCCAATCCTCCATCAGTGGTACTAACAAGCTTGATATATATATTAACTATAATATCACTCAACAAGCAATTACTATCGATAATGGTGGTCGTAAAACATCATCAAAACATAAGGGCTAACATGAGGTATATGGCTTACCGTTTGGAGAGCAGCCATATGAGGAGTTCTTCCCAGGGATTGAAGAGCTCCCCATCTTAAGAGCGACACATCCTAAGATTTATACAACTTTTTAGGATGTTATGTATCATTTTCATATTTACGTTCGGTTGACCAGGCTGAGAGAAGGCAGTGTCAAGCAAGCGTCTTGGGCTAAATATTTGTTCTAGAACCTTCATCAAAAAGACTTGGTAGTGACCCGACTTGTTGCGAGCTCTCTCCAAAGCATTAATGCTCAGATTAATTCTACCAGTGTCTACTATATCAATGAAGTCTAAGAGGACATTTTTCCACCTTTCACTGAGTTTGATAGTTTTCATTATCAAGCTCAGGTTTTGATTTCTGACATGGCCCTATTTGTTGGCTTTTTTATGTTGTGGTTGAAGCGATGCGTGGTACCTACGAAGCCTATCGAATCTATTATGGCTAAAGTAATGTATCCAGCAGTTCTTTTAGCCTATAGGATGCTGGTGAATCTCCTCTCTGCTATGGTGTGCTGCTTACAGAGCACCTGCGAGAGTTAATTTCTGAATTCCTTTAGGTTAGGAAGAATTGCCCTGCTGAGAATAAAATTTTGAAGACTCCCCAACCTCGTATACTAATGTCGTACACCTATTTGGTGGCCTGGTTTGTCATGCATTATCCTTAGCTGATCACGACAGCTTCTCCATATAGCGGATCATTCATTCCATTTGTACAGTGGCTTGAAGCATCCAAATGGGAGAGCTTGTACATAGTTCTGGCCCAAAACATTTTATCAAAAGTTCTCAATTACCATGTTTGTTGCTGTTTTCCCATCTTTAGGAATGATGAACAAGGTAAAACATAAGAGGACGAATTGGATCCCAATGCCTTCACAATTTTGAATGGAGGCATTTTCAGATGGCTCCTTACTATCAGAGCAAATTACCTTATCTTTTGGCAGTGCGAGAAATGCATCCTTGTGCCCTATCAGCATTAGTGATTTGCTCAGCAATTTTGATACGACCAGCTGTATGTCGGAAACCCTAATCCAAAGCTCTCTCTCATTGGTAACTTATATGAGGGAGCCCGAGCTTGGTATTATTCGATACTTGGATGTACTGAAGCGAGATTTAAGCTGCCCTACCTGACGCCTAACTCTCACACTATTCTGGACTTTTGTAATTAGTATTATGAGGCTTCTTAGATCTTAGAATACAATATATACACATCTTGTTTGAAGGAGATCAGAGAAATGTATGAGTTCAGGAAGAGTTCTAGAATGAATCGTCCGAAAGGGATTGAGGAGTATTTGTCATATGAGCAAGTGGCAGCTAAAAAAAGCAGAAGAGGTCCAGGAAGAGGCTAAAGTAGTCGAGACCCGTGAAAAGAGGGTAGCAGAGAAATGAGCCCTAACGGTAGAAGAATCATGTCATTATAAGAAGCGGGCTCGTCAAAAGTTGTTAGCTAAGCCTCTGACTTCTAAAGCTCAATGGGGGGCAAAGCTCATGCATGATGCTTTTAAATCTATTCATGTTGTGCATATAAATGAAGAAGAGGAGGAGTCATCCATTCCAATGATCGAACCCTTTTTAAGGATGGTTCCTAGTGAGGTTCTAGAAGAGAAAGATGCTAGTGAATTCGATCAAGCAAGATCACAAAGTCCTGCGACCCATGGTGCAATAGTGCCCTATCTAGCTACTTCTCTAAGTCCGGATTTATTAAAGGGATTTGTTGAGTAGTTGGAAGGTGTGATGACGCAAACCATCAGCCTTGTTAGTGCTGGGCGAGGTACTTTTGATACCTTCAAACCCTTTTTAATGAATTGCCTAAACAACATCAGGTGTTTAGGCAACACCCACTGGATCGAGCATTGCACAAAGGGTATCTCTCGCCTAGAGACGGATTTGAAAGCTTTGAAGGACCTTAAGCACGCTGACCTGGGGGTAGAGATGGAATAGGCTTTTGCTAGCATTTAAGATGTAAAGGCACATTGACAGGAAGCCCTTCAGAAAAACTTATCTGAGAAAGAGGCACATGTTGTAGTTCTATAGGAGCAACACAATCAAGTACAAGTTATGGTGACCGATTTCATTACTGCTATGTGCATAACTCAAGAAGCAATCACTCAACTAGAAGCAGAGTTTGCTCAGAAGAAGGATCAATTGGCTCGAGAAGAAGTGGCTGTGAAGGGGCTCCATCTTAAGAGTGCTAAAATTTTCACTAATTACTGCAAAGAGTTACAAGTTCTTGAGGAGATCCAAATGTAAGTTGTTGCTGTGATGCTTGACGAAGCAAAACTTAGAAGAGAAGCTGCAGCAACAGTAAAAGCCGCTCATGAAAAGAGGCTTGCAGATGTTAAGTCTTGGCTCGCATCGATTAAGATGATGGTGTTGGCCTTTTTGTTTTGATGATGTTTAATAAACAATTTACGACTAATGTTATTTGTCTAGTGTTTGTGTTTCTCTATTATTTATAGATAAACAACATGTTAGAGGATAGATGGAATTGCGCAGTCACGATCATATCCAATGGAGGTTGGCGGAATTGTGGAGTGAAGCCTACGTAATTTAAGTTCAAGATCCAAGTTCAAGCTTCATCCGCAAGTGTATTAAGTCAAGCTTATTGAAGATCAAGATTGCTTAGGTAACATTTAGTTTAGATTTTATATTATGTGTGTTACTACTTTAAGCTCAATCATATACACACACATACACGCTTTGGTTTCGTATATATATAGCTATATATTTACATATATGTTTTGGTTTGATAGTTTTCAAGTTTTACTATGAAACAATTGAATACAATTAAAAATACACTTCTTGTTTCATACTTATATGCATATATATGATTTTATCAATATAAATTTTATTTAGTTTAATGAAATCATGTTTTAGTACATTATATGTGTATTTTGATAAAATACTATATTCATTGTTTATAGACTTCATAACAATAGTTTACATCTTTCTTTAAGTCTATAAAATCATTTTGTATTATTTCAAAACATGGTTAATCTAAAATGTCAAAACTCATATGTTCACATTTTCATATTTTGGACTATTTGTATGTGTATTATCATGTCTACAATCATTTCCCAAAGTTTTATATTTTTTGGAATTTATTTGATATTTTTAAACAGGGTTTTAAAATCAGAAAAACTGTTTCAAACCTGTATATTTTCATATGTCAGTTTGCGGTCGACCGCCACGGTTGACGACCCATGAGTCCAAAGACTCAGTAAGTTTTTCAAAGGCTCATGGTCGACCGTGGAGGTCGACCGGATGAAGTCCAAAGAGTTTTACGGTCGACCGTCACGGTCAACCGTCTATTGTCCAGAGCCAAACCCTGGCCTTTTTGCTACTCGCGGTCAACCGCTAGTTTTCCACGGTCGACCGTCAAACTGATCATTGGGTTCCAACGACTAGTTCCTCAGTTGTTTCTCTATGGGCTTTTTGGTCATTTCCTTTGGGGTTTTGGCTGAGATTTTGGGTGGCTATATATACCCCCTTGCTCTCATCCTTCAAAACAATCCAAGAGAATGTTTTAAATGAGTTTAACAAGGGTTTAAGTTTGTTTTGTGTTTGTTTAAAAGAGTGTTTAAGAGTTTGTTTGTGAAGAGAATTTCACAAGAGTTTGAGGAGATCATCAATCTTGTTTGGGCTTCAATCTACATCCCTCCACTCTCATTTTAGAGAAGTTTTCTTAAATTCTTTATCTAGCTTGTTTATGCTTAATGTGTCATATTTATTTTGCTAGATTAAATTGAGTTTAGACTTGTTTTTCTTATTGCTTACACACATAATCATTTAGCTTATTGTATTTTCATACTTAGTTTAATTTGGATTGTGGGGAGTTGTAACAATTGAGAGTGAGCTATATTGAGTTCTCATCTATTATAGAGAACATATTTGTTGTTACATTGTTAGTGTTGTAAAGTTTTTTGTGAGCTAGAAAACCAAGTGTGAGGAGTGAACGTTGATCGGTGAGCGTTGAAAATTAACTTTGTGAGTGATTGTGAACGTTGATCAGTGAATGTTGAAAACCGACATTGTGAGGTGTAAACGTTATTCGGGTGAGCATAGAAAACCCGGTTGTGATAGTGGATTTCTTCCCAGGAGTGGGGAGCGGAGATGTAGGACGGAAGGTCTGAACTCCGTGATCATATTGTGTGTTTGCATTGTTTATTTTACCCTATCACAATTGTATCTTTAGTTTAGTTTGTTTACCCTTGTGTTATTTATATATCCTCGCATATATCTCTTAGTATATCTATTGCTAGGATATTTCGCTTTGTTTATATTGCATATTCTTCCTCATAACATATTGTATATTTATCTTGCAAGAATATTTTTTTACTATGTTTTAATTAGCATAAAATCGGATTAGATTAGCATAAGACCATAATCACCCCCTCTAGGGTCTAACAATTAGTATCAGTGCTTGGTGCTCTTTGATTTAAGGTCTAATCACCTTGAGTTAAAGATCCAAGTTATCTTTTTGTGCTAATCTTGTTTTGATTGCATTTGTATCTTGCTTGCATATTTTTACAAATTATGGATATGAATAATGCATCTTGTTTAGGCTACTATGCTCAATGGTGTTTTAGATTTAAAATATTTGTTCAATCTAAAAATATCGATTTATGGGAAGTCATTGATTGTGCTTATATTGTGCCCATGTTGGAGAAATCCAAGTGGAGCAAATATAATAAAAGGATGTTTACAATGAATAAGATTTTGTTAGAATATTTGCTAAATGCTCTTAATTCATCTATGTCTAACAAGTTTATTCATTTTGATAGTGCTTACAACTTATGGAAACTTATTGAAGCACATCAAGGGGACTTGGAGGCCATCCGACAAGCTTTGGAGGATCTCACTTCAAGTTCATATAGAGTATCATGCACACGGCCACTAGGCGATAGCCCTAGTGAGGTTTGCGAGTTCGAATCGATTAATAATTTATCTAGTGATGAACTTACTTGTGCTAGTGAAAAATTATTACATGCCTTTAACAAATTGCATAAAGATTTTATTGATTTACAAGGCAAGCATGATAATTTAAAATACGATTATGAGAAGCTAGCTTCCAAATTTGATGTCATTACAAAAGAAAATATTATGCTTAAAGAAAACAATGACTTATTAAATTTGAAAAATGAAAATTTAATCTCATCAATTGCTAGCCTATCATATGCTAAGATTGATGCCATGTTAGAAGTAGAGAACATAAAAAATAATACAGCTTCTTTTATAAATGAATATTTATGTTCTACTTCTAATATTAATGCACATACGTCTAATGATGACTTGAATATTATTAAAAATCGCATTTATCTTTAGATTCAACTCTTAAAACATGTATTATTATTAATAATAAACTTATGGACTTATGTGCAAAGTCTCGTGTTCATTCTTTCAAATCCAACACTCACTATGCACATATTTATAGAAAAATTCACAAATGTTCAATTTGCGATCGTAAAGCCAAATTGCTAAATTTTGCTATGATGCACACAAATCTTCTAAGACTAATGCTTCTTGTGCATCTCATAAGGCTTCTTCATCACATGCACATGTACATGCACAAACTCATCATGCTCATCATAAACATGCACATGTGTTTAAATGTGATCTATGTGATCGATTTGGCCATTTGGCAAAGTTTTTCTTTGATTTGAAAAAGATTTCACTTTTGTCAAATAATTTTAAAAGACCATAGAAGTTTAAGTGTGATCATTGTGGTCATTTTGGTTATTTGACCAAATTTTGTTTTGATTTGAGGAGAGTTTCTCGTTTGTAAAATAATTTCCAAGATAAACCTATTTTGATTTGAGGAGAGTTTCTCGTTTGTAAAATAATTTCCAAGATAAACCTATTTTTGCAAATGAGTCCCGTGCACAACCGTTTGGTCAACATAAGCTAAACCTATTTTTGCAAATGAGTCCCGTGCACAACCGTTTGGTCAACATAAGCAAATGCCTCCTTTCCATAGTACTTATTACAATCGGAAGGGTCATTTGAGTAATTTTTGTTATGACCGTATCCGTGCACCACATACGCCCAAGAGGGTTCATAACCCTATGGATTTGAGCTTGAATGATAAGGGTCATGTCCCTAACCAATCCGACACCAAGAATGCTTGGGTGCCAAAATCTTTTTAAACCAAGTATTTTAGTGTTTTTCTTTTTTTTTCTTGGTTTTGAAATTTATACTTTAATTTTTTGAACATGAAAACAATTCTTTTTATTGGTCAATTCTTTTGTTTCCATGACTATGAGTTTTAATTTTCATGAGAGGTTTATGATTATATAACCCCCCCACCCCCCCAAGAATGCTTGGGTGCCAAAATCTTTTTAAACCAAGTATTTTAGTGTTTTTCTTTTTTTTTCTTGGTTTTGAAATTTATACTTTAATTTTTTGAACATGAAAACAATTCTTTTTATTGGTCAATTCTTTTGTTTCCATGACTATGAGTTTTAATTTTCATGAGAGGTTTGTGTTTATATAACCCCCGGATCTATTGGGTGTTTATTCTCAAATCTTGTTTACCGGGTACTATAAGTCCTTATATGGGTTGGAACAAGCTCAAGAGCTTGATATGGTTGTCTGTCTCATTTGTGAAAATCGATAATGGTTTAGTTTTATACTCTTAAAGATGATTTTTAGTTTGTTTACCCTTGTGTTATTTATATATCCTCGCATATATCTCTTAGTATATCTCTTGCTAGGATATTTCTCTTTGTTTATATTGTATATTCTTGCTCATAACATATTGTATATCTATCTTGTAAGAATATTTCTTTAATAAGTTTTAATTGGCATAAAATCAGATTAGATTAGCATAAGACCCTAATCACCCCCCCCCCTCTAGGGTCTAACAGATGGTTCCTAAGACTTAACAATGTATTGTTCTTTTAATAAGAACAAAGCAATGATTTTGTATCACTTCTTTGTATTTTGAATAAAAAGTATTATCATTTTAATTTTTCCATTGTTTATTTTCTGTGTTATGTTTTAACTTGGAACAATGAAAAATGATTGAAAATGTCAGTTGTATAATGTTAACTTAGCATAAATTCTTACTTAGAGTAAGGTTCAGAAATTTTCTTTATTGCCACCGAGATAATTCTAAAATATTTTAATCGTCATAAGTGTAATGTTATGTCGATGATGTACTAGCTGGGGATGGTTTTGACGATTTGTTACTCTTGCTTAAATAAATTCTGAGTAACCAACCCCCAGTCTAAGCGAGTTAAATCTCTCTTTTTAGACTTAGTTGGGGATTAGAAAAAGGGGTCTCATGATCTACGAGTAATATTTCTTGAGAAATTTACCATTAATTGGCATCATGAACCTGTCACATTTTTGATTAATGAGTCAGTAAGCTCCATTAGAGTAGACCAACTCTACTATGAAGGGTCCTTCCTATTTGGAATTGAACTTTTCATTAGTCTTATGCATCATTGCCATGGGTCGTCTGGCTGCTAAGACATGATCGCCTTACTTAAAGATCCTTTGTTTGACCTTTTTGTTGTAGGCTTTTGAGATTTGATCTTGGTATAACTCGATCTGTTGTTGGGATTCGAGCTACTTATCATCTAACGCTTACAGCTCTTGAAGGCGTAGTCGATGTTGCTCTTCATCAGTCATCCTGGTTGCGAGAGCAACTCTTAGACATAGGATATGAATCTCCAACGGTAATACGGCTTCACATCCATACACCAAGGAAAAAGGACTAGCTTTCATTGAGTGTAGGTGTCAAAAAATTATTTAAAGGTTACTGAATACAGGTCAAGATGAAGAGAGAGTGAAGGACGTCATTGTCTAAGTTAGGGAAGATCATCCGAGGGCTAACTGAAGCAAAAGGAAGCAAGGAAAGCACAAAAAATGACAACTCAATGAGACTATAGTTTCCGAGACAGTGTCAACTGTTTCAAAAATGTGAGACATTGTTGGTGTCTCAGAAACACAAGATAAGCATATTATCGTAGAAATAGGGAGGGAGTGTAATGTCCTTTTTGATGATTTTCTTAGATTTTGAGCGACCCACGTGGATTCTTAACTTCTTGGGATCATCCATAAACATGGGGAGGCCGTTACAAACTGAAGAGCCACTCAAAATCCCCAGAAATCATAGAATTTAACAGATTAAACATCGGTTACAAAACTGCTTATAATGTTTCCTTCTTCCGAGATAGTAGACACTGTCTCGAAAATAGGAGTTGACGGACAAGATTTGTTTCGACTTCTTATCTTCAAAAATGGTTGCCAGGGTCTATAAATACTTCCCCTACACCCTTGTGCATGGGGGAGCTAATTAGCTGTAGAGAATTAGCATTGTGGTGAGCTTTGTGATCCAGAGAGAGAGAGAGAGAGAGTTCTTCACATCCTGAGAGCCTTCAGTATTTTCCTTAAAATCAAACCTTGTTTTGTTCTTAAGAAGAGTGTTTTATCTCACCTGGTTGAGATATCCACTTCTGTCCTTGTTTCTAAAATGAAACATTGACTCCAAGCCTTCTTCGGATTAATCTAGATCTGTTACTCGATCATCCATGGACTAACGCGTCCCCGGCATAGGCAAAAATACCATACAAGCAGAGTTTGCTAAATAAGAGTTTATGCGTGTGTTTCTAGGAGATCCCATTTTTTTTCATTTGTGTAGGAAAAGTCTTATACTCCTTCTTGTTGAATCTGTAATTCGATAAACGAGTTGTTATAAATTCCACAATAAAAAAGACTTCCGACACAAGCACGCTGGCGACCACAGTGGGAGCCAGCAGTCTCTACATCGAGGCTGTCATGTCATAGCCGATCAGATTCAAGTCGGATCAATATCATCTTCATCAAAGTCCTCCTCTCCCTGCAAGTACAAGGGGATCTCATCATTGAAGAAGGTTTATACACCAAAGAAGGCTCAGGGTGATGACTCTCACCCAAAAGTTGCTGAGGCTTCCTCTCGCAACGTTATTCCGGCAATCAACAAAGCCAGAGATTATACTCATAATGGCTCCTCCCCAATCAAGGAGTCGTCCAATGAAAGTTATCCAACTCTAACGAAGAGGGTTTGCCAGAGACAATGCCAACACCTAGCTCATCAGCTCACAAAGGTCTTGGAATTGGTGGATGGAGTGCGCTATCACGTAGACTTAGAGTCAAGGAAGCATCAAGCAACCGAATAACTTTAGCAGCGTGTCACTGATGTTTCCGCCACACTATCAACTGAGGAATGAGTTCTTGTCAAAAGGACTCGTTCGACGAAGAAGGAATACATCAAGAAGCATCGCACATGTGTCACACAAGCTCGTGCTCTTGCGCGAAGGATGCAAGAATCAAAGAAGAAAAAGATGGCTGAAAATCCACCCAAAATCCCCAGAAATCATGGAATTTAATAGATTAAATGTCGGTTACAAAACTACCTGGAATGATTCCTTCTTCCGAGACAGTGGACACCGTCTTGGAAATAGGAGTTGATGGATAAGATTTGTTTTGACTTCTTATCTTCAGAAATGGTTTCCAGGGGCTATAAATACTTTCCATGAGGGAGCTAATTGGCAGCAGAGAATCGGCATTGTGTTGAGCTTTGTGATCCAAAGAGAGAGAGTTCTTCACATTATAGGCATAAAAAATTATCTATAGGTTACTACACTTAGCTCAAGATAAAGAGAAGGTGATGAACGTTATAATCTAAGTCAAAGATGATCATCTGATACCATGATGAAGCGAACGAGCACATAAAGCAAATCGATGAAATGTATGAGTCAACAGAATGCGCGAAACGGTAAAACGACAAACAAATGTCCTCGTGTTTTGTACCTATAGTGCAAAATACACCTGGTGTTTCACACCCATGTGTGAAACACCATTGGTGTTTCACACCCATGTGCGAAACACCAAGAGTGTGAGATGCTCAGGCTATTTCACACCTATGAGACACCAATGGTGTTTTGTACATTTCGGCCATGATTCTCATCGAATCTGAAAATCTCAAAAGACAAAAGTTGTGGGTCTCTTCGTCATCTTTCTAACTCATCTTGAATGACCTCATGCACAGGTTAGACGAGAGAGTTAGAGCCAAAATACTGTGCAAGACACTCAGGCTGTTTCCCACCTGCGAGACACCAATGGTGTTTCACACATTTCGGCCATGATTCACATTAAATATGAAAAATCTCAAAAGACAAAATTTGTAGATATGTTTGTTGACATTCCAACATATCTTGAATTACTTCATTCTAATGTCAGATGAGAGAGTTAGAGGCAAAATGATGGATAAACACCTTGCATGTTTCGCCCACATGGGCGAAACACACTTCGTGTTTCACACCTATCAGAACTCTCGGGATGCATTTTAGATTGGTTTTAATATGTTTTAACTATTTTTGAACCTTCCCAACTGCCTTAAGGCTATCCCTGAACATGGTTAAGTGGTTTTAAGAGAGGATAAGATTAAATCATTAGTTTTTAATTGAAAACACATCTTCCGAAGGCTATAAATACAAGGCTAGGGCCCCTATACATGAAAGATTGGGAATTTCGAGCTAGAGGCAAAACCTTGACATTTTGGAGAGCAAGGAGCATGAATTTCAGAGAGGAAAAAACAAGTTCTTGGCGAGTTCTTCAACAAAAAGAGGAAGAGTTCGAGAGATCTGCACCCCTTCAACACCGTTCTTCTGCAGTTTCCTTGAGATCACACCATTGTTGTGATCTCAAGAAGAGTGTTTGCCGCACCTTGCTTAGTCATTCACTTCAATTTCTTATTTCCTTTGTGAGACAATGAAATCAAGCGGATCTGTTCCGTGGTGGTCCACGGATAAACCAAAGGAAGGACAGCTTTGCATCCACACACTAGAGGGTACAAAGTCGCTCTGGTAGGTGTGCGGATTGTGGTGAGATAGACTTAGAGAGCTTCGCTGAGTTTGTCATCCTAGTCTTGTTTATTGGTTCTCATGAGCTTTAACAGAATCTTAATAATGGTTTTGTTGAAAGCTTCAGCTAAACCGTTCGCCGTGGGATTGTATGTCGTCGACGAGACATCTTGAATCCTGAACCTTCCATAGAATTTTATGAAGGTATTGCTGATGAACTGAGGGTCGTTGTCGTGTATGATTCATCTTGGAACATCGTATCTGTAGATAATATGGTGTTTGATGAACTTGATGACGTCTTGTCTTCACTGATTGCCAGAACTTGATGAACTTGATGAAATTAACAGTGGAACTTGACGATGTCGCATGTCCATAGAACTTGATGAACTTGACGACGTCGCTTGCTTCAAAGAAGTAGTCGGTGATTGCCAGAATAAAATGGTCACCTTTGGCGGACGGTGGAAAAATAGGACCAATATTGTCCATTCCCCATGTCTCGAATGGCCATGAAGTGGTCAAAGGGTGCAAATGCTCTAGGGGTTGGTGTATATAATTTACATGTACGTGACTTGCGTGGCATCATCGGGCTTAGTCAACTGCATCCATGACCAGGGTTGGCTAATAATATCTCATCTTTCTGAGTCGATCATAAAGTTTAGGATCGGGTTAGTGTGCGCCACACATTCCGTCATGTGCTTCCTTAAGAGCCCCTTTACTTCTTTGGTCAAAAGATACTGAAGTAACAAGCTATCATATGCAAGGCGATAAAGCGTCTGAGTCGCCAAGGTATTGTAGGCGTATAAAATTGCTTATAGGTGCCTTAGCACAGCTCGGCACAAACCGACGAACCATCGGGCGACGTATCCAAACACGAGCGTCAGTCCACAACGCCGAAGCCAAGTGACACGCAACAAAGCGAATTAATGAGGCAACGAGGATAATGAACCGCACGCAAGCAACGGAATACATCCATTCGCATGTGGAATCAAGCCAAGGGTTCGAAGAGTCAACGAGCCGCACGCAAGCAACGGAATACATCCATTCGCATGTGGAATCAAGCCAAGGGTTCGAAGAGTCAACGAGCCATCCAAGCAAGGGCGGACTCGGACGAATCACGATCGAATCAAGATCAGTTTCGGACTCGAACTCAGAAGTGGATTTACTGCCAAATCAGGAATCAGATTTACTGCCAAATAAGGTCAACGAATCGAGTCCGGACAAATCAACCACAGAACCAAAAAACGGATACAACGACGGAAAACAACGCCTAAGGGGACTCGGCCAAAACCGAGCACCTCTAGGTGGCTCGGTGGCCGAGCCACCTATAGGTGGCTCGGCCAAAGCCTAGCCACCTATAGGTGGCTAGGTGGCCGAGCCACCTATGGGTGGCCGGTCAGATCTGTGCCCGGGCACAGTGAGGGTACCCTATAAATAGGCCCCCCTTGGTTCATTTTCAAAGGTTGGAACTTTTGGAGCCGAAACTCTGCCGAATTGAGAACCAACTTTGAAGTTTTGAAGACTTGAAGACTTGGACATTCAGATCTGGTTCTTGGCGAGCATCCACGTCACAAAAGGCAGGAGCTCGAGAGAGAGAGACCAGATCTCAGATCTACGTAGTTATCCTCTGGATCAAAGCTTGGCCTTTGATCCCGAGAACTAGGGCGATTATTTCCTTGGTGAATTAATCCCCCCCCCGGTTATTATTTCCTTTGCGAAATAATACCCATCATACTGCGTAGATTCGACCGGATCTAGATCGCGCGGTGGTCCACGGATTAACCCTGGCGTTGGCAAAGAACCCACAAAGCGAGTGACCGCAAAACAGGAGCTCGCGATTCGTTCGAAAGGAAAGTTGTAATCTTTTTCTTTTTCTTTGATTTCATTGTAACCGGATCTTATATAAAGACAGGATCTTTTGTAATCAAAAAGCAATTACTTGAGAGAACAATGACATCAATGAAGACAACAATTTTCCCCGTGAACAATCTGGCGACCACAGTGGGAGCCACCAATCTCGCCGCCGCGGATCGAGATCCCGGTCGTGGAGGAGGTCGAGTATGAGTTCGACCAAGCCAAGTTCGAGGAGTACGTGTCCTCGTCCGGATCTACCTCCCCCCGCAAGTCCAAGAAGTTCTCCTCCGGGAGAAAAGCTCGTTGGTTTGAAGCTGCTCGGGAAGCCCACGAAGCTCTCAACCCAACTGACGCCGAAGTTGCGTCAAATGAAATTCCACCGACCTCCAACCAGGTCAACTATACTCCCGCCAACGCCTCCACTATTCAGGGCGTTGTGACTCTCTCAAAGAGAGCCCGCCAGAGGCGACGTCAACGCCTTGCGCGGCAATTCGCTAAGGCGATGGAGTCTACAGACGGAGTCCGCTACAACGCGGATCTGAAGAACAGGAGAGGCAAATAGCCTCAACAATTGAAGAATGGCGGATCCTCCAGGCCGCCAACGAACGAATGGATCTGGGTCAAACGGAACCGTTCGACACTTGAAGAGCGGATTCACAAACGCCGCGCGTTACTCGCACAAGCAAAAATTCTTGTGCAGGAGGCCAAGAAGTTGGAGGAAGAAAGAGTGACCAAAAAGCCATTACCAACCCGCCAAGTATGGAGGCCGAAGTAGTCTCCGGCAAAAGTTCAACCACCGGCAAATCAACCAAAGTCGCCGATAATTCCAATAGCTTCTCCGGGAGATTATGCAGAATCATCCCGAAGGAAGAAGCCAGTTTTGGAGCGCTTCGGTCCACTTCCTGAAGGACGATGCAAAGTTCCTGTTCAAGATCGTTTGGGCCCGATAAAGAAGCCCAGAACGACTCAACATCGCACCAATTTGCGCATTGAGGTCCAGGAGCCCGCTGACAATTCACGCCCGAAAAGGTATGTTTCGAGGCGCGTGACTCTTGAAGGCCCAAAGAAGGCAGTTCCCCCTCAGAAGGAAACATTATCATCTGATGACGATAATGTTATACCTGAGAAGGCGTGCCAACACACGATAGGTCAAGCAGACGAATTGTACTATCGTGTTGGGGGTACGAGTAAAACCAGGAAGAGAAGTTCCCGAGAACAGAAAACTCAATGCCCCTGTTCCAAACTCATTCGGGCAGTATTGTCTGAGTGCAACTGCATCAAGGCGGTCCCCGAAAGAGTTTCGGTTTTCGAAAGACTTAGTACCGAAACGCCAAAACCAAGGCCTAGGCGTTTCCGACGAAGAAGAACGGTGGTTGAAGATGGAGAATTTATGAGGGTCACCACCAATATGACCAGCAAGGGGACATCGACACGCGATAATCTCGAGTCGATTCTGAAAGCATCCCGGCCTACAACCCATCTGCAGTCCGGAACCATCAAGCGTGTAACCTATGGTAGGGTTCGGACAAGACTCCCTTCAGAAGATGAAGAATATGATGCCGGCTCCGCGGTTGCATCAGATAATACGGTATCCAGTGAGGGACAACCCCGCGAGGCACTTATCGCGGTTGCATCAGATAATACGGTATCCAGTGAGGGACAACCCCGCGAGGCACTTATGATAAGTGCAGAGCAAGTGGCCAAGATTCTTGAAGACGCCTTAGCTAAGCAACAGGAAACCTTCAGGTTCGAAATGCAGATGGCCATGCAGAACATGAGAGAAATGCATGACCAACAAATCCAAGCATTGACGAACCAGCAAGGCGAGCCAAGTCGTCGTAACCAGGTTCATCAGGAGGACGAGGATACGAATGAAGCTCGTAATACTAATAATCCTCCCGTCAATGCAGGGGGTGGTAATGAGAATGCTAGCGAAAAACACAGGTGAAAACTTGAAGATCAAGAACCTCGAGAGCAAAATCAATACATTGATTTCCGCTCAAGAGATGAAGAAAACAGGCATTCCGTGTCCATACCCAAGAGAGTGGGAATCAATCCCATATCCGGAGAAGTTCAACCTAATTAACTTCACGCCGTTTAATGGGATGGGTTCACCCACCCAGCATTTGATTTACTTCAAATCGCACTTGGGGGTAATCTCCGGTAATGAGCCTCTGATGGTGCGGTCATTCGTCGGCACTCTTCGCGGAGCCGCCTTCGATTGGTATCGCCGCCTCAAGCCAGGAAGCATAAACAGCTGGGATGACATGGAGACCAAATTCCTCGCCAACTTCTTCGACGACGACACAAAGATATCCATCGGATCGTTGCTAGACGAGAAGCAGAAAGACGG
>NC_033797.1:82832163-82834003 GCF_001876935.1 Asparagus officinalis | reverse complement strand
AAGTCTTGCTGCGGAGTCTCTGCTATCCCAGGAGAAGATGACGAAAGAATCCTAGCTTTCCCGCTCTCCGAAGAAGAACAAGAAGTCTTTGCCACTAGAAGCGGAAATGAGTATCACTACAATTATCCACCACCTAGTGAGCAGGGGGTGACTAAACGGGGACCAGCCAAAACTCTCACGGAGATGAGGGTGATTACAAGTCCTACACCGGGCGAAGAGGCTCGACGACAGCCGGTGAATAAACCGAAAGAGAAGAATCCCCAGGAGGTGCAGAATCCGAAGAAGTCTCGTTTCAGTTGTCCGATTAGAAGAGACAAACCGGAAAGCTCGAAGACTCTACAATTCTTCAATATAATGGCTCAACTAGCCAACATTCCAGCACGGATAACGCTGTATGAGTTGCTGCGGTTGTCCAAGGAAACCAGGGAGGCCTTGCAAGAAGCTTTAGCCAATTCAGAGGTGTTTCTGACTCAAATTAAGCCGGTGCTAGAAGGGCCAGAACCGCTGAGTCAACACTGCAATATAGCGACTAAGAACCATCACTGCATTACTTTCACCAAAGAAGATATGCAGACGAAGAATTCGAACCACGATCGACCGCTATATTTCATCGGGTACATTGGCTCCAGCAAAGTCAACCGAATCCAAGTGGATCCGGGTTCTGCTGTGAGTATTATGCCGCTTCGCTTGATGCATTTCCTCGGCATCCCAGTTAGCAAGTTGGCGTCCACGGGCACTGTTATCTATGGATTCAACACTAGCGGGCACTGTTATCTATGGATTCAACACTAGCGGGAGATTTGAAGACGGAAGTCACATGTTATGTGATCGATGCCGAAACTTCATATAACTTACTATTGGGTCGGCCCTGGATCCATAGTAATGTTATAATTCCTTCCACACTCCATCAGTGTTTAAAGTACGTCGACACTGATAATAAGGTTAGGATGGTGGTCGCGGATAAGCAACCATTCAAAGTATATGAGAATTATTTCACTGATTCTCTCCTTTATGGTAACGAATCCAATACTGAATCATCGGCCCATGGCACGGACAGCGGAGAAGAAGCTGATACCGAAGCCGGATTTGATTACAATAGAGGTTATGTTTTAAACGACATTGTACCCTTTGTAATCAACCTTGACGATGAACAAACGTCAGCGGGCAGTTGTAACTGGCAACTTGTCAATAATGAAATAAATAACGATTTGGAGTACTCCCTGTCTCTTGATGATGTGATAAAAGAATTGTACGATAATCCTGATTTGTATATGCCGCTTCGATCGTCCTATATAACAAAGGAACGCCTCCAACATTCTTTCGGAACAACCATGGTCGTCCCGAACAAAATAAGCGGTGCAAAAGAAGTGATTTACGGTAAAGGAAAAAGCTCCCCATTACCAGATCATTTCTTAAGCGAAGATGAAGATGATGATAAACCTGGTCGGCATTTATCTAAATATAGTCCAGAAGCGCGCAAGCTCATGGAAAAGCAGGGATATGATTTCACACTCGGAGAAGGTCTATACTTCGATCGAGGTCCTCGTACTCCAGCCAAAGCGGCATATGTACCAAAAGGGAAACCAGATGATTATTATAAGTACGGACGAGGGTTAGGGTATGAATCTTCTTCAGAAGACGAATGTTGCTGGTTAATTAATGACCAATCATCTAAGTAATACAAAAATGGAAATTCGCCAGATGCCTCAGAATAGGACTCTGATACAAGTCTGGGGGAAGCTTTCAAAGCCCTAATGGCGAACATGGCTACACATGGGAAGACCCGTGGGTTCATCACCTGAACATGCAGTATGGTGATAGGTTTGAACAGAGGGAACCC
>NC_033797.1:82777359-82831163 GCF_001876935.1 Asparagus officinalis | reverse complement strand
CCCTGCTGCTGAGCTACTGGTGGTGGTGGTGTCCGTGGTGCAATGTGAGTCGTCACCAACTCCTCAATGGCTGTCATCCGGGCAATGAGAGGAGCCATGATGTCCACCAAATACTGAGGAGCCTGCTGCGGCTCGGGTGGAGTCTGCCGAGGCTCGGATTGAGCCGGCTGCTGCTCAGATGGAGTCTGCTGCGACTCTGCCTGCCCAGCTCTCCGAGTACGAGGCCTACGACGTCCTGTCATCTTTCTGATCATAAGAAAATAAGAGTTGTGAGCCAAAATAGACGTCTATAAATAGCGTATCATGACACAATTTTCACATCATATAGTATTTGCACAACTGTTTGAATTTATACAAAATTAGTTGTCATAAAAAAAAATTCTCAAATTTTGAGATATACGCATATATCGTCCTCACTCATACTAGGAAATCCTTACGGACTCTATATATGAATCCTAGGAAACTCTATCCTAGCTCCACGACTCGACACAGGATGATCCTAAGGATACTGGAACTAGAGCTCTGATACCAACTGTGACGCCCCTGGGTTCACACAAGGCTGCAGTCCGAGGTGAAGCCAAGAATGTTAAACCTGCCATGCACTACACCGTGCAACAACATGTTTCACCATCACAATTTTTTTATCACTCTAGTGGGTCAATAATAGGTGTAGGTACAAAAGCAAGTAAGAGATACTACAAGAGATAACTGATGAAACGATAAAGATCAAATAGTATTTCATCATCCAACACACAAGAATATAAAGTCAATGTCTAAATGAACAAACTGGAGTTCTTAATACATCTCAAATACAACAAGTCTGAATAAAGGAAATAAGGCACACAGCCTTTACAACATCTAGAATAAAGTCCCAAAATGTATAAACAAAGTCTATAGTGAAGCTCCAAAATAAAACATAGCTAGAATAGATAGTCGAACACTAAAGTGTGTCGCCATCAACCTGCGACTCTCCGGGCTCCTGGCTCGTGACCTGAAAGGGGGAGGGACAACGAGCGTCAAAGCGCTAGCGAGCAACATCACAACCAACCCCAAGGGAGAGGGCTTGTTGTATAAGAAAATACAGTTATCACAAAACATATATATATAAGCAATTATCCGGAAGAAATAAACAATGGGCTTTAGTACTTAGGGAGTTTCAACACGGGCATAGGTACGTCGAGCGAAATAATCCAAACAAGGAAACCCTCATGTATATACCTTGTATCCCAAATTGAAAATCCCTAAGTACCAAACCCGGAGTCTAATACGTGACCAGAAATAAATAAAAGGAAAATACAACCACCTCAGAACATAAATACAGTATCATGTACTGTCCTATATAAATGCCATGCCGTATTCTACATAAGTGTCATACCCAGCCTAGGTAGCTATCATGTCTCAATGGTGTCAAAATGTCGTATTCCAAACTCAAATGTGTACCATGCTCAAGGTTTAGCAAAAATGTCCAACACATGGACTAAAAGTGATGCAGGTCCAACACATGGACTGAATAAAATGCATGTCCAACACATGGACCAAGATAGTAAGTATCCAACACATGGATTTAGTAATAATACATGCTCATACGTGGACTATGAACGAAGAAGCGTAATTATCACTAGCATATATGGAAATACATATATATGTCCCAACTTTGCACGTGTTTCAATGTGCGGGTCTAAGTTTGTATAATTTGATTCCCATGTGTCGGTAAGTCACTAACATCACAAACTAGTATGAGGCATAAGAGGTGAACTCTTAAGCACACGAAAAAGAACAGTAGAAATCAACATGCAATTAAAAACTGCAGGGCGGTCGACCGCAGAGATCACTCCGGTCGACCGCTCGCAGAGCCGAAAGTCACTGGGTTCAAAACTGAGCGGCGGTCGACCGCAGAGGTCACGCCGGTCGACCGCTCAAAGAGCAGAAACATTCTGCTGGCAAAATTTCGCGACGGTCGACCGCTGAGTCATCTGCGGTCGACCGCTGATCGGACAGAAACCCCGTCTGGGTTTCTGTCAGCTCGAATCTCAATTAAATTTTTGAGGTTATTAATAACCAACTAATCCTAACAATACAATAGTAATGTATGGCAGTCAAAAACAAGTTTAAATAGTTAAAACTTCATTAACAAAAATCCCAAACTTAAATCAACATGATTTTAAAAGTTCTTAAACAGTAAAAAAAATTAGATTTAATCCTCATAAAAACGTTTCAGATCAGGATCTCATTAATTGAACATCATTAGTGAACTTTTTAAGACTGAAATATATGATTCTTGCATCCCATGCCATAAGATCTACTTATCTACACAAAAATACGATTTTGGGCTCAATAAAAACCGAATAAAACTCAAATCCAAGCATAAAAAGGAAAAGGGATGAAGTTGGGCGGGATGTTACTCGCCTACGACGAAAACGAAGCCCTAGATCTGGAGGAAGACGATCCCTCTCGCTGAATCCTCCAACAATTCGCTGAAAAGCCCTCCAAAGCTCCTCCAAATCACCAAGGAGTGAGAAACTAGGGTTTGAGGGGGAGAGAGGGGGCTAGGGTTTTGATTTCAGATGAGAAATGGGGCTCTTTAGGGTATGATAGTATATATACTATCCCCACAACCCGACCCGAACCCGACCCGAAACCCATTAAGACTCAACACAGAAAAACTCTCTGCCTGCTGTGCGGTCGACCGCCGCGCCTTGCGCGGTCGACCGCACAGCAGGAGAAAAGTCTCCTGTGTGCCCGACTGCTGTGCCTTCTATCACATGCTGATCAATCCCCTTGATTTCTCTAACATAGAAATTCTTGCTAGGCTCCCAAACACTATTTATCACATTTATTTAACATATATATATGGTTGTTCATCTCAAAAGAAATGTTTACCACTAATAACTCAAAATATTCATTAATAAATTTACGGGGTTCTACAATCATACAGCCCATGTATTACATCATCAAGACAAGGGGAATACTCTAAATCGTTATTTATTTCCCCTTCGGTCAATTACCAATTACAACTACCATCTGACGATTCTCTACCGTCAAGATCGATTACGAAGGATACAATATCATTTAATACAAAACCTCCATCGTAATCAAGCTCAACTTCGGTGTCCGCTTCTTCTCTGCTGTCTGTGCCTTAGGCCGATGGTTCAGTATCAGATTCAGTACCGTAAAGAAGGGAATCGGTGAAATAGTTTCCAATCCCTTAAACAGTTGCTTATCTGCGACCACCGTCTTGACCTCGTTATTAGTTTCTACATATTTTAGACACTGATGGAGGGTGGAAGGGACTATAGCATTACCATGGATCCAGGGTCGACCGAATAGTAAGTTATAAGAAGTCTTTGCATCTATCACATAACACGAGACCTCTGATTTTAAATCTCCGAGTTACCACTGGTATTGAATTCATAGATAACGGTGTCTGTTGAAGTCAACTTGCTAGCGGGAATTTCGAGATTGTACATCAATCGAAGTGGCATAATGCTGACAGCAGAACTCGGATCGACTTGGATCCGGTTGACAACGCAGGAACCAATGTATCCGGTGAAATACAATAGTTTGTCATGCTTTGAATTCCTTATTTGCATGTCCTCTTTCGTAAAGGTTATGCAGGGGAACTATTTTACCACGAGGTTGAAGTGCTGAACTGACGACTCTGGTTCTTTGGGGGCTTGCTTGATTTGAGTGAGAAACACATCAGAATTAGCCAGATCTTCTTGTAAAGCCTCCCGGATGTCTTTAGATAGATGCAGTAACTCATATAGAGTTATCATCGCTGAGATGTTAGCCAATTGGGCCATAACATCGAAGCAGTATGGAGTGTTCGAACTCATATAGACTGCTTCGGGTTTTGAACCTCTTGGTGCTAGGGTTCCTTTCATTTAGCTGCAACCTTCTTCTATTTATTGGTTGATGGCTACTGATAATCATATTTTATTACAATTTTATACCCTCATTATCTATTTTATATGAATAAATATGCCATTAATAATTGTTTTTATCTTTAATTGCAAGTTAGTGAAGAATAAAGCCCAAGATCTCTTATCTCAACAAAAACCCATAAATTAAATGAAGAACACAAGCAAGAGTCAAAAAGCCCAAGCCCAGAATTAAGCTGAGTAGCCTGTAGAAGCTGGAGAAAATAAAAAAATTAAATATGAAAAAAATATATTCAAGATAGTTGGCCGTAAATAAACGACGATATCTCCCAATCCGGAAGGCGGAATTTAACATATAATATATAAAAATTGCCTATCTCGACGAGACGAAGCTAACCGTGAAGTCTGAATTTTTATTAGAGTATCGATGTGGGCATCCATGTGGGCATCAATGCCTGTATCGATGCGAAGTCATCCAGATTTCATCAACGGCCGAAATTGCATTCTTAGGGCTCAAGTTTGATCCAAGGACTCTCATTCACTGATGTTCACTATAAATAAGGGTTGAAAGTGAGGGTTTAGAGGTGTAAAAATTTTTGTAACTCCTTTTGGAGAGGAGGGCTACTCTTAATTGAGAAGGCCTTCCAAATTTGTAACTTTTTGTTACAATTAATAAAATAATTTTTTCACCACTTTAAAATTTTCTTTTCTTCTCTTTGTTGGATGATGAAGATGAAGATAAAGATGGAGATTAATTTGAAGGTTTGTTTTTCTTATTTCTCTTTTATTGCTTATTAGTTTAGATTTATTTTCATGCTTGTAATTAGATTTTATTTTCTTGTTTAAATAGCCAAGAGGCTAGAACCCTCTTGCCTTAGATTTATTTTATGCTTATAGAGTAGATTTATTTTTTGAATTTAATTCTTATAATTTATTTTATAGTTTAGATTTTGTAATTTATTTTGTAGTTAGATTTTAATTTCTTACACTATTCACCTTGAGTCTAGAGCCCTCTTGGGTTTAATTTTTCTTTTTGTTCATTTTTATTTCTTTGATTCGTCTTTAGGCTAGAACCCTCTAGGGAATTACCTTTTTCTAAAAAGTGGATTCAATTCTAGATTACCCATATCTTTAATTGAATCCGCTATCTTTACATTCTTAATTTTTATTTGTTCTTGGTTTTTCCTTCTTGCCTTGTTGATCACATTTATATTATCACTTCCACTCTCAAATATATTCATTTACACAATCAATTTTATCTCTCCATAATCACATTCACTCATCACTCCTATTTGTCACGTACACAACATAAGAACCAATTTTATATTTTCTCCCACAAAACACCTTCCTCGTGGATCGATATCTTTATACTATAACTTGACACAGTTGTGCACTTGCAACATTTTTTGTACATGTTTATGCCGCATCAAGTTTTTGGCGCCGTTACCGGAGAAGGTGCTTAAGTAGGTTTTAATTATTTTGGTTCTTTAACTTGTGCGTTTATTGTGAAGGAAAAGCTTAGAGCTTGAAGATCACGGATTGGAGAACTAAGATTTAAAGATTTGCTTGTAGGTAATTCTTCTTTCTAGAATTTTTAATTCCACCCTTTAGCTACTTCTTCACAATTAGAGATAATTAGGACTTTAAAAAAAGATTTTATTTTTGTTGACCATAATAAAATTCACCCTCCACTTTGACATTTACTAACAAGATAATAAATTCAAATAATTTCCCCCTTCTCATTTGTTTGATTGTTAACCCTAATTAAAAAAAGATTTTTTTCTTTTCCATCCTTTTTAGTTGCTTTTAATTCATAGGGTTGCATTTCATATTGTTAATAGGAATTCACCAAGTGATTTGAGCATCTTGATTTGGCACACACTTAAAAATATTTTTAAGGGCAAAACCCCATATTCAAGATAAGGTGAGGGATTTCATCACCCTTCCCTTAGCCCAAAAATCATTAATTCCTCACTACACCACCCAAGCCTAATAAAACTCATTAGATGTTAGCCCTAAGGATTCGAGTTCAATAAGGAACAAAGAACCCTTAAGTGAACCGGTTTAATTTTTCTTGGATTAGTTGGTGTCTAAGGTAAGGTTTAGGGGTTGCGTAAAGCACTCCGCAAGGAACGAGGTACTTAATTGATCTCTGATCACTCTCTAGTACTATCCTTACCTGGCTAACTACCTGGGTAAAATTTTTCATTTTAGGAGTTTTTGGTTAGGAGCTAGTCTAGTTGAGTTAGGCTTAACCCTAGAGTTTGAGTGATTGAAAAGTGATTGATTTTGATTTGTTTAGTTAGGATTTTCCTTTTTTTCCCATTCTCTCCTCATTAAAAAAAACTAACTTTTATAAATAAAAAAAAGTATAAAAAGATAGTTTTGGTGTATGCAATCGTGGATTAAGGATAATACACATCGATTAATTCACTTTGAACCAATCTTAAAAATGGCGTATCCTAATCCACCCGCTCTTCAAGATATGTGCTATCCCATTAGAAATGCAATCCCCTCTTGTATTAGGCTCCCGGAAACAAATGGAATAAATATTGAGCTTAGACCACATTACATAAAAATGCTTTCCAAATTCCTTGGAAATGAAACAGAAGATGCATATATTTTTATCTTGGAATTTGAGGAAGTGTGTATTATGATTAAAATGAGAGAATTAACAGAAGATGCGATCAAACTCAGATTTATTTCATTTTCTCTCAAAGACAAAGCAAAAAAATGACTGTATAGCTTACCCGTAAATTCCATCACTACTTGGGAGGAATTTATCACCGTTTTTCTTAAGAAATTTTTTCCTATCCATAAAACGGTGAAGCTAAGAAACAGCATCATGAATTTTAAAATTATCTCGGGAGAACCTTTTTGGAAGTATTTTGACGGATTTAAAGATCTTCTCATCCAATGTCCTCATCACGGTTTAGAAAAATGACGATTGCGCCAAATTATTTATGAGGGATTAGATTATTCTGCAAAAACTTTCTTAGAATCAATGTGCCATGGGGATTTTATGAGGAAAATTACCGACGAAGCTTGAGAATTTCTAGAGAGTCTATCTGAGAAAACAATGCAATGGGAACACTATGATGATAGGGTTTCATCAGTTCCCTATTCTAAGTCTAGTGATCTTTTCTTGGAGTCAAACATTACTTCTAAAGCGAAGATGGCGACAATTCTGCGGAGGTTAGAAGCCTTAGAAATTAAGGAACAAGCTCCAGCTCAAATCAATCATGTTTCTGCTCCAGGATGTCATAATTGTCAGTCTCCTACCCACATTTCGGAGGAATGCCCTCTCCTAGGAAACAAACATACATTAGAACAGATGAACGCTACATTCCAGCTTTCTAGAAATGATCTATTTTTTCCAACCTACAATCCAGGTTAGAGAAATCATCCTAACTTTGCATGGAATCAAGGAAATTCTCTCGGAACTCAAAACTTCACTCCCGCTTCGACCCAACATTTTCCTAGGGGAACCACAGTTCCTTTCAATTCTCACCCATAATTTTAACAACCCAATCTATCGTATCAAAACCAGTCTCTTCTTCATCAAGTTGTAATTCAGACTCATCACAATCCAGATCAGGATAACCGTCTCAATGTCTTAGAAAGAGGTTTGGAAACTATAATTAAGGCATCCACTCAAACCACGAATATGTTGATTCAAACGTCTAGCACTCTGAATTCCTTCATGCAATCAACTGGACAAATGCTCAACTCTAACACTCAAGCTATAGCTAGATTAGAATCCCAACTTGGTCAACTAGCTAGTGCCGTGAGTGAAAGAGAGAAAGGAAAATTTTTGAGTCAACTCATGGTCAACCCTAAAGACAAGGATGCAGTTCATCCTATGAAGCTCAAGTGAATGCAATCCATTCACTTCGGTCAGGTAGACAGGTCGATAATTAAGTGAGAACTCCTCCAAGTAAAACTTTTGATCCAATACAAATTCCTTCTCCTTCTCCTTCTGATGAATCTATTCAACAATCACCCCCCTTAGATGACCAAGAACCTGAACCCGAACTTGAGCCTGCTTTTGATAGATTTAGACCAATTGCTCCCTTTCCAGATAGACTCGGGCCTAGGAAACACTCTCCTCATGAGGAGAAAATTCTAGAAACATTCAAGCAGGTTAAGGTCAACATTGCTCTCTTAGATGTAATGGAACAAATTCCATCTTATGCTAAAATTTTAAAAGAATTATGCACTAAGAAGAGGAGAATAAATGTTCTAAAGAAAGTCTTTTTAGCCGCCAATATCAGTGAAATGCTATCAAATCCCATACCTTTGAAACGTAAAGATCCAGGTTCCCCCATCATTTCATGTATCATTAGTAATACTCACATTGATAAGGTGCTTTTAGACTTAGGGGCCAGTGTCAATTTGCTTCCATATTCAGTCTACCAGCAATTGGGTCTAGGTGTACTGAACCCAACCAGATGCACCTTACAGTTGGCTGATAGATATGTTAAGATCCCTATGGGTGAGTTAAAGGATGTTCTGATTAAGGTTGGAGATTTTATTTTTCCAGTAGATTTTGTACTCTTGGAAACACAGCCTGTTTCCAATCCTAAAGGACAGACACCTGTCATCTTAGGATGACCTTTCTTAGCTACTTCTAATGCTCTCATCAACTGTAGAACTGGTCAAATAAAGCTGTCCTTTGGGAATTTCACTGCTGATCTCAATATTTTTAATCCAGGGGACCAGACAAATAATCAGCCTCTAGAAATAAATTACATTCAGGAAAGATCAGAAGAAGAAGAAGAAGAAGAGTCTGATTTGAGTTTTAAGGAAATTTTTGATGAAGAGTTTGAGTTTTTAGAAGAAGCAGATCAGGTCCTTGAGAATAATAAAACTGTGTTAAACATTTGCTGTTTTGAATTAAATTTTGAAGAACTCTTTCTTGATAAACTTAGATTCTTAGAGAATAATTAACAACCAAATTTTCAGAACTCTACAGAAGAATTGGTTGTTAGAAAACAAAACTTCACAGTACAATAGTCTAAGTTCATTAATAAATGCAAAATGCATGACACTAATAATACCTACCTTACTTTGTTGCAAGAATTATTAAACACCCCAAAATGCTTGGAATTTAATATTATTGATTATATAATTCTGAATTTATTTAAAATCCGGGGAAGAATTTTTAACAATAAAGTAGGAATCAATGTAGAATACGAGCTCTTCGTGTTGAACACTTCATTTTACATTATTTGTTTTGTTTATTTTAGAATAATAAAAAAAATTATTCTTCTCTCATTTGAGAGTTTCTTGTTCAGTTGTAAATAAAAAATAAAAACAGAAAAAAAAGAAAAAAAAGAAGAGAATAATAAATTTTTGTTTCTATCCTCCTCAGATCAAAGGTAATTGCAGATTTTTATCAGCTGATCAAATGTAAGTACTTCACTTCTTATCTGCTTTACTTTGTGCATTATGGAGTTTGCATTGAGGACAATGCAAAGTTTAGATGTGGGGGTGGGAATTAGTTATTTTTTCTCTTTATTTTACATTTTTAGTTGCATTTTTGTTATTTTTTCCTTTTCCTTAAAAAAATTTTTATAAAAATATCGTCACTTGCCAAATTGATAGAGTTATATAATAATTGATTTATTTGATAAAGTTTAAATTTTCTAATCTCTAGTTTGTTATTTACTCAAGTTTACCTTTTATGATAACTCTAAATAAATTTCTTAAGAAATAATTTTCAAAGTAGTATACTTCACTTAAGCCTTAACTTAGATTTTTATTTAAAATAATGGAATTTATGCATGCTTAGCTTAGAGTTAAAAATAATTTTTCAAAGTGTCTTGACTTACATATTTTTTAGAATATATATACATATACATATAAAAAAATTACAAAAGAAGAGTGCGAAAAATGAGCACCAAAAGAAAAAAAAACTCTTAAATTCAAGGTGATTCAATCTTATAAAGCCTAAGTTGACCGAATAATTAAGCCCAATGAGTATTTCCATACTTAATGACCTAAGCCCAATTGGGTTGGGATCCATTGGCCCAAAACTCGTTAAATGGTCGCTTAGAAAGCCCGTTAAAGTAGAAAAAATCACCAAGGAAGAAAGAGTTAAAAAATAATAATAAAATAAAATAAATAAATTAAATGTTTTATATATAGTTATATTTGTATATATGGTCTTGGAAAATATTTTAGATCAAGCAACTTGAATATTATTTTAAACAAAGAGTTAGCATGTTCTTTTCAAAACTTTTATTAAATTTCTAAGTTTGGCTTGGTTTTGTATGCTATAATGTGAAGATTTTTCAGGAAATTTACCTTCAAGTTATTTATAAAAACGTTTTCTTGAGTGATAACTAGCTTTAATTAGATTGTCTAAAGTTAGCAAGTGAATTTAGTTATTTACTGACTTCTTTAATTTGGAAAGTAGACGGAGTTTTGTGGGTATATTCACTATAAACCCTCACGAGACTACAACTGCGTTAAATATAACCGCGATTCCTGTGAAAGTGAGTTAGGTTTTCTTTCATTTTTCTTTCTTTGCTAGAGGACTAGCAAAAGTTTAGGTGTGGGGGTATTTGATAATCATATTTTATTATAATTTTATACCCTCATTATCTATTTTATATGAATAAATATGCTATTAATAATTGTTTTTATCTTTAATTGCAGGTTAGTGAAGAATAAAGCCCAAGATCTCTTATCTCAACAAAAACCCATGAATTAAATGAAGAACAAAAGCAAGAGTCAAAAAACCCAAGCCTAGAATCAAGCCGAGTAGCCTGTAGAAGCCGGAGAAAATAAAAAAATTAAATATGAAAAAAAATGTATTCAAGATAGTTGGCCGTAAGGAAATGACGATATCTTCCAATCCGAAAGGCAGAATTTAACATATAATATATAAAAATCACCTTTCTCGAGGAGACGAAGCCAACCGTTAAGTCAGAATTTTTATTAGAGAATCGATGACAGCATCGATGCGGGCATCGATGCCTGTATCGATGCGAAGTCATCCAGATTTCATCAACGGTAGAAATTGCATTCTTGGGGATCAAGTTTGATCCAAGGGCTCTCATTCACTGATGTTTACTATTAATAGGGGTTGAGAGTGAGGGGTTAGAGGTGTGAAAATTTTTGTAACTCCTTTTGGAGAGGAGAGCTACTCTTAATTGAGAAGACCTTCCAAATTTATAACTTTTTATAACAATTAATAAAATAATTTTGTCACCACTCTAAATTTTTCTCTTCTTCTTTTTGTTGGATGATGAAGATGAAGATGAAGATGGAAATTAATTTGAAGGTTTTTTTCTTATTTCTCTTTTATTGCTTATTAGTTTAGATTTATTTTCATGCTTGTAATTAGATTTTATTTTCTTGTTTAAATAGCAAAGAGGCTGGAACCCTCTTACCTTAGATTTATTTCATATTTATAGAGTAGATTTATTTTTTGTATTTAATTCTTGTAATTTATTTTGTAGTTTAGATTTTACAATTTATTTTGTATTTAAATTTTAATTTCTTGCACTATTCACCTTGAGGCTAGAACCCTCTTGGGTTTAGTTTTTCTTTTTATTCATTTTTATTTCTTTGATTCGTCTTTAGGCTAGAACCCTCTAGGGAATCACCTTTTTCTAAGAAGTGGATTCAATTCTAGATTACTCATATCTTTAATTGAATCCGCTATCTTTACATTCTTGATTTTTATTTGTTCTTGATTTTTCCTTCTTGCCTTGTTGATCACATTTATATTATCACTTCCACTCTCAAATGTATTCATTTACACAATCATTTTCATCTTTCCACAATCACATTCACTCATCACTCCTATTTGTCACGCACACAACATAATAATCGATTTTATATTTTCTCCCATAAAACATCTTCCTCGTGGATCGATATCTTTATACTATAACTTGACACGATTGTGCACTTGCAATATTTTTTGTACATGTTTATGCCGCATCAGCTACTGAGGTTCTTCAGAATACGTGGTCATGACTATCCCATGCTCAGGCAATTGATCGGTCACCTTAGGATAATTGAATCGATACTCGTTCCTGCTTCTAGTGACAAAGGTTAGTTCTCCACTGGTCACAAAAGCTTCATGGTCATCATCGGAAAGCGGGAAGGTAGGGATCCCTTCGTTATTTCCCTTCGGAGTCACTATGGTGGCGCAACAAGACTTTCCCTTACCCTTAGACTTGGATTTCTTATTAGAAGAGTATCTTGTCCACTATTCGTCTTCGAGCAGATCTGGATAGACCCAAAGAATTTCACCGTTCGGGGCCATATGTGGCACAAGCCCCTTCTAGCACTGCCCGTGAGGATCGCCGTTGACGATCTTGATTTCTAACTTCATCACGGGTTCTGGTTGAAACCATGTTAGGGGAACAGACTCAAAGTTGATAGTAACTATGTTCGTACCTACCTTCTTTTCCTTAGGTTGCTTCATAGTGATGTGTTGGCCTTCTTGTTTTGATGATGTTTAACAAACAATTTACTTCTAATGTTATTTGTCTAGTGTTTGTGTTTTCGTATTTTTTCTAGGCAAACAACGAGTTGGAGGTTGGATGGATTACGCCAAAACGATCATATCAAGTGGAGGTTGGCAGAATAGTAGAGTGAAGCATCGTACAATTCAAGTTCAAGATCCAAGTTTAGCTTCATCCGTAACGTGTACCAAGTTGAGATACAATGCAGATCAAGATCAAGCTTGGGTAATTTAGTATAGGTTTTATATTATGTGTGTTAAATACGTTAAGCTCAATATCTATACACACACATTTATTGGTTTCTTTGTATATATATATATATATAGTTATATAGATATACATAAGTTTTGGTTTCTATGCATATATATAGTTATATATATACATACATAGTTTTTAAGTTTTCATGTTTATAAATATGAAATCATATATTTCATATTTACTATTGTGTTTTTGAAATCATTACATAGAATATGCAATTTTATGAAAATTATGTATTCTTAGCTTTTGGACTTAACAATAATCATATACATATTTTATTAAGTTTACAAAATCATTGTGCAAAGTTTCAAAACATGGTTTAGCCTAAATGTCAAAATTCACATGTTTACATTTTCGTGTTTTGAACTATTTTTGCAAAATGATGATTTTTCACATATGGGAAATGCAATTTGGAAAATTCTTTTTGTAACATGTTCATTTACATGTTTATATACATTTCCCAAAGTTTTATTATTTTTGGACTTCATTTGTTATTTTTAACAATTTTCCAAAGTCTCAAAAATCAGCTTTTAAAATCCAGTTTTCTGTAGTATCAGATTTCGATCGACCGCACCGGTCGACCGATCATATGTTCATTTGTTCAGTGGGCAGCAGAGAGTTTGTCGATCGACCGTCGCGGTCGACCGAGAGCTTGAAATTTCCATCGGTCGACCGCACCGGTCGATCGAAGAAGTCTCTGCTCGATTCTCAGATTGGGATCAGGATCGTGGTCGAGCGCGAATTTTTTCGGTCGACCGCCGGACTCCTAACGGTAATATTGTACAGAAATCTGCTTCCTGATTTTTTGGGATTTTTGTTGATTTGGTTTTGGGTTTTAGCCGTTGTTTCTTTTCCTATATAAACTCCCAAACCCCCTTCTATTTTTGCAACTCTTAAAGAGTTTTAAAGAAGTTTTAAAGAGTTTTGAAAAGGGTTTTTAGTTGGGTTCAAAGACTGTTTTATTTGTGAAGATTGTTTTACAAGTGGAGAAGATCATCTACAGTGTTTGAACTTCATTTTAATCCTCCTCTCCAACTTGATTTTCAGAGAAGAATTCCTAAACTCTATTTCTAGCTATTTATTGTTTTATTCATAAATTTCTACATGCTAGATTTTAAATTGAGTTTAGTTTTGACCTATTGAATCTCATTGTTACACACACCCACATGAGCTTATTGTACTTACATACATAGTATGTTAGGGTTGTGAGAGATTATAACATTGAGTTGTGCTTCATTGAGTTCTCATCTATTGTAGAGAACAAATTTATATTTGTTACATTGTGAGTGTTGTAAGGTTTTCAGTGAGCTAGAAAACCGAGTGTGTTGTGAAGTTTTCGGTGAACTAGAAAACCGAGTGTGAGGAGTGAACGTTGTTCGGTGAGCGTTAAAAATCAACACTGTGAGGTGTAAACGTTATTCGGGTAAGCGTAGAAAACTCGGTTGTGATAGTGGATTTCTCCCCGGGAGTGGGGAGCGGAGACGTAGGACGGAAGGTCCGAACTCCGTGATCATAGCTTGTGTTTGAGTGTGCTTTGGCGTTTATTTATACTTGTGTTTATATTTTTTATCACCTTTGTCATTAGCTCATTATTTATATGATCCACTATCTAGTTCATATTGTTTATGTTACCCTTGTGTTAGTTTTTCAAATCCTTGCCTATATCATATTGTATATCTCTTTGGTAGGATATATCATCTTGTGTTAGTTTATATATCCTTGCATATATATTTCATCATATAGGATATATCTCATTATTTACATTGCTTATCCTAGCTCATATATCTTGTGGTATTTCATACTTGCTTGGATAACTTGTTAATTAATTTTAATTAGCATTTAATCAGATTAGATTAGCATAAGACCCTAATCACCCCCCCTCTAGAGTCTAACAATTGGTATCAGAGCTTGGTGCTCTTTAATTTAAGATCTAATCGCCTTGAGTTAATGATCCAAGTTATCTTTTTGTGCTAATCTTGTTTTGATTGTATTTGTATCTTGCTTGCATATTTTTACAAATTATGGATATGAATGATGCATCTTGTTTAGGCTATGATTCTAGTACTGCTCCTAAATTCAATGTTTTCCCCTATGCTCAATGGTGTTTTAGATTCAAATTATTTGTTCAATCTAAAAATATTGATTTATGGAAAGTCATTGATTGTGCTTATATTGTACCAACGTTAGAGAAATCCAAGTGGAGCAAACATGATAAAAAGATGTTTATTATGAACAAGTTTATGTTAGAATTTTTATTAAATGCATTTAATTCATTATTGTCTAACAAGCTTGATTCTTTTGATAGCGCTTATACATTGTGAAAATTCATAGAAGCGCATCAAGGAGACTTGGAGGCGATCCGACAAGCTTTGGAGGATCCGCTTCAAGTTGTAAAGGAGCTTCATGCACACGAGCACTAGGCGATAGTGCTAGTGAGGTTTGCGAGTTCGAACCCGATAATGATTTATATAATGATGAACTTGCTTGTGCTAGTGATAAATTATTGCATGCCTATAAGAAATTGCAAAATGATTTCATTAATTTACAAAGCAAGCATGAAAATTTGAAAATCAATCATGAGTCTTTAACTTCTAAGTTTGATATTATTTCTAATGAAAATATGATCCTTAAAGAAAATAATAAAAATTAAAATTTGAAATCCGATCATGAGTCTTTAACTTCTAAGTTTGATATTATTTCTAATGAAAATATGATCCTTAAAGAAAACAATGAAAAATTAAAATCGGATCATGATTCTTTGCTTTCAAACTTTGCCAAGTTAACTCATGAAAAAGATAATGTCATGTTAGAAGTAAAGAACATACAAAATAATACTGCTTCTTTTATAAATAACTATTTATGTTCTACTTCTAAAAGTGCATATGTGCCTAAAAATGAAGACTTGAATCTTAGGAAAAAATGCATTTCATCTTTAGATTCAACTTTGAAAATATGTGTGCCAAGTCTAAGTCATCATCCACTCATTTTGCACACATATATAGCAAAGTTTACAAGTGCTCCATTTGTGGTTGTAAAGGCCATTTAGCTAAATTTTGCTATGATGCATACAAACATAAGAATATTAATCCTTCTTGTGCATCTCATAAAGTTTCTTCATCACATGTACACACACATGCACCCATTGTTCATCATAAGCATGCTCATGTGTATAGATGTGATCATTGTGGTCGTTTTGGTCATTTGGCCGATTATTGTTTTGATTTAAAAAAAAATCTTATTTGTCAAATGTTTCTAGTAGACCACATGTTTTTAAATGTGATGTTTGTGGTAGGTTTGGACATCTTGCTAAATTTTGTTTTGATGTGCAAAAAGTTCCTATTTTGCAAAATGCTCCAAAGAAACCATCTTTGTTTAATGATGTTTCTCATTTGCGAAATAATTTAAAAGAAAAATCTTTATTTGCAAATGATTCTTGTGCACGCTCACTTGGTCAACACAAATCATTTAACCCTCTTCATTGCACCTATTGCAATCGGAAAGGTCATGAGTATAATTTTTGTTTTGACCGTGCTAGTGCACCATATGCGCCTAAATGGGTTCATAACCCTAGGTCTTTGAGCATAAATGATAGGGGACATGTCCCTAAACCTTTTGGTACCAAGATTACTTGGGTACCAAAACAAATTTAATTTTAAACCAAGAATTTTAGTGTTTTTATTTTTCTTTATCTTGGTTTTGAAAATTATGCTTTAAAAATCTTTTGGTTATGAAAACAATTTTTCTTGTATCAAATCTTTTGTTTTCATGATTATTTGTTTTGTTTTGATGAGAGGTTTGTACTTATATAACCCTCCGGATTTATTGGGTGTTTATTCCCATTTATATGGGTTATTATTAGCTCAAGAGCTAGATATGGTTGCCTCTCTTGATTTTTTAAAATCAATGATGATTTGGTTTTATGTTCTTATATGATTTACTTATGATTTATGATTTCATTTAATGATTTGTCTTCATTTGAAAACATTTTGCATGATTCTCATGCTCTTTTTCTTTTGATTTCATAAATCTACTTTTACACATGGTTTTTATGTTCTTTGATATAAGACACTATTTTTCATATTGATATATTCATATATGTTCTCATTATCTTTTTCGTATGTGAGAAGTGTTTAGCATATTTTCCATCTATGCTTGCTCATATATGTTTGCCATGATCTTCATTTCGTATATTCTATATGGTATTTTGATAGGGGGAGCAATCCCTATATTTTTTATGTGTTATACTCACCCATGCATATTGATAGGGGGAGCTTTTGCTCTCTTCATTCTTTTGACCCCTTTTTAATGTTGTCAAAGGGGGAGAAATATTGTGAGTATATTCTTTCTTGTTTATATGCATGTGAATTATAATTTATATATTCATTTCCTTTCATGCATATATCCTTTTTGTAAATTGTTTGTCATCATCAAAAAGAGGGAGATTGTTGGCCTTCTTGTTTTGATGATGTTTAACAAACAATTTACTTCTAATGTTGTTTGTCTAGTGTTTGTGTTTTCGTATTTTTTTTAGGCCAACAACGAGTTGGAGGTTGAATGGATTGCGTCATAACGATCATATCAAGTGGAGGTTGGCAGAATTATGGAGTAAAGCATCGTACAATTCAAGTTCAAGATCCAAGTTTAGCTTCATCCGCAACGTGTACCAAGTTGAGCTACAATGCAGATCAAGATCAAGCTTGGGTAATTTAGTGTAGGTTTTATATTATGTGTGTTAAATACGTTAAGCTCAATATCTATACACACACATTTATTGGTTTCTTCGTATATATATAGTTATATAGATATACATAAGTTTTGGTTTCTATGCATATATATAGTTATATATATACATACATAGTTTTTAAGTTTTCATGTTTATAAATATGAAATCATATATTTCATATTTACTATTGTGTTTTTGAAATCATTGTATAGAATATGCAATTTTGTGAAAATTCTGTATTCTTAGCTTTTGGACTTAACAATAATCATATACATATTTTATTAAGTCTACAAAATCATTGTGCAAAGTTTCAAAACATGGTTTAGCCTAAATATTAAAATTCACATGTTTACATTTTCGTGTTTTGAACTATTTTTGCAAAATGATGATTTTTCACATATGGGAAATGTAATTTGGAAAATTCTTTTTGTAACATGTTTATTTACATGTTTATATACATTTCCCAAAGTTTTATTATTTTTGGACTTCATTTGTTATTTTTAACAATTTTCCAATGTCTCAAAAATCAGCTTTTAAAATCCAGTTTTCTGTAGTATCAGATTTCGGTCGACCGCACCGGTCGACCGCTCATATGTTCATTTGGTCAGTGGGCAGCAGAGAGTTTGTCGGTCGACCGCCGCGATCGACCGAGAGCTCAAAATTTCCATCGGTCGACCGCACCGGTCGACCGAAGAAGTCTCTGCTCGATTCTCAGATTGGGATTTGGATCACGGTCGACCGCGAATTTTTTCGGTCGATCGCCAGACTCCCAACGGTAATATTGTACAGAAATCTACTTCCAGATTTTCTGGGATTTTTGTTGATTTGGTTTTGGGTTTTTATCTGTTGTTTCTTTTCCTATATAAACTCCCAAACCCCCTTCTATTTTTGCAACCCTTTAAAGAGTTTTAAAGAAGTTTTAAAGAGTTTTGAAAAGGGTTTTTAGTTGGGTTCAAAGACTGTTTTGTTTGTGAAGATTGTTTTACAAGTGGAGAAGATCATTTATAGTGTTTGTCTATCATTTCAATCCTCCTCTCCATCTTGTTTTTCAGAGAAGAATTTCTAAACTCTTTCTAGCTTTAGAGTTTTGAAAAGGGTTTTTAGTTGGGTTCAAAGACTGTTTTGTTTGTGAAGATTGTTTTACAAGTGGAGAAGATCATCTACAGTGTTTGAACTTCATTTTAATCCTCCTTTCCAACTTGATTTTCAGAGAAGAATTCTTAAACTCTATTTCTAGCTATTTATTGTTTTATTCATAAATTTCTACATGCTAGATTTTAAATTGAGTTTAGTTTTGACCTATTGAACTCATTGTTACACACCACCCACATGAGCTTATTGTATTTACATACATAGTATATTAGGGTTGTGAGAGATTATAACATTGAGTTATGCTTCATTGAGTTCTCATCTAGTATAAAGAACAAATTTATATTTGTTACATTATGAGTGTTGTAAGGTTTTCGGTGAGCTAGAAATCCGAGTGTGTTGTGAAGTTTTCGGTGAACTAGAAAACCGAGTGTGAGGAGTGAACGTTGTTCGGTGAGCGTTAAAAACTGACACTGTGAGGTGTAAACGTTATTCGGGTGATCGTAGAAAACCCGGTTGTGATAGTGGATTTCTCCCCGGGAGTGGGGAGCGGAGACGTAGGACGAAAGGTCCGAACTCCGTGATCATATCTTGTGTTTGAGTGTGCTTTGGCGTTTATTTATACTTGTGTTTATATTTCTTGTCGCCTTTGTCAATAGCTCATTATTTATATGATCCACTATCTAGTTCATATTGTTTATGTTACCCTTGTGTTAGTTTTTCATATCCTTGCATATATCATATTGTATATCTCTTTGGTAGGATATATCATCTTGTGTTAGTTTATATATCCTTGCATATATATTTCATGATATAGGATATATCTCATTGTTTACATTGCTTATCCTAGCTCATATATCTTGTGGTATTTCATACTTGTTAGGATAACTTGTTAATTAATTTTAATTGGCATTTAATCGGATTAGATTAGCATAAGACCCTAATCACCCCCTCTCTAGGGTCTAACATGATGAACCCGATATCAATCAGGGCTTGGATTTTGTCCTTGAGCGCATAACATGTCTTTGTGGGATGATGAACCGCCCTATGGAATGCATAGTATTTCGATCTATAGTCTTCTTAGCTCCCTTCTGGTCAGTGATTGGAGGCAACTTGATCTTGTTGTTCTCCAGAAGGTATTTGAATATACCGGGGTCCTCGTCTTCCTTAGAAGAATACTTCTGTGGGAACTTTGGCTCCACGATCTTCTGTTGCTTTTGAGGTCTCCGTTGCCACTGACACGGTGACTATTGCGGTGATTGCGGTTGCCCTTGCTACTAAGGCTATAGTTGGAATGTCTAATTCGCATCTACTGCCTTTGTTGGAACCTTCCTTCTACCATGAGGGATGAAGTTTTGCTTAGGAGGATTCGCTTCCGGTTGGCCTCTCTCATCCTTCTTCCTTTTGAGGAAGCGTTCGACTTGCTCCCCACACACCTTCAGATCTTTTAAGGTTTTGGATGGCGCTGATCCCATGGCTTCTAGCACATCCAAGGAGAGGTTGTTATGATAAGTTTGAAGAATGAACTCCTCTGTGATCGGGTCTCGGCAATTCATTGCTTTGTTTCGAAAGCGTTTAATGAAGTTGTCGACTGTTTCTCCATCTTTTTTCTTCTCATTAAACAATGTGCCAAGTGACACCTCAGTTCCATCATCGAAAAAGTTGGTGAGAAACATACTTGCCATGTCATCCTAACTATTGATACTTCCTGGCTTGAGACGGTGATACCAATCGAGGGTAGCTCCGCGAAGGGTGCTAATGAATAACCGAACCATCAAGAGTTCGTTACCAGATATCACGCCTAGGTTGGACTTGAATTAGATTAAATTTTGAGTCAGTGAACCTCTCCCGTCGAATAGCGTGAAGTTGATCAGGTTAAACTTTGCCAGATACGAAATTGATTCTTACTCTCTAGGATACGGACATAGAATCCCGATCTTCTTTACCTCTTAAGCGGACATTAATGCATTGATCTTGCTCTCCAAGTCTTTCGTTTTCTCATCCTCACTTGTATTTTTCTTCGGATGAGGAGGACAACTGGACCACCCCTAGCGTTGTTATCCTCAGTAGGACCACCCCTAACATTTTGGTCAACAGGAGAGGTATCAACGTTGGGATTTTCATCCACATCTGAATCACTATCTCCTTGATTAGTAGCATTGTGATGGCTAGATTCACTAATCTAGTTTGATAAGGCTTGAATCTGTCGGTCGTGTACATCCCTCATTCGATGCATGGTCAACACCATCTCAGCTTTGAATTTTTCTTTCTACTTTACCAAAGCTTCTTGAAGTAATTGAGTCATTTGCTCAGTGTTGATCATGAACACTTCACGTGATCATCCCGTGCTGGACACCATGTTGTCATAAGCGACTGTGAAGTTGGCATCTGATGCTTCATCGTCTGAGGAGTGTCCTTTGCTCAACCTAGGTCTAATAGTACGTGACCGTAACCAAGTGAGATGCTAGGATGCCCCTAGAAAGGGATCGGGACTGGAACGTCATGTTGACTTTCCCTTATCAGCCATGTTGATGGTGACTTTTGGGAGTTCATCATCCTGACCGACTGATCTTCTTTTGCAGAAGCGTCTTGATTTAGATTTGGGTGCTTCAGTGGACATCCTTTCGAATACCGAGGCCCTTCGTGGAGCAGTCCTGGGGTAGCTACATGCTGATAATACTACCCTGATTAACATTTAACACGGACAATAAGAGTATGATTCTGGGATACTTCTCTTTCGAGATATCTTCGTACCCTTAGTTTGATAGTATAACTCATCGGCATTATGGTCGAAGCAACTATCAGCTGTTGACTTGATTCCCAGGTATGACGTTGTCATGTAATGGACACGATTCCTTTCAGAGATGTAACGCCTTGTTGGCGTTCTTAGGAGATGCACTTTTAGATCAACACCCTTGCGAGTGTGGAATCTCAACGGGCTCCTAAACCTAGACACGCAACCCTAAGCAGGCGGTTACAGGTGTTTTCCTAATATAGGATGGCTTAAACTTGTTGGAAGGACCCATACGACCCCCAGCTTGAATAGTCACTTGGAATTCGTTTGTCGGACCCAAGAGTTTTTCACTAAAATTTTGCCCTGATTTTCATGTAGAGGACCAAGGCGGTCTGTTATTTTCATTTTGAATTTCGACAGGACGCTGCCATGAGGCTTCACCGGAGGTACAGGATCAGATAGAGCGGGATCAGAGGCTGTCAGAGGCTGAAAAACACGTGCGGAGCTGGGACCAGGTGCAAAACACACCTGATGTTTCGCACCAGGGGCGAGACATTCCTGGTGTTCGCACTAGGTAGAGGTGTTTCGGCTATTTTTGGTGCTATTTTGGCCTTCAACACCCAGACTTGTTTGGATTTTGGTCGTTCTTTGACCAACACTTCCTTTTACAACTCCCATGCCTTTTGCATGAGAATCCATGCATGAGCGAGAAGTGCGCAACGCTTTTGGATGCGTTCCTCGAGAGTGGAACCGGTTCGTTTGACACGAACCCACTTGTTGGTTGATGGTTTGGAAGAGGGATTAGTTGCTTGTTGTGGTTGCGACTTAATCGCTTGGCGCCTCCAAAATTTTAAATCTACTTGATAGCAGAGTCTGTCAACCTGTTCCAGAGCTTTGGCGAATCGATGAGCGAGGTGTTGATGTTGTCTCTGACGAGCCCTCTTCATTAGAATTGGTACATCTTTAGCAGGCAACTCCTTAACTGGAGGAGAGTTGTCGTGAGCAGCAGATCTCGCTTCCTTTGATGCCAAAGGGGCGATTGGGCGAGATTCATCGCCTTGGATCTTCAGATTCGGAGACCAACGGATCTTCTTCAAAGAAGAGACCTTCCTACGCTTACAAGGGGAGGAGGCTCTGGAGGAGGAGGATGAGATGTACTTCTCAAACTTCTGCTAGTCGAATTCATACTTGACCTCTGCTTCAACCAGGACCTTGATCCTTGGTTGCGATATTCTAATCTCGGCAGCGAGACAGTCGGCTCCCACTATGGTCGCCAACGTGCTTACGTCGAAAGTTGGTTTCATTGCGGAACTCATTACAAAATTTATCGTTTTAAAACAAGTTCAAAAGAGTGAGCCTTTTTATAAGACTTCTCTTACACAAATAAAACAAAGAAAATTACAACTTCCTAGAAACACACGCAGAGGACATTTATCACCCGCTGTTTACGTGTGATCTTTGCCTATGCCATGGACGCGTTAGTTTGTGGACCACCAAGAAATCAAATCTGAGTTGAACGAAATGAAGGCTCGATGTTCTTATATCGTAAAATACACAAGAACAGAAGTAAATCCATCGACGAAGCGAGATCAATACTCTTCTCAAGATCGAAACAAAGTTCGATCCCAATGAAATGGCTGAAGGGCTGAAGGGGACGCAGATCTTTCGAACTCCTCTTCTTTATGTG
This sequence comes from Asparagus officinalis, assembly GCF_001876935.1. Taxonomy (NCBI): domain Eukaryota; kingdom Viridiplantae; phylum Streptophyta; class Magnoliopsida; order Asparagales; family Asparagaceae; genus Asparagus; species Asparagus officinalis. The sequence goes on along the minus strand of NC_033797.1, from coordinate 82,808,308 downwards.
AAGAACACACCAAGAACTCACCTTCTGATCTGAAATTTGTGCTCCTCCTCTCATAGTGTAAGCAACTCACCTCAAGCTCGAAATTCCCAATTACCTGTGCATAAGGGCTCTAGGGTTGTATTTATAGGCTTCCAGATACCCTGTTTTCGGATAAGAACTCAAGATTTGTCCTTATCTTCGGTTGGAAACAGCTTCAACAGTTCAACCATGTTTAAGAATAGCTTTAAGGCAGTTGGGGAGGTTTCGAAACCGTCGAAAAAAATCGAAATTCGTCGAAACGCATCCCGGGAGTCTTGATAGGAGCGAAACACTTCGTGTGTTTCGCACCAAGTGTGGCACATGGGTGCGAAACACCAAGGGTGTTTCGCACTACAAGTGCAAAACACAAGGTCGTTTGTCCATCGTTTCGTCGTTTCGCGTGCTCCGTTGACTCGTACGCTTCGTCGACTCGCTTCATGCGCTCGTTCGCTTCTTCACGACATCGGATGATCCTCTTTGACTCAGATGATGACATTGATCGCCTTCTCTTCGTCTCAAGTTGCATACGGTAACCTATATGTAATTTTTGACGCCTACAATGATTCAAGTGAACTCTCGTCATAGTTAAGAAACCCCTTAATCAGAAGGAATAATGAACTATCCAAACCACTATAAAATCTTGTTTGTTCTTTGGTTTGTTATTGGTTTGGTTATTTACTTTTATTTTAATATTATTTCTACTATAAATTTTGTGTTTTAGCGAATATCTATAGCAAACCTATTCCCCCCACCACCGAAGCTTGCATCTCAAATTCGACAAGTGCCCTCGTTCTGAGGCCAATTTGATGAACTTAATCTAGTAATGTTTTCCTTGCATCAACACGTATAATAGAGTCAGCAGAGAGCGCAACGTAAGTAATCTATCTAAACCTTTAAAATACTCTGTTATTGTTTGATCGATTAATTGTCTCATTACATAAAAACCAAAAAAAAGTTTGAAAAAAAAAAGCATAAGAGAGAGGACAGAGAGAGGCCCAATTATGACGAAATATTCCTCGAAATTTCCCTTGGTCGGCTGTAAATCCACAACTGGCTCGTCCAATCACACAAGCGCGCGTGCTGAAAAAACAATACAATAAAAGTATATATGGAGGAAAAAGGAGCGATGATTCTCTACGTGACGCCTTTTTCTGCCATCACTTCTCCCATCATTCTCCAACCACTACGTACAGTTCGATGTCTCATGCTCAGTCTAATCTTGAAAAAATTCTGTTCATACTCCGTCTTTTGAAAAACATTTTATTTGCAGGCCATAAACCTTAACAAATCTTGTGGGATATGGTCTAAATTTTCGTAGACACATTTGAGCTTTACTTTTATAAGTTCTCAAAGTGTAACGTTCTTCAGATACACATGGATATGTAGGAAAAATTTTAATTATCGAACTTCTTGTTATATTTGTTTTAGAAGTAGATTGATGTCACAATAAACACAATAGAGACAAGTTATACGGTAAACTATAAGAAAAATGAAAACAAATTAACAGTAGTATTGGAAAAGTATTCTCGTAATAACAATGATAATAAGACTATAATTAAGTTAATATTTGAAAAACATAATGATTTTACTTTTCTCTGTGCTATCCAACATTTTTATTAGAAAACATTATAAAGAAGCAAATAGCAACAGCCTTACGTTTTTTCTAACTACATGCAGTTCTAGCTGCCATTTCGAAAATATAATGGTATTACAATTAAGTCAAAGTAGTTCTTTAGATTTGAAAATAAATCACCAAAGGTATTGGACTGCATGAGTGGCACAAATAATTCTCAAACGAGGGGGTGCAAGATAATTTTCCCTTTACTTTCTATGGCATCAACGTCTTGCGAGTTGCGACAAAATGCCAACACTAGACTCGAGCCCCAGTGGAATTTGATTTTGCAACAGGTTTTATTTGTTGTGGGTTCATCCGAGGATAAAGCCAACATGAGGTACACGTGAAATAAAATTCTATTTAGGGGCTGTTCGTTTGGCCATTTTTTTTGGGAAATCAAAGAATAGGAAACCTATTTCCTATAATATTTGTTTTGAGGTTGTTTGGTTGGTTTAAAAAAGAAAGAAATTGTAGAATAGGAGATAAGATGAGATGAGTTGTCAACTTATTATTGGATGATGTGAGTGATTTTAAAAAAAAATTGTTTTGAGGTTGTTTGGTTGGTTAAAAAAAATAAGGAAATGAATTGGAGGTATATTATTGGATGATGTTTTGAGGTTGTTTGTGTTTGGTTCGTTTTTAAAAATAGGAAAATAGATGAGATGAGATGAGTTGGAGGTATATTATTGGATGATGTGACACATACTTAAGGAAACCAATTTCTTGTTTTTTTTTGAGGAAATGGATGGAAAGGAATGTTTAATGAGATGAGATGAGTTGTCACAATATTATTGGATGATGTGTGTGATTTTTAAAAATGGGATAAGATAAGTTGTGATGAGTTGGATGATGTGACACATTTCTTGTGTTTGGTTTATTTTTAAATGTAAGAAAGGAGATGAAATGAGATGAGTTGGAAGATAAAAATAATATTTTATTAGATGTTGTGGGTGAGTTTTAGGGATGGAAATGGGTAAAAATATTATTTTATTGATTTCCTTGTACCGATTTCCTTTTCTTGATTTTTAGGAAACCAACCAAACGGGCCCTTAGAAGAAAATTTGGAGGATCTAGTTATAATAGGAATAGATTTAGAGGACCTAGAAATAAAATTCTTTTATAAAGAAATTCTATTCATGAGAAACCAGTAATTTTTTTCTATACTACAGTTAACCATGAATAGTAATCCGAGAGAAGAAAATATGAGAAAGAGAGAAAAAGAGAGAGGAAAAAGTTCAGATTCCGAATAGCTCGATTGTCCGATTGCAGTGATTCAAAAACCGTTGTCTTCAAAACGACGACGTCGTCGAGGGTACAGTGTTGGTTTCTCCACGAGTGTTAGAGATTTTTTCAGTATGACGAGTTTTAGGGTTTTGGTACCCTAGAGGTAACACTGTATTTTTCTCTTGTGATTTAATCCTCAAGTTTAGGTGTAACTTAGAGGAATAGCAATCTTGATTTATAGTAAAATATTTCTCTCCGGATTGCCCCGTGGACGTAGGCACGATTTGCCGAACCATGTTAAATTTTGGTGTTTGCTTGCTTGTGGTATTTTCATTGATGCGGTTATTCATTTAGTGTTTAATTCCGCAGATTAATCTCCATAAAATCCTTAATAAGTGGTATCAAAGCCCTGATTCGAGGCATACCTTGAAATGGAAAAGATGGAGAATTTCGGCACAATGATAAAATTAGATGGTTTCAACTTGTAAGTATGGAAGTCCAAGATGGAAGATATTCCGTATTGTAAAGATTTGCATGACCCTATTAGATGAAGCCAAGCCAGAAAAGATGACTCATAAATAATGGGAGAAACAACATAGAAAGCGATTGGTTATATTCTGTAATGACCATAAAATTTCGATACTGATTTAAATAATTTTCCTGGTATTTAAATATTACATTTTATTATTAAAGAGAATATTTATATTTTAATTGATCTTCTAGACTTTTTAATGATTTAAAAATCAGGTTTTATATTTATTTGGCTAAATACAAATTAAATGACTTTTTAATTGAATATTTATAAAATTTAATAATTTTATGATGCATTTTCATTTTAAATAATAATAATATTAAATAGTATATTGCCCCCTCTCTCTACACTCCCCTGAAAATAATACCCCCATGTTTCCTCAACAACCAATCACCCCACACTACGTACCCACATCCCACTGCCCAAAACAACTACCCCACGTACACCCACATCATCCCCAACTCCTTCATTAAATAATCTGCTCTCTCGTCATCTCCATTTTCTCCTCTCCTACCTCGTTTTTCACACTACCTACACCCCAGACCCTTACTCCGTCGCTCCAAGCGCGAATCCACCCGACCCTTCTCCGAAGCTCGACGCACGCCCTCACCACCTCGCCAAATCCTGGTGCCCGCCGACGATCTCCAGCCGCGCCGTCCTACCAAACTTCGACCCTAACAGCCGCCGCAACACCCTCCAGCAACCCACCGCCGCCTGAGTTCGCTCTCCGTTCCTCATTCCACGTTCAGCCCCGCCACGTCATCCACGAACGCCTCAGCGCGACCTCCGACCACCGGCTCACCGCTCCCTCCACCTCTGACCGAGCTCCCCTCATTCCAATAACTAGCCCGAACTCCGCCTTCCCCCATGTCACCGCCTTCAGCTCCGCCAACCCTGAGCTTGCCGTGCCGCATCCAGCCACTTCGCCCCTCCTCTCTTTGACCACGCTCTCCTCCGCTACCAACCCCCTCGACAAAACCCCCTCAACCGCCTTCAACCTCCAGCACCTCCTTGCCGACCACCATCCACCCCACTCCTTCGACCTCATCCCACACACTGAGCCTCCAACCTCCCCATCTTCTTTTCCAGTCGTCCGACAGCAGCCAACCGTCGCTGTAGTCCTCGACAGTCCTCTTCCCATCGTCGACGTCGATTCGTTCAACAAATACACCGAGGCAAGATCTCACATTTACCCTTGTTGTTAATTAATGGTTAACATTGTTGTTAGTATGATGATTGCATATAGTTAAATTATTATTGTGCTTAATATATATTTGTGAATATCTGCGTGGTATGATGAATGCGAGCGCACGGTAAAAATTTAAATTAATAATGTTGTTATTCGTATCATTAAGAAAATACGAACATGAATTGACAAGTTATGTGTTAAAATAGAATTTACGAAATTTTTATCGAAAAGGAATTAATTAAGGGAAATTTATAAAATAGAAAAATATTACTTTTCATGCAGGGAGAAATTAATATATTTTATTATATGAATATTTTTATTTTAATTAGTTACGACGAAAAATAGTTTTAAAGAATAATTTTGGAAAAGGAATATTATTACTTATGATAGTATGACTGATCGCCGTAGAGCGTGACTTTTCATGTGCAAAACGACATCGATTCCTAGTTTCCTTCCTACCGTATTATTATTATAGAAAATACTGAAGTACGGATATTTTGTGTGAGGAGTTTCGATATTCCAGTAGTGATGAAGTCCTTTTTGTATGTATTCATGTTGTAGTAATTGTTTATACATTTCATGTTTATTATAGTTCTCATTTCTGCTTCATATGCCTGCTTAATCATATTTAACATGCCATACTGTATTCATGATTTGTGGATGTGTTGAGAACCTTAGTAGTTCGTGACTTAGTGGCCTCGTGCGTCATGAACAGATCTAGTGACATGTGTGAGTGTGATGCATGGTTTAGGCGGTGAACCTGAGTTTCCAATGAGGATTATTGTTAACTAGAAAATACAAGAGAGTTAGGATGGGAAAGTCAGTGTTCATGTGATTGTATAAGACTGCTGATTTATCTTCCAGGCTCGTGCCAGTGAATTCGTGTAGTCACTGGGGTTGGTTTGTTGGGCTAAAATGAATTCGTGTAGTCACTTTAGTCAGTGAATTTGTCAGTGAATTTGTGTAGTCACCCGAGTTCTGCTTGAGTTTGGACCAGGCCGAAATCGGATTGCGTGTTGTCCTCTGACCGATTCGTGTAGCGGTATTGGATGCACGTAGGAGATTTGTGAACAGCCAGTTATCTAATGATAGGAACGTTGACTCTGTGTGAGATGTGGACCGCTGAGTTTTAGGTTGGTTAGTATTCGACCCAGTTACTGTATTCACATAGCTGTATGTTACTATTAGATTTTAGTTGCATGTATCGTTGTCTTTCATGCTAGTATCATTATTATAATAGCATGGGTCATTAGACCGTTTTATTTGTTCATGTGGGATCTTGTCGTGTGTCATACACGCTGACGTACACTTGTTTTCTTTGGTGTGCGTCAGACTTAGGAGACGAAAAAGTTCAGTTCGATGATGCGGCCGAGCCAGTGTATGCCCAGCCAAAATGTCCTTCCGATGGAGTGGAAGAACAAATTGAAGCCTAGATATGCTTTTCTTTCTGTAGTAACTGATAGAACACTCTTATAGTATTTTTCTTTAGTTGGTGACAGATTTGGTAGAACACTCTTATAGTATTTTTCTTTAGTTGGTGACAGATTTGGTTATTTTGTTAGTATTTCCTTTTATTATGGACTATGTATGACAGATTTGGTTATTTTGTTAGTATTTCCTTTTATTATGGACTATGTATTTCTTATTTTCTAGTTGGACTGTTGTTATAGTAAGGGTATGTTGAACCCATATTTTATGTCTGGGATGATCTGTTGAAGATATGTTTATTTCTTACTCTAGGTTATCTTTATATTCTTACTATTGTGATCGGGGACCTGTGACTGAGATTTATATATTTGACGCTTAGCGTATTAGATTGAGAAGAAAAGAAGAAAAAATAATAGTATATATATTTCTTCTCAATTTAATACGTCGCGGGCTTGTTCACGTTCCGATTCCCCAGTATTTTGGGAAGCGGGGCGTGATATATTTTAGTGGTGGCTCATGCATGTCCCGGTCTCGATTCCTATTAGTGAGAATATAATGGACGATTTGGATACGATTACAATTAAGTTCTTATACTATTATCTTAATAACTATTTTTTAGTTACTATTTTCCAAATATATTGTTTGATTTTAACCCTAGTTTTCCTTTTGATCCTCGTTTTCTTCAGAACTATGGTGGGTACTCATAGTAATGGTAACCCATCGAATAGTAGTGGTTAGATGCCTGAAGCAGATCCGCAGCAGCTTTTAGCGATGATTCATGGGCTGGTGACGAACCAGTAGTTCTTAGCTGGGCATTTACAGCAGGAGCCTCAGCACCAGCACCCCCCTCGCTCGGAGTCTGGTGTTAGAGAGTTTCGCTATATGTGGCCTCCTTCTTTCTCTGGTGCCGAGGGACCTTTAGCAGCAGAGGAGTTCCTCAAGGTCACGAAGACTATCCTACCGGTGACTCGTATTCCCCCTGTAGAGTGGGTAGACCTCATGGATGTTCAGCTCACGAATACAGCTAGAATCTGGTGGGCTGCTGAGAAGACACACCTAGAGAGGCCAGATCTGTGGGAGACATTCACGGATCGCTTCAATAGGAAGTATTTTCCTCAGTTCGCCCGAGATGAGCTCCTGCGTAGATTTGTCGAGCTCAAGCAGGGGGGTCGATCAGTCGACGAGTACGAGGCCGAGTTTTCTTCTTTGAGCTGATATGCTCCCCACTTGGTCACAGACCCTACTATCAGGAGGCACCAGTTCCAGAAAGGTCTGGACAAGTATATCAGATTAGCTTTGGCTAGTAGGGCTCTCGCGACTCACGACGCCGTATTGGATGCAGCACGTGAGATTGAGAGCGTGAAGAAAGAACCAGAAGATTCACACTTGATTCAGAGCAAGACACCAACAGCTCTGATCCGGAACGTCGAGCGTCCCCCTCCGAGACAGCAGCAGCAGAACCCACAGAGGTAGCAGCATTCTCAGCGTCAGTCATTTCATCAGGCTCACCCTTATCAGCGTCCTGGAGTACAGTCTCAGAACCAGTCTTTGGTGAGATGTTCCTATTGTAGCTATCCTGGTCATACTCAGCAGGATTGCCCCAGACATCTTCATCTATGCTTCAGCTGTGAGTCCCCTGGTCATATCAGCCGAGACTATCCTCAGAAATAGCAGGCTCGTTTGCCCCCACCTCCCGTTTAGGCAGCTCTCCCAGCTCCACCTCGACCAGTCCCGATAGCACAGCCTCAGTACAGACCCTATCCTCGAGCAGGGCCTCTTCCTCCACAGCAGTAGCTTTACCAGGAAACACACATGCAGCAACCTCAGCGACAGATGTTCATGATGTCAGCCGTAGAAGCTGAGGCGAATGATCAAGTTATCACTGGTAAGAATTGTTTATCTTAGTCTTAATTGCATATGAACTTTTTATTACATAATGATATTATGATAGGATTGTTTAAGAATACTAAGTTAGTTGTATTTACATCCTCCTATAATAGGCAATGTTCTTGTTTCTTCCGTTCCTGCTTTATCACTCTTTGATTCTGGAGCCTTCCATTATTTCTTGTCTCGTCGCTTTACGAGTGCCCACTCTCTTCCTATAGCTTCTCTAACTATAGGCTGGAATATCAACACGGGCAGTGGTATCTTAGTATCATCTAGTGGTTATGAAGCATGCCCTGTAGTCATCTGCGGGAGGAAACTCTTCGCAGACTTTCTGGTGATTGATTTGCCGAGCTTCGATGCAGTATTTGGGATGGATTGGTTGGGGTCATTCTTCGCCACCATTGATTGTCGCTGTCGGAGCGTAGTATTTGAGATACCGGATCACCAGAGATTCGAGTTCACCAGTGGCAGCACATCGGACGGACCTGTAGAGTACAGAGCTAGACCGAAGAAGGCGACGCTAGCTGCGATGCAAGTGGAATCCGAGAAGCCAATTGTAGTTCGGGAATTTGATGATGTGTTTCCCGACGATATTTATAGATTGCCACCGGATCGGGAAATTGAGTTTTCCATAGATTTGAGGCCTGGAGTTGCTCTGATCTCTAAGACTCCTTATCTTATGCCCCCGACCGAGTTGGCCGTGTTGGATATAGGTGCCCTGCAGGCAATAATTATATATTGTAACAGGACCTATTTGAATATAACATCATTGTTTAAAATAATAGTATGCTATTTTGGTCAGATTTATCTGGTATTTTAATACAGATAAAGTCCTTAGAATGATACTAGACTATCAGACATTTCGGATATGATCGTAATGAAGAGATCTGATTTTTCGCTAACGTATATTCTAAAATGTTCCTAGTCGATGAAGTGTTGAAATGGGACATCATCACTTTGGTAAGACTAGTGTATACTCTATTTCTCCTTTGGAAGGACGATGATCCATCTCTTAGATTATTGATGTAAGACATCAAGATACAGTATACAGATAACTCATTACTGAATGAGTTGACTGAACGACTCATCGAGAACATCTAGTTGGTAATTATACTTAATTGTCAAATAGAAGTTTTCAAGTGATATAGTACATAGTAATCTCATGACCTGAGGCATGAGTGTAATATCTTACATGTCAGTATAGGTGTACTTAGACTTTTACCTAACCACAGTTCTCATCGAGTTGTGCATAACTGTTCTTGTTGGGTACATCCCGAGGCATAAGTAAATATTCAGATGCCAAGATAGGATTCGTCTCTCCCAGTATAGGGGGTTGATGTCATAAGATTTTTTGATATAACTATAACCTGAAAATCCTTAGTCGAGGTAAATAAGATAAACTGATTGTCAGTTTGATCTTATAAGTTATGAGTTTAATATCAACAAACACTAATTGAGCAATTAGGGTTTGACAGTTTTCCATACCCTAGACTTAAAAGTTTGACATGATTTAACGAAGAGACCGAACTGTACGGCATTATCACTAAGTGGTCCTGATAAAACTATGTAAGCATCTTGCAGATATTTATCATAACTTATACTCGGGTAGTCTTCATGTGTACCTAGCACCTCTGTTGTACTTATGGATATGATCCACTGCCGAGTCTTAAAGTTGGGCCCTAGAGTCACACCAAGCGCGTACTTGAATCCTATGAAATATAAATTTATAGAGTAATGTGTATGATTGATACACATATATGATTTCCACCAAATACACATAAACGGTTATATGTATCAGTAAAATCAGAATGCTATGTGCTTAAGAAATGAATTCTAGTATTTTTCCCATAAAGTTAACTTTTAGTCAATTGTTGACTTTTTGGTCAACAGTTGAATTTTGGTCAACTCATTGACTTTTTGGTCATATGATGACTTATTAATTAATGATTGGAAAATTATGAAATACCGTATTGATGTTGTATTTTCATTTATGAAATACGCACTTCATTATACCTTGATTAATGAGTCATTAAGGTGGTATGATTTGGGAACATGGTTTTAGCACATAGTTTTTGATTCTTCATGATTCATTGCATGACTCATGAGATAAGTCATTGTATGACTCATGAGAGAATCATTGTTTTGATGACTCATGGCATGACTCATGAGATGAGTCATGACATATTTCACTCTATATATATGAGTTCACTTTCTTATAAAAAGGTTAATGAAAAATTGGCTAAGTGGTTTTTTTTCCATAAGAGAATAAAAGAGAGCTCTCCTCTTACTAAACTCTAGCAATCTTTAAGTAAGAGGAAGTAGTAGGATTTTAAAGTACCCCGGGGTGGATATCTTGCCTTGTGTCTCAAAAAGACTCTGATTTTATCAAGCCCACTTGAAGACTTAGAGATCCACTACGATGAGATTTTCTACTACAAGGAGCAAGAGCTAGAGGTTATTCGATCTTCCATCGAATTACGCTTCGAAAGTATGACTTTCTAACTCTTGTATGCTCTCTTTAATATAGGGATTATGTTAGATTTAATTAGGATGGTCCTATTATGTATTTCATGCTCTCTACATGCTTAGTATAATTATATATACAGTATTCTGTTGCTTATTTTGCATGTATTTAGCACGAACTTCCTTCAGGCCGAGCTTCGGACTTAGTTGGATGATCTTTTGTAGAGAGGCTTGATACGACCCAGTGTATCGGCCTGGGGAGCACCTGTGTTGCTTGTAGGTAAAAAGGATGGATCCAAGCGGATGTGCATCGACTACCGAGAGTTGAATGCGGTGATAGTGAAGAATAAGTATCCAGTTCCCCGTATCGATGATATTTTTGATTAGTTGGGAGGATCGATAGTATTTTCTAAGCTGGATTTGTGGAGTGGGTATCACCAGGTGAAGGTTAAGGATTCTGATGTCTCCAAGACTGTATTCTGGATGAGATATGGACATTATGAATTCTTAGTGATGCCGTTTGGTGTGACTAATGCGCTGGCGACATTCATGAACCTGATGAATTTAGTATTCTATGATGTATTGGACAAGTTTGTGGAGGTCTTTATTGATGACATCTTGGTTTACTCTAAGAGTGAAGTAGAGCATGTAGAGCATTTGTGGGACGTGCTGAAGACCTTGAGAGAGCATCGACTATTTGCCAAGTATAGTAAGTGCCAGTTCTGGCTAGATCGTATAGCGTTTCTGGGATACGTGGTGTTAGGAGACGGCATATCAAAGGATCCGGAGAAGGTATCAGTAGTGAAGGATTGGCCTACCCCTAAGTCGGTGTCAAAAATTAAGAGCTTCCTGGGATTAGCTGGTTACTACCGTCATTTCATCAGAGATTTTTTGAAGATTGCGGAGCAAATGACATGACTTACGAGGAAGGATATTAAGTTTGTCTGGTCCAACGCTTGCGAGCAGGTGTTCGAGGAGTTAAAGTCTCGACTGATTTCGGCCCTGGTCTTGACGATACCAGATAAGAATGGGAACTTTGAGGTATTTTGGGACGCATCAGGTAGAGGATTGGGATGCGTTCTTTAGCAGAATGGTCATGTGGTAGCATATGCTTCCCATCAATTGAAGAAGCATGAGCAGAATTATCCTACCCACGACTTAGAGTTGGCAGCTGTGATTTTTTCTCTTAAGCTTTGGAGGCATTATTTGTTGGGAGATCAAGTGAAGGTGTTCACCGATCATAGGAGCTTGAAGTACATATTTACTCAGAAGGAGCTCAATATGAGGCAACGTCGATGGTTAGAACTGATGGCAGATTACAACATTAATCTTCAGTATCACCCTGGCAAAGTCAATGTGGTACCAGATGCTTTGAGTCGTTTGCCAACAATCATGACCCTCACGGCGCAGTGGAGACTTTAGCAGGAAGTGAGAGATATGAGTATAGAATTTCTTCTTCTAGGAGTCACCGCTTCTTTGATGAATCTCCAGATTCAATCGACACTGATCGAACGAATCAAGGCAGCACAAGCAGGTGACCCATTTCTTCAGAAGTGTAGAGAGCTAGCAGTGGCTAATCTTCGACCGGAATTTGTTGTTCATGAGGACGGATCCTTACGATTTGGGAGTCGTATATGTGTACCAGGAGGAGTTATTATGGGAAGCTCACAGCTCTCCGTATTCTATTCACCCTGGAGGTACGAAGATGTATAAGGATCTGAAGCTGAATTATTGGTGGCATGGTATGAAGAGGGATGTGGCTCGTAGTGTGGCTAAGTGCCTTGTATGTCAACAGGTGAAGGTAGAGCATCAGCGCATCACAGTTCTTTTACAGCCATTGCCTATTCCAGAGTGGAAGTGGCAGCATGTCACCATGGACTTCGTTACTGGCTTACCTCAGAGCACTAAGCAAAATGACGTTGTTTGGGTGATCATAGATCAATTAACCAAATCAGCTCACTTCATTCCTTTCCGAGTGGGACAGTCGACGGAGCATCTTGCTCAGAGATACATGGAGGTAAAATATTTATCTCTATATATTTCAATGAGTTGTTTTTTCCAAGAGTGTTAGTAAATCTCTCGTATTGCAGGAGATCATACGATTGCACCGAGTTCCAGTGTGCATCGTTTCGGATCGCGATACCCGATTTACCTTAGAATTCTGGAAGAGTTTGCAGGGGAGTCTTGGGACCAGTCTCAGTTTCAGCATAGCTTATCATCCCCAGACCGATGGGCAGTCAGAGAGGACCATTCAGATTTTGGAGGATATGCTTAGAGCTTGTATGCTTGACTTCCACGGGTCGTGGGAAGATCACTTGTATTTGGTGGAGTTTACATACAGCAATAGCTTCCAGGCTAGTATTGGAATGGCCCCTTTTGCAGCATTGTATGGCAGGAAGTGCCGTTCCCCGCTGAGTTAGGACGATGTTGGCGAGCGAGAATTTCTCAGTTGCGAAAATACGTTGGAGATCTGAGCAATGTCGTAGATTTCTCAGAGATTGAGGTGCGATCCGATTTGACATACAAGCAGCAGCCTATGGCGATTTTAGGCCGAAAGGAGAAGACCCTCCGAAATAAGACCGTTTTGCTTGTTCGTGTGATGTGGCACCCAGATTCTCCTGGAGAGTCGACTTGGGAAACTGAGACCGAGATGCGACAGCGATACCCTCATTTATTTCCTAAATCTTAGCTGTCATGTCTTGTATCTTATTTGAATCGCCTTGTATGACCTTCCTTATTTATGGATGTGCGAAATATTTTGAACTTTAAATGAATTGAAGTGAATCCATTTTTATATTTCGTCCTTTTATTTAATTCCGAGACGGAATTTTTTTTAAGGGGGGTAGAATATAATGACCATAAAATTTCGATACTGATTTAAATAATTTTCCTGGTAATTAAATATTAAATTTTATTATTAAAGAGAATATTTATATTTTAATTGATCTTCTAGACTTTTTAATGATTTAAAAATCAGGTTTTATATTAATTTGGAAAAATACAAATTAAATTACTTTTTAATTGAATATTTATAAATTTTAATAATTTTATGATGCATTTTTGTTTTAAATAATAATAATATTAAATAGTATATTGCCCCCTCTCTCTACACTCCCCTGAAAATAATACCCCCAAGTTTCCTCAACAACCCATCACCCCAAAAATAACTACCCCACGTACACTCACGTCATCCACAACTACTTCATTAAATAATCTACTCTCTCTCTCATTAATATAATCTCCCTCAAATTCTTTCTCTCTCTCTTTCATTCCATTTTCTCTCTCCCTACCTCGTTTTTCACATGCCTTCAACCGCCCTCCGACCACTGAGCTCACCGCCCCCTACACCTCCGACCGAGCTCCCCACATTCCAGAACTCCGCCCGAGCTCCGCCTTCCCCCTGTCACCGCCTTCAGCTCCGCCACCCTGAGCTTCGCCTCCGCCGCCTCCAACCACTTCGCCCCTCCTCTCTTCGACCACGCTCTCCTCCGCCACCAACCCCCTCGACAACAGCCCCTCAACCGCCTTCAACCTCCAGCACCTCCTTGCTGACCACCATCCACCCCACTCCGTCGACCTCATCCCGCGCACCGAGCCACCAACCTCCCCATCTTCTTTTCCAGTCGTCCGACAGCAGCCAACCGTCGCTGCAGTCCTCGATAGTCCTCTTCCCATCGACGACGTCAATTCGTTCGACAAATACACTGAGGCAAGATCTCGCATTTACCCTTGTTGTTAATTAATGGTTAATATTATTGTTAGTATGATGATTGCATATAGTTAAATTATTATTGTGGTTAATATACATTTGTGAATATCTACGTGGTATGATGATTGCGAGCGCACGATAAAAATTTAAATTAATAATGTTGTTATACGTATCATTAAGAAAATATGAACATGAATTGACAAGTTATGTGTTAAAATAGAATTTATGAAATTTTTATCGAAAAGGAATTAATTAAGGGAAATTTATATAATAGAAAAATATTACTTTTCATGCAGGGAGAAATTAATATATTTTATTATATGAATATTTTTATTTTAATTAGTTACGACGAAAAAATAGTTTTAAAGAATAATTTTGGAAAAGGAATATTATTACTTAAGATAGTATGACTGATCGTCGTAGAGCGCGACGTTTCATGTGAAAAACGACATCGATTTCTAGTTTCCTTCCTACCATATTATTATTCTAGAAAATACGTAAGTACAGATATTTTGTGTGAGGAGTTTGGATAGTCCGGTAGTGATGAAGTCCTTTTTGTATGTATTCATGTTGTAGTAATTGTTTATACATTTCATGTTTATTATAATTCTCATTTCTGCTTCATATGCCTGCTTAATCATATTTAACATGCCATACTATATTCATGATCTGTGGATGTGTTGAGAACCTTAGTAGTTCATGACTTAGTGGCCTCGTGCGTCATGAACAGACCTAGTGACATGTGTGAGTGTGTTGCATGGTTTAGGCGGTGAACCCGAGTTTTCAATGAGGATTATGGTTAACTAGAAAATACAAGAGAGTTGGGATGGGGAAGTTAGTGTTCATGTGATCGGATAAGACTGTTGATGTATCTTCCAGGCTCGTGCCAGTGAATTCGTGTAATCACTGGGGTTGGTTTGTTGGGCTAAAGTGAATTCGTGTAGTCACTTTAGTCAGTGAATTTGTGTAGTCACCCGAGTTCTACTTAAGTTCGGACCAGGCCGAAATCGGATTGCGTGTAGTCCTTTGACCGATTCGTGTAGCGGTATTGGATGCACGTAGGGGATTTGCGAATAGCCAGTTATCCGATGATAGGAACGTTGACTCTGTGTGAGATGTGGGCCCCTGAGTTTTAGGTTGGTTAGTATTCGACCCAGTTATTGTATTCACATAGTTGTATGTTACTATTAGATTTCAGTTGCATGTATCGTTGTCTTTTATGTTAGTATCATTATTATAATAGCATGGGTCATTAGACCATTTTATTTGCTCATGTGGGAACTTGCCGTGTGCCATACACACTGACGTACACCTGTTTTTTCTTGTGTGTGTTAGACTTAGGAGACGAATAGGTTCAGTTCGATGATGCAGCCGAGCCAGTGTATGCCCAGCCAGAATGTCCTTCCGATGGAGTAGAAGAACAAACTGAAGCCTAGATGTGCTTTTCTTTCTGTAGTAACTGAAAGAACACTCTTATAGTATTTTTCTTTAGTTGGTGACAGATTTGGTTATTTTGTTAGTATTTCCTTTTATAAGAACACTCTTATAGTATTTTTCTTTAGTTGGTGACAGATTTGGTTATTTTGTTAGTATTTCCTTTTATTATGGACTATGTATGACAGATTTGGTTATTTTGTTAGTATTTCCTTTTATTATGGACTATGTATTTCTTATTTTCTAGTTGGATTGTTGTTGTAGTAAGGGTATGTTGAACCCATATTTTATGTCTGGGATGATCTGTTGAAGATATGTTTATTTCTTACTCTGAGTTGTCTTTATATTCTTACTATTGTGATCGGGGACCTATGACTGAGATTTATATATTTAACGCTTAGCGTATTGGATTGAGAAGAAAAGAAGAAAAAATGATAGTATATATATTTCTTCTCAATCTAATACGTCGCGGGCTTGTTCACGTTTTGATTCCCCGGTATTTTGGGAAGCGGGGTGTGACATATTCGTATGTTGATCGACGTTAGTATGCTTCATCATGTACCGGGTGAAACTAATGCAAAGTCTTTTTCAAAGAATTTTGAGGATCTCTATAACGAGCAGAATGGTTGGTACCAACTCAAACTCCAAGTCGGATTCGGGTTTAAAGGCTCGGCACAATCCTAGTAATTTTCTTAGAGACCAAGTTAACTTAGCGGGCAAGTTTGGATTGTGTCTTTGATTCTTTATATAACTTCATGAGAATTAGATAGGGTTAGAAATCTATCATAATTAGGAAATTATGTCTCATTATTATTAGGAGTTTAAATCCTATTCTAATTAGGAAGTTAGGGTAGGGATAGAATTTTGGTTTCCCTATATATATTCTTCTATTGTTGGAGGAAAAACCAAGGAGAGTAGAGAGAAGGAGAGAGACAATACTATTGTAATCAGGATTTTAGAGGGTGTAACTGGGTTGAAAGGTATTATGAGAGAGAGAGTTTGGTAGTTTTTGTTCGTGTAAAAGATTATAATTTGGAGGTGATAGTTGATCGATTTTGATCCCGTGGTTTTTCTCCGTTGATGGGTTTTCCATGTTAAATGTTGTGTGATTCTATTTGCTGCGTTTGGTGGTTTTCAAGGTTTTTATAAGATTTAAAAATCCCAACAAGTGGTATTAGAGTTGGGTTCGACGGTTCGTTGAGGTTTGACCAGTGTACGATTGGTGAAGGCATCAGCGTCGAAGCACGGTGAACGATATTGGAGGAAACAAAAAATGTACTATAGCAGGAAATATTATAGCGATGGTGACAACGCTGTTCACATAGGTGTGGGTTTGCTTACAAATTATTATATTAAATCCGATGGTGCGGATTGATTTGTCTTTTGCTCGATGATTTGGAGGTTGATTTTGGTGATTCAGAAGTTGTTTCCTAGGGTTTTTTGACGTGCTAAGTTTGTTTTTATGTCAGTTTTATTAAATTCAATATCTATAGTAACCGATTTGAATTTTGATTGTGGTTAGAGGATGATGACTTCTTCTGGTCCGAAGTTTGATATTTAGCTATTCAACGACAAGACAAATTTTATAGTATGACAGTACACTGTTCTGGATATTCTTGTGCAGTAGGGGGTTGATCAAGCTTTAGAAGAGAAGAAACCTGAAGGATTGAAGGATGCTGAATGGAGTTTCATGCAAAAGAGGATGCTTAGCACAATACGTTTGGCACTCGCCTCCAAGATCAAGTATAATGTTATGCAAGGGACCACACCAAGAGGGATGTGGGAAAGGCTCGAGGGGATTTATGCATCAAAGTCGATGACCAACCGATTGTGTTTGAGGATAGAGCTTTATTCATTGAAGATGGTAGAAGGTACTGTAATTCAAGACCACATCAATGCCTTTAATCAGCAAGTTTGCCAACTTATGAATATTGATAATGAGATTAATTAAGAATAAAAGGTGTTACTCCTATTATCTTCCTTGCCGATGTCGTGCAAGCCGTTAGTTCAGACGATAATTATAGGGAAGCAGACTTTGAAGTTCAACGATGTGACGACACTCTTACGTGAGAGTAAAATAATGATGTGAAAGGAGAGCGTATCTAATGGTGGTAAGAGTGCACAAGCTTTTGAAGGTCCTAATCGAGGGAGGAGAAAGTGAAGATGTGACAGTTATCGAGAAAGTTTAAAATCTCGGGTTGGAGACGACAGTGAAAAGGAGTGCTATTATTGCAGAGAGAAGGGTTATGTTCAATTCAGATGTTCCCAGATGCAAGATGATTTGAAGAGTATTAGACAGATAAAGCTTCAAGAAAATTAGAAGAAGGCGGACTCCTCGGTGGTTGTGTGTGATGAAGATGTGGTGTTGTATATATAGAGTAAAGGTACTGATATGAGTAACACTTAGGTGTTAGATTATGCAGCCTCTATACATGTTTGCAACAACAAAAAATATTTTAACACATTAAAGACAGATGAAGAATTTGACGAGATGATTGTTAGAAACAATGAGAATATGAAGGTTCAAGGTGTTGGAAGTGTTTGCCTCAAGCTTCACACTGGGAAGGTCGAAATTCTTCATCGTGTGAGATATGTACCGTCATGTGGTGTTAATTTAATTTTGTTGGGTGAGTTAACATCGTGTGGATACAAGTATGTGGGTGAAGAAGAATGGTGCAAAGTGTATAAAGATGGTGATTTAATTTTACGAGGGATAAAGAATAATAACTATATTTGCTATTTAGATGGGTGATCTCTTAGTAATATAGATGACTCTTCTCAAACTCTTATCCACAAGGGAGAGGTGAAGAACAAAAACAAGAGAGAGAGTTTTTCTAAAGTCGTTGAGATATTTGGAGATTTTTGTCGAGGGAGGATTTGTTGGGTACCAACTCAAACTCCAAATCAGATGCATGTTTGAAGGCTAGGCCTGATCCTAGTAGTTTTCTTAGACACCAAGTTAACTTGGTGGGCAAGTTAGGATTGTGTCTTTGATTCTTTATATAACTTCATGAGAATTAGATAGGGTTAGAAATCTATCATGATTAGGAGATTCAGTCTCATTATGATTAGGAGTTTGAATCATATTCTAATTAGGAAGTTAGGTTAGATATAGGATTTTGGTTTCTCTATATATATTATTCTATTATTGGAGGAAAAACCAAGGAGCGTAGAGAGAAGGAGAGGGACAATATTCTTGCAATCAGGATCACGAGCAGGAGGCTCCTCAGTAGGGGAGCAGGAGTTTGTAGAGCCATAACATAGGAGATCAGGTAGAGAGCATCGACCATCCACGAGATATCCTCTTTCGAAGTATTATTTGCTGACAGAAGAAGGGGAGTCAGAAAGCTTTCAGGAGGTACATACACATAGAGACAAGGACAGATGGTTATAGGCTATGAAGGAAGAAATGAAGTCTCTTGAGAAGAACGATACTTATGTGTTGGTGGATTTACCGAAGGACAGAAAAGCTTTGAAGAACAAATAGATGTTTAAGTTAAAGAAAGATGGCTATAAAGAGATTCAAAACGACAAAGCCAGATTAGTGGTGAAAGGAATTGGTCAGAAGAAGGGCTTTGATTTTAATGAGATTTTTTTCACCGGTTGTGAAAATGACGTCCATTAGAGTTATCTTGGGTTTAGCAGCTAGTTTAGACTTCGAGATTGAGCAGCTTAATGTGAAAACTACATTCCTTCATGGTGATTTGGAGGAGGAGATCTACATGGAGTAGCCAAAGGGTTTTGAAGTGAAGGGAAAAGAATACATGGTTTGCAGGTTAAAGAAGAACTTCTATGGTTTGAAGCAAGCACACAGGAAGTGGTACAAGAAATTTGATTCTTTATTATTGAGTCATGACTACCAGTGGACAGTTGCAGATTTATGTGTATATTTCAGGAGAATTTTAGATTCTAGCTTCATTATCCTTTTGCTTTATGTGGATGATATGTTAATTGTTGGTCATGATAGTCGGATAATCGGTGGGCTGAAGAAGGAGTTATTTAAATCTCTTGACATAAAGGATTTGGGCTCGGTACAGCAGATTCTTGGTATGGATATTGCTCGTGACAAGAAAGCCAAAAAGTTATGGTTATCACAGGAGAAATATGTTAAACGGCTACTTAATAGTTTTAACATAAAAGATGCCAAGTCAGTCAATACTCCTCTTGTAGGTCATTTAAAGCTTAGAAAAATGTTTTGCCCAACTACAAATGAGGAAAAGAGTGAGATGGAGAATAGTCATTACTCTTCAGCTACAGGGAGTTTGATGTATGTCATGGTTTGCACTCGGCCAAATATAGCTCATGCAGTTGGCGTTTTGAGCAGGTTTCTTTCTAATACAGGGAAAGTTTATTGGCAATGTGTAAAGTGGATCTTAAAATATTTAAAAGGCAGTTCCAGATTATGTTTGAGTTTTGGAGGTTCGAAGGCAGTATTATATTGTTTTTCAAATGCGGATATGGCAGGTGATCTCGATCATAGAAAGTCTACCTCAGGTTGGTTGTTCACTTCTACAGGGAGGAGCAATATCTTGGCAGTCCAGGTTGCAGAAGTGTATTGCTTTATCTACAACAGCGGCGGAATATATTGTAGCTGCAGAAGCCGGTAAAGAGATAATTTGGTTGAGAATATTTCTGCAGGAGTTAGGCTTGCAGCAAGATAATTATCAAATCTTCATTTATAGTCAAAGTGCTCTTGATTTGAGCAAGAATTCTATATTCCACTCTAGGACAAAACACATTATTATGAGATATCATTGGCTTAGAGAAGCCATTGAGAAAGAGGAGCTAAAGCTACAGTAGATTCACATAGATAATAATCCAACAGATTTTTTAACGAAGCCTATTTCTAGAGAGAAGACCGAGTTGTGTCAATGATTGGCCGTCATAAACTCTCGTTGAGGAGTTACAGATTGGCATACCCCCTTGTTGGGCTAGAGAGGGAGTTATTGTGGATCCAGACCAAGATAAGACTCACATGAGGTCCACACAAATTAAAATTCTATTTAGAGGAGGATTTGAAGAATCTAGTTGTAATAGGAGTAGATTTGGAGGACCTGAAAATAAAATTCATTTATAAAGAAATTCAATTCATGAAAAACATGTAATTTTTGCTACACTAAACCATGAATAGTAACCCAAGAGATGAAAAGAGGGGAGAGGGAAAAAGGGAGAGAGAAAAGTTCATATTACGGATAGCTCAGTTGTCCGATTGCAATGATTCAAAAGCTGTTATCTTCAGATTGACGACGCTGTCGAGATTATGGTGTTGGTTTCTCCACAGTTGTTGGATATTTTTTGTGAGACGGGTTTTATGTTTTTGATTCCCTAAAGGTAACACTGTATCTTTCTCTTGTGATTTAATCCTCAAGCTCAGGTATAACTTGGAGAGATTGTACTCCTGATTCATAGTGAAATATTTCTCTTTGGATTGCCCGTGGGCGTAGGCATAATTTACCGAACCACGTTAAATCTTGGTGTTTGCTTGCTTGTGATATTTTCATTAGTGTCGTTATTCGTTTAGTGTTTAATTCCACAGATTAATCTCCATAAAATTCATAACATCATTAACTATTGCATTAAACTCAGGCTTGATTGAAACTACTATCATTTGTGGTTACATCGGGTTGGAGGCTAAGTTTGAGTATTTTACACGACAGTCATTTTGGGCAAGGCCAGACTTTTGATTTTTGCCAGATAGGCTTTGATTGTGAACAATGAAATTGAGATTGAATTAGATTCTAGAAATGAATTCTACACAATCAAATCAATTTTTTCGATCCAAAGGCAGCCTAATTTTTTTTCTCAAATATTACCTTTTGCGTAAAAGCATGGGAGATATATATCAAGTAGTGTTTAATCTAAAAGTTAAAGCTTTCGGACGAGGATTAATATGGCATCAAACCTCCAGATTGTTTTAAGAGGTCATGATTCAAACTTCATTCTTCTCAAATTTAAAATACATTTATCTACTCCCGTTTCGTGCTATGCTTTTCCAAATATAATTTGAAGCTAAATATTTTCTTATATGGGTCTAGTGATATAGAGCATGTTGCAAATGAGTTTATGGAGCGGTTAGACTGCTAGAAGTCCAAGTAGGTGTCCAGAAAGGTCTTTGGCTCGCATACGAAGGACGGGCTACATTACCCAATATGGAAGTCCGGTTCAGATAGGGCCGGGCAATACCCCGGGCCTAGGCCCGGGCCGGGCTCTGGTTTTCTTTGTTATTTAAATTTTTTTAATTTTTTTGATTCTTTTAGAATATAAAGCAAAAAAAAATATTTGATTAAAAAATTATATTATTAATCAATTGTAATTATATAATTTACAAATATAAA
The DNA here is from genome assembly GCF_001876935.1 of Asparagus officinalis. Taxonomy (NCBI): domain Eukaryota; kingdom Viridiplantae; phylum Streptophyta; class Magnoliopsida; order Asparagales; family Asparagaceae; genus Asparagus; species Asparagus officinalis. The sequence continues at coordinate 82,786,474 of NC_033797.1, read as the reverse complement.
AAATTATAGAAATTAAATGATATAAAATAATTGTAGAACTTATAGAAACAAACAAAATTAAAAATAATTATAGAATTCAAAGACCGCAAGAGGCCAAATGCTCAATCAAAGACCTCTAAATATATATGTTGTGGCTAGGATTTGAACCACTAACCTCCTCTCTAAACTCTTAAATTTTACCACTAGACTAAGTAGCCCAAAATATCCATGTCATTCAATATATGTATATGTATATATACACACACACACATATACATATATTATACATAAACAAATTGTATTATACATAAACATATATAAGAGTATATATATATATAGTATATTTATATAAGAGTACTTATATAAATATATTGTCACGCCCCGCTTCCCAAACTACACAGGAACCGGAACGTGAACAAACCCGCGACGTATTAAACTGAGAAGAGATAAGTGCTAGACCCCGTCTTCTCAATCTAATACGCTAAGCGTCTGGAATTAATACAATGTAAAGGCACAGGTCCCCGATCACAATCAGCAAGAATATAATAGACAAACTCAATAATATTCGGGTCAAACATGCCCTTATACAAATCTGAACAAGAGAATATTGGAAAGATACAATATACATCGCTCACGCAGGAATGGAAAGAACTACAAAAGTAACTGGAACCTTCAAAGAATAGGCTTCGACTCCTTCTTCTGCTCCGTCTACATGGCCCTTCTGTTGAGAATCCTCTGGCTCCTGCTGTACCTGTTCTTCTCCTAAGTCTGACGTACACAAGAGAAAACAGGTGTACGTCAGGTGCATGACGCACGGCAAGACCCCACAAAAGAAAATAGAACAAACAAAAACCAAAGCGGAAATCGATACAATAATAGAAATGACAAAAGGACGGACAACTGAGAATCCAACAAATCAACATGCAATCCACTACCAAAACATGATAATCATAAGAATCCGTAAATCAACCGGGTAACGAAATCATGCAGCTAGCGATCAAAATAATCATCCAAGTAACATGTTCATACACTAGATAAAATTAATACTTAGAAATCTACAACTCGAGACATAGTACGTCGAGCGAAATAATCCAAATAAGGAAACCCTCATATATATACCATATGTCTCGAATTATAAATAAATAAATATTAATCCCGATCTATGTACGAAGAAAAACACAACTAGCCTACATCTCACAAGATATCATACTTAGCTAAGAAACGAGGTCATGTAACTAGCCATTCTATAACAGGTCACTGGTCACATCTCACATAGAGCCAACGCTCCTGTCATCGGATACTGACTGTTCACAAATCCCCTACGTGCATCCAATCCCGCTACACATGCGGCCTAGAGGACTACACATAAACCGTTTTCTGCCTGGTTCGAACTTCAAACAGAACTCGGGTGACGAAACGATTTCACTGACTAAAGTGATGTACACACTTCACTTTAGCCCTACAAACCAACCCCGGTGGCGACACCAACCACGGGAGCGAGCCTGGAAGATACATCAACAGCCTTATCCGATCACATGAACATTAACTTCCCCATCCCAACTCTTCTCGTTTTTCTAAATCAATCATAATCCTTATTAAAACTCGGGTTCACCACCTAAACTCAATCAACACACTCACACATATCACTAAGTCTGTTCATGACGCACGAGGCCACTAAGTCATGAACTACTAAGGGTTCTCAACACAACATAGATAATCAATGCAACTAATCATGTGCAATAATATCATAGCATATCGAATAATCCAAATTTAGAATTAAAAATCAGGAACAACAACTATGAAATTCAGAAAATAATTCATTTTCCAAAATAAATTCCGTTAATTTATTTATAGTTATTCTAAAATGATTCTTTTCCAAGATAATTCCTTTTAAATTATTATAAATTTCCTAAAATGATTCTGTTCTCAAGATAATTTCTTTTTAATAAATATAATTATCCAAAAGTGATTCCGCTGCCAAAATAAATTCTTTTAACTCATCATAAATATTCTGAAAATGCTATGTATCATATTATCATGATTTATCTAATATTATTCATCAAACAATCCCACCCAGATAAATACGTCACAATTAAACTACGTAAATGATTCATAATAAATATAAATAATCAAACTACAAAACAGGAGAGCGGGATCTTGCCTCGGGGTTTTGTCGAACGAATCGACGCTGATAGCGCGGATCAGATCTGACGTGGTGGAGCGCGGTGACGAACTCGGTCGGCGTCAAGTAGCGGTGAGCTCGGGTCGAGGCTGACTGTGAAGTTCAGGCAGCGAGATCTGGATAGCGGCACGGGGGAGGGCTCGGACTGCAGCGGCGACGGCGGTGGTCGAGGCTTGGGTTCGACGGCGCGGATCTGGTCGTGCGGGGCTCTGCCGGCGAGGAGGAGCGGGTCGGCATCTCAGCAGCGGCGCAAAAGCGGGTGGAGATGATGATGGTGTCAGGTGGTGGTGCGGCTGGAGTTAGGGGCTATGGGGTCGGAGGTGGCCGGAGGTGGTGTCGGTTTGCGCGAGGTGGCTGAGGGCTGTTGGGCGCGAGCAGATCTCCGGAGACGACGAGAGCTGGTGGAGCATGTTAGTGGTGGTGTTTGGAGAGCTGCGGTGAAAGGGGAGAGGAGGTCGGAGGCGCCGGCTGAGGTGCTGACCGGAGCAGAGCTCGGGAAGGCGAGTGGGAGCCGGCGGCTGTAGGCGAGAGGGAGGAGGCCGTGATGGGTCAGGGAGAGGTTGTCATGCTCGCCGGTGGTTAGAGGCGACAGGAGCGGAGGTTGGGCACGGCGGTCGTCGGAGTTTGGGAAAGAAGAGAAAAGAGAGACGCACGGGTTTGGCATGGCTGGCGGCGACAGTGTTTGAAAACGAGAGAGAGAGAGAGAGAGAGAGGAAACAAATAAATAAATATATATATATGGAAAATTAGGGTTAGGGTTAGGGATTAAATAATTAAAATAAATACTTTTGGGTACCTAAAAAATAAACTAATTAAATAATAATTGGCTAAATACCTATATTGGTATTTTAATTCAACCTCATTTGCCAAGAAGGTATTTTAAATATAAAAACCGGCGTTAAGGTATTTTAATTGATTAAAATTACCAATTAGGTCCTTTTTCTCGTCGGCGACCACTTTTCCGGCGAGAACTCGTCACGTGCGTGACACGTGATGACTTAATCTGTATAAATACCCATATTGGTATTTTAATTCAACTCAATTTACCAAGAAGGTATTTTAAATAAAAAATCGGCGTTAATGCATTTTAATTGATTAAAATTACCAATTAGGTCTTTTTGCTCGTCGGCGACCACTTTTCCGGCGAGAACTGGTCACGTACATTTTAATTCAACCGGTTTTCTGACGTGGTAGTGACAGGAAGAATAAGAGTCGATGCATTTTAAAATCCCCCATTTCTAAAATTGGTAAAAAAATTAGCGAAAAATTAGTGGAGAAATTACCGTATAAATAGAACCTCTTTCTCTTGCATCGATCCATGGCCGCGGCGGCGGCAATCTAGTCTGCAGTGATCTTCGTCTTCTCACTCTCTTCTCTCCGAATTCCCATGACGTTTTCTTCTAGAAGTTCCTAGAATCGGGGGTTTTGGCTGCTTCTGTTAGCGGTAAAGGTAAGATAATTGAGTTGGATCTGAGATCTGGAGTGAATGCGTGGAAGTTTGATCTTTGTTTTAAAATTTTTAGGGTTCAGGTTGGTTCGTTTTGGACTTAAATTGTGATTAAGCCACATCAGCAGCTAAAACCGAGCCACATCAGCAAACCGAGTCACATCATCAGCTAAAACACAGATTAAGTCATCACGTGCCACACACGTGACGAGTTCTCACCGGAAAAGTGGTCGCCGACGAGAAAAAAACCTAATTGGTAATTTTAATCAATTAAAATGCTTTAATGCCGATTTTTTATTTAAAATACCTTCTTGGCAAATGTGGTTGAATTAAAATACCAATATGGGTATTTATACAGATTAAGTCATCACGTGCCACGCACGTGACGAGTTCTCGTCGGAAAAGTGGTCGCCGACGAGAAAAAGGACCTAATTGGTAATTTTAATCAATTAAAATACCTTAACGCCGATTTTTTTATTTAAAATACCTTCTTGGTAAATGTGGTTGAATTAAAATACCAATATGGGTATTTAGCCCATAATAATTATCTGCAATTAAAAACGTACATGTTGTGCTATTACAACAGTTGATACGAAATAGTCGAAAAATACCCGTATTATACAATTAAACGAAGAATAATTAATAAATAAAATATAATTACTTACATTTAAAATTTAATAATTATGGGATAATTATATACACAGCAAAACGTACTCGTTATACTAATACGACAGATAATATGTAACAGTAGAAATAATACAGCAAATTATATAAATAATACGTAATTAATAATATAACGTATTATACAAAAATATATGTAATAATAAAAATAATATAATGTGTTATTCAAAATGGCATGTAACAGTACCGATAACACAACAGATAAATTTCATAAATTTTCACTGCATAAAATTAATTTATAAATATTAATACCATTTAAATAAATATAAAACTTAGACTTTAAATCATAGAAAATTATAGAAATTCAAGAAAAATACAAACACTCTTTTAAAAGTCATAATTAAATATTTTAAAATACTAGAAAATTATTTTAACTAGTATCAAAATTCATGGTCCTTACATCTTTAGTTAAGAACTGATTAACCATAGTACCTGATCAGTTGGGATGCTCAGGAATCAACAAATCCTGAGAGAATCCATGAAATCGGACCGGCGGGCTTTTTGGACAGACCTAGGTTCAGATATGTAATATTTGAAAATCGTTTACCACGGATACAGGGAGCCAAACACACCAACATAAGTTTAGTTTGCAATACCCAGATTCATGAATTTCCTTTCCAATTATGAGATATTGGACAATTTGCTATATTTAGTAATAAAGTAGGTGTCTGCTTGGACTAGAAAATGAATATGATATAATCACAAATCGTAGGATTTGTTTCCTCAATCATAGAGAGTCTTTTGAGTTAGTTTATAATAGTTTCTATTTCTAGTAATTTTTTTCTTATTAGGAGTCCATTTTAATTTTTCTATTTAAGCATAGAATTGTAAACCCTAAATGTATTTTTTTTTTATTAATAATAATTCTTATTGTTCATATTCCATGTGGATTCACACACCACGTGCGCATATATATATATATATATATAGATATATTTATTATTTTATATATATATATATATATTTATATATATATATATATATTATATACTAATATACTATATTATAGTATGTATGTTTATATGTGTGTGTGTATATATATATTATACACACACTACACACATTAATACATACATACACATACATACATACATACATATATATATATATATATATATTATATATATATATATTATATACTATTATATAATCTTATTATATTTATATATATATATATATATTATATATATAATATATATATATATATATATATATATATATATAATTATATATTATATATTATATATATTATGTATGTATGTATGATGTATGTATGTATATTATGGTTGTTGTATTATTATATTACACACACACACATATATACATACTATACTACACACTATATATATATATATATATATATATATATATATATATATATGTATACATACATATATATACATATATATGTTGGCCCGGGCCCGGTCTGGCCAGGCACAACGGCCTAAAACGTGTATTTTTGGTTTTTTACAAAAATACCCCCAAAAAGGTCAAAAAATAGCCAAAATTGTACGGTATTTTGGTCATTTATCTAGGCGCTGGCTCTATTAATAGAAGGGGTTTTATTTGTTTTTCTCATCCAAAACTCATCTACTTTTCTCTAATACTCTCTAATACTCGTTTTTCCTCTCTAATTTTTTATTCAAATGGCTTCCTCCTCTAATTATTAAGGGCAAAACCTAACTCCCGATCTTGAAACGAGTCCTCCTACTACAAGAGATACAGCTACTCTTACTCCAACAGATATTGATCACGGCTCTGGTGGTGACGATTCTGCACTAAGATCTCCTAAAAAGCCGAGATCTAATGTGTGAATTTGTTTTTTGAGAATATAGAAGTCACCAGAGCTGAACACAGTCGGCTTCTCACCCAGAAAGATATGTGTGCCTTGTGTGGCCATATTTTTCAAGTTCATCATAAGAGCAGCACCAACCATCTCAAATGCTATTTAGATAAACACAACAAAGGCCAGATGCATCAAGGTGATATCCGACAATATTTACTCTCCCAGTCCTCATCTTCTGGTGGTCACAGTAGTTGGAATTATGATGCAATTCGAGCCAGGAAATACGTCATCAGGTTTATTATTCTTAAAAATCTTCCTTTTAAATTAGTAGAAGATGATGAATTTGAAGATTAGTTTACAGATGGTTTTTATCCGTATTTAAAAAAAATTCTCATCAAACTTGTTAACGTGATATTTTAAAATATTATCAGGAGGAACAATCAAATATAATTTCAAACTGGTTATTTATGTATCACAACACACTAGATTGATAATAATTGGCAAATGTTTAAAAAAGTTATTTATTTTATTGTACTTGAAGAGTCACATACTAGTATTAATATTGCAAATTTAATAATTAAAGAACTTATAAAATTAAAAATTTTAGAAAGATTATTCTCTTTCACTAGATAATGTAAGTAATAATAATGTAGCTATTTATTATATCAAAACATCTATGTTATTTCCATGTCATGGTGATCTTTTTCACATTAGACGTGTGTGCCATATTTTAAATTTAATTGTTCAAAGTGTATTTGGTGAAATTAAATCCATAATTGAAAATGTTAGGTTAGTAGTTTACACTCATAATGCTTCTAAACAAAGAATTAAAAGATGAAAATAATTTTGTAAAAGAAAATTTTTAAAACCCAGACTAATTCCAAAAGATGTTGACCATAGGTTGAATTCTACCTATGCAATATTAAATATAGCAATAGAATATAAAGAAATTATAAATGATTTCATTGTTTTCTATACTTCTAGTTCTAGCTCTATTAGCATGTATGGAATAACTGAGGATGAATAGACAGTTATAAGTAATTTAAAAGAGATGTTACAAGTTTTTTTATGATATTACTATGTTATTATCTGACTGCTATTATCCAACCATTACTTTAGCTGCTTTACAAGTTTTAAAGTATTTTAGGCCTATTCCTATTATTTTTGGTTTGGGGGTTGTTATTGATTTGTGTTTGAAGGATATTGGCCTTCAAAGTTTGTTAAATTTCTTATACGGTAATATGATTATAGACACTGACGATGGTCAAACTATTACTGCTCTTACTCATCATAATACTATTAAAAATTATTTTTGAAGATTATATGATGAGTATACAGCTAAATATGGTGTAACTACACATCAGTCTATAGCTTAGCTTTTACGAGCTCAAGTAGGGGCAAAAGTTTGAGTTTTGATAAAGAATCAATGGTACCTGGGCTAACTGGTGGATCTGGAGTTGGATCATCAGCGGAGGTTTCTAAAATTGTTCAATATTTAACTGCATCTTTAGTTAAAATGTCAAAATAATAATTTAGATATTTTGCAATGGTGGAAAGTATATGGAACAGTTTCATATCATATACTTTGCATCATGGTTCGTGACTTACTAGCAGTATAGGTTTCAAATGTAGCTTCGGAAAACGCCTTCAGCACAACAGGATGTTTGATTGACAACCACAGGACATCGTTAGATCCTTATACTATATAAGAGGTAATGTGCCTACAAGATTGTTGGATGTACGAGAAGAGAATGCAAGAAATCGATCAGATGGCTAGTATTGATGATAAATTTGAAGAGCTGGGACTAGTAGATAGATATAAATAGTAAACATTATTCATTAATTTGTAATTTTTATTTCTTAGCTAAAAATTTGTGATAAATTATTTTAAAAATAGTTACAAATGATAGTGATATAGATGAGTAGGTGTCAACCTACTTGGGATGTATTCATCTATTGTGATGCAACGAATTCCAAAATAAATTTATAATTATAGATGATTTACTGATTATTAATACAGAAGTTATTTTTATCATTTTAATTTTTATAACTTTTTTATATTTATAATTTATTTAATTACAAGTGATTAATAATATGATTGTTTTTTATTAAAATTTTGTCTAATTTTTGGTTATGTATTATTAAAAATTTATAGAAATAATTTTTTTTTAAAAAAAGTAAAATAGCCAAAAAATGGGGTCGGCCCCGAGCCCGGTCCGCTCAGGCCTGGGCCCGGGCGGCCGGGTCCGGACCCGAACTAGGCCAACCGGGTCGGGGTCTAGGCCTCGGTTTTGCCCAGCCGGTTTGGACCCCCCTATGTATGAAAGATGATCATAAAGTGGATCCCGCTGCACTGCGTCAATAAGATCTGGTGCTATGTGTCTCCATGTTAATTAGTCGTACAAACGAAACAAAGTGCCTAGCTTCCTATGTGAGAAGTACTGTTGTGAATTAACATTAGTTTGACATACATTAGTGTAATCAAAGACCCCAATAGCTTAAGTAACTGACTAAAATCACTCTTCATGAAAGCTTAACAAGGCCGAAATTATGATATTGATATATTTTGTTCACTTACCTAACTAGTTTGATTTTTTTATTACTCCAGTGTCGCTTTGGTATTTTTTTATCTAGACAAATTGCGCAGAGAGGTTTAAAAAATTATCGCCAGTGAGATTAAGTTTTTTTTTTGAACTGAAAGAACAGGGTGAGGTACCCTGTTCATTTGTATTAAAAAGCAAAATACTAGATAGAACCAACTGATACAACAAACCCACTAACAAGCCTAGGAGAAGGATCCAAATAAAGAAGAAGCTAGTAAGGAGCGGACCTTGTCGTCACCTACCGAACTCGCTTTACTTAGATCCTTCGTCAGGAAGCCAAAAAGAAAGAAAAAAGAACAAAAAGAACAAAAAACTCACAACACAAGCTACATAAAGTCCGATACAACGTAAACAACAAACCCGAGTACTGCAGTCTTAGTAGAGGAAGGGACACAACATATGCATGAACCAAAAGATAATGAAGCAGTAGCTTAAAG
>NC_033797.1:82739125-82777349 GCF_001876935.1 Asparagus officinalis | reverse complement strand
CCTCTGAGAATTTCTTGGCAACTTCCCGCAGCTTCAGATTGTGAGCAGCTCTGCGAATGCACCTCGCCATTCTCTCCTCTTCAGCCCCTGTCCAAAACAAGATATATTTAGCAATGTTAGAGGCTATGAGGGTGGGGTTAGCAGGGAGGTCTCCGAAAATTAGTTGGTTTCTACAGTTCCACATTCCCCAACAAAAGCACAATAGCAGGTGCTTCCAAATTGCTCTAATGTCCGCACAAAAGTTATGATCTCTGTAAAGAATAATTAGCCCCTCTATGGAATGAGGCCATCTGGAAAAAGGAGTTAGAGGGAGGAGGGAGGACCAAACTTGACGAGCAAAGGAGCAAGAGATAAAAAGGTGATCCCGAGTTTCTACTTCCTGCATACAATAAGGGCAACGAGGGTCTCTAATCCAACCCTTAGAAATCAAATTTGCTTTGGTGTTGAGCTTGTTTTTAGAGATGATCCAGAATAGAACCTTGACCTTCAAAGGGATGCGAGATTTCCATATGAATTTGTGAATATAAGATTGTATGTCGCCATAGGAGATGATAGAGTAAAATGATTTGACCGTAAAGGAGCCAGATGGGTGATGAGGCCAGCTGATGCTGTCCGGGGAAGAGTTTGCAGAAACAGGTAGCGCATGCAGTAGGTAAGATAGATTGAGAATTTTGTGTTTCTCTTCAGGAGAAATGCCCCTTCTGAGGATAGGGTGCCAATGCCAAGTAGAATTACGATGATAGCCTTGGGATCTAACTGAACTTCATTTAGAAAATGCAAGTTGATAAGCTTTGGGAAATAGACTGCTAAGAGAATTAGTACTGGACCACTTGTCAAACCAGAAACTGCAGGTTTTGCCATCGCCCACCTGCCAACTAACCATACTGAAAAAAGATGAGTGAATAGAATGCAAGTCGTGAATAAATTTAGAGGCTGAACTGCTAGGAGGATGTACAAAGAGGTTTGCGCCATCATTAGAGTAGAGAGAGAAGATTACTTTACTTTGAGAGAGCTCATGTCGAAAGCTTTCCATAACCATTTTGAGAGGAGAGCAATATTGAAGGAGGAGATATCGACGACCCCCAACCCTCCTTCTTGTTTGGACTTACAGACAGTGGGCCAGTTGACTAAACATTTAGGTTTAGACTGAGAAGAACAACCATTCAAAAGAAAATTTCTTCTAATTTTGTCAATTTCCTTGATGACCCAAGAAGGCAATTAGAAGAAGGACATATAGTTGAGAGGGATAGAAGAGAGAACCGAGTTTAGGAGGGTGAGTCCGCCACCAATGGAGAGAGATTTGTTCTTCCAAAGGGAAATATTTTTCTTAAGAGAGTCCAGGAGAGGTTGCCACTCCCTTCTGCTCAAGGAGCCTCTTTTGAGAGGTAGGCCAAGGTATGTGAAAGGAAAAGATCCTAAAGAGCAGTTAAACACTCCAGCAAGAAATGAGCTTTTGAGAGGCATTTTACCTAGGTAAAAGAGATTAGTTTTTTGAGGGTTAACCTGAAGACCAGAAATTTTAGCAAAGAGAAACAGAATGGTTTTTAGAAAGGTCATATCAGACGATGAGGCCCTGCTAAAGATGATAGTATCGTCGGCGAACTGAAGGGCTCTGATAGAGTTAAGCTCACCCTTCAACTTGAGGTCGGCTAAGTCCCCTGAGGCAGCACTAGAAGAAAGCATTTTGTTTAAAACATCAGGTACCAGCAGGAAAAGCATGGGAGATAAAGGGTCATCTTGTTTGAGTCCCCTATAACATCTGAAGAAACTAGTAGGGGACCCGTTGACCAAGATGGCTGATTTGGAGGAATGCAGAAGGTGATGAATCCAAAGGCACCAACGTGGACCAAATCCTCTAGCTTTGAGAAGAGAAAAAAGGAAATTCCAATTGATAAAGTCGAAAGCCTTGAAGAAATCGACTTTGATTGCGCAAATTTCTTTTTAACCAGAGGAGCAATGGTTGATCATCTCATGGGCGAGAAGAAAGGAGTCCAACGTTGATTTGCCAGACTGAAAAGCAGAATGAGAATGATCCACTAACAAGGGAAGAAAGTTTTTCAACCTATTAGCAAGAACTTTGGAGAAAATTTTACAGGAGCTATTGATGAGGCTAATAGGTCGAAAATCTTTGGGGGAGTTAGCACCATCTTTTTTTGGGATGAGGCAAATGTGGGAGTAGTTGATGTTGTGAAGAGGTTGGGGGGTTGGTGTGAAGGGCTTGGAAAAAAAGATATAACATCTGGTTTGATGGTGTTCCAGAATTTGTGGAAGAAGAGAATGGGGAGACCCTCTGGCCCAGGGTCCTTATCTGGGTGGAGGTCGTAGACCGCAACAGTGATTTCCTCTTGGGAAAAAGGAAGGTCGAGAGAAGAGAGGTCTGGAGGACAGAGGGGGTACAGAACATTCTAATCCAACTGAATGTTAGCTGCAGGGGGTTGCTGAAAGAGTTTCGAGAAGTAGTCGTGGAAAGAGAGTTTGATATCCGCGTCTTTAGAGATGAGCACGTTGTCAACGATAAGATGAGGGATGAAGTTTTTTCTACGGTGAAAAGAGGCAGATTAGTTAAAAAAAAAACTGTGTTGTTATCACCTTCTTTAAGCTATTGATTTTTGGATCTTTGTTTCCACTTGACCTTCTCAGCCTTAGCTAGAAGAAGTAGTTGATCATGCAGACTGGTTCTCAAAAGGGACTCTTGAGGGGAGAGGGATCTAGATTCTTCAAGGGAATTAAGGGCGCTAATTTGATTCATAGAGGAGGAAAGAAGATGTTTGAAGGAGCTCAAACAGTTCCTCGACCACCATTTGGATCTCTTCTTAATGAGTTTCAGTTTAAGAGGAAGATTTCTTGCGGGGTCCTCGGAGGAGGAGAAAGAGTTCCAGCAAGAAACAATGAAAGGATAGAAGGAAGGGAAGGTTAACCAAAATTTCTCAAATCTAAAAAGAGGAAAATATTGTGGGGAAGATGTATCCAGAACAAGAGGGCAATGATCCGAACAGTGAGATTATGTTATTAATCTCAACTGATAATAGTTAACTCATATAAAATGGAAGAAACTTAAATGAAAGGTTTTGTTGGTTGGATCATTCCGAGTCTCACGTGCTCGTTGCCCCTCCCCTCTTTTATTCAAAATTAGGGCAGATTATATGGTTAGGCTTCCTACGAACTTTCCCCTTTCAAATTGCATCTTCAAATTGTGCAATTTTATTCAAATTTCTTGATCTTCCAGTATGCCTCCTTAAGTACAAGATGAAATTCAAATTGGGGTGGATGGAATGAAAGCAATGGTGGCTGGCTGAGCTAGAGGTTTCAAACATATGCAAGACGTAGATGTACGTATACGATAACTAGTTAGATTGCACGTGTAATGCACAAGGGCGAATATTATGATTATTTAAATTAATAAAAATAGAATAAAAATAAAAGATAAAATAATTTTTTTTTGTAGGATTGATTATCAACACAATAATCTCTCTTTCAAATAAAATATTATCATTGTTTCCTTCAACCGAGATTGTCGCCACGTGAGTTATATACACATTGATCTAGTACAATATCTTTGTTTATTAGTATCTTGAAGCCTTTAAAAGATGGGTGATCATTCAATTCTCAAAGGAATTTTGCATATGAATTTACTTGTATCATGTCCATTAAATTTTTAGTTGTGGTTTGCCTCATATTCATATTAACTCTTAGTTGTAATTCACTCATATTTAAATTATCTAATATCCTCATTTAATTTTATAGCTCATTCTCCATACCGTAGAAGTAAAACTAAAAGTATGAAGAATTATTTTCTTACGAAATTAGAGCAGGGAGATTATGATATATTTCGCCATGTACTTTAAATATAAAAAAATCTCTTTGATGCAAGGTCTCTATCAAATCTTACCCCAAACAACGTGAATGGAAAATGCTATCATAACTCACTTTCTTGGAGCAATTATATTGTATATAGGACAAAACAATAGGGATAGGGGGAGAGAAGACCTCACCAACATGAATTTTATTTCTCTTCGAGCGTGACCGCAAAACTAGTGGAGAATGAGCAAGGAGAAAAGTGAACATAATAGATGACAAAGTGGGTGTGCTTATATAAATAGGTTATTAAGATATTCGTCTTGAAATCTTAAATACATACATGTTAGTCCCTAACATTTTGTAATTGCTTATTTACAATGATATTATTATTCAATATCAAATCAATTTTATTATATAAGATTATATACCTTTTTTAATAAATTATAAAGTATATATATAAAAACCTTGATTCTTACACTCAGTAGTTGGGCTCCACAAAATAGGTTAACTTTACATTGTAGTTTCTTATTGGTAATACTATTGACAATGTCATTACATTTCCTCTTTATCTTATTATACATAATTTTCTGATGTAAGTCCTCTTTTGCTAGTCACTCAATTGACTATATTTCTGATGTAAGTTTGTTTTTTTATAAATTTTAATAAATCTAATAGATTTTTAATTAGTTATGTTCTTTTTAAAAAAGTTATGAGTAATATTTACCATGAAAAGTTTTTCCAAAATCTATACTTTTAAAGTGAGTATGATATTTTTTTGTAAATTTTTTATTTTCTAGGGGTTGCTAGTAATTTTGTATATTCATTTTAGTGTCTATAGGTTAGAAAGTATCACAGTGTTTTTTATAAATTATGAATATTAGGGGTTTTTTGTAACTTTTAAACTTATAGGTTTTTTCTATAAATTGTAAATTGTTTATAGACTATTTATAATTATGATATTTTTAATTTACTAATGAGTTTGAAAATATCAGGGTGTTTTTTATAAAATTTGAATTTTGAGTGTTTGTTTATAATTTTTGAAACTTTAAGGGTATTTTTTATAAATTATAAATTATACAAGGGATTAAAATAAGTAAACTTTATAATTTTTTAGATATTTTAATAAAAAATTGAATTTGTAGGTGTGTTTTTGCAATTTAAAAACTTAGAGGGTATTTTTTACAAGGTCCAAAATTTTTTAGGTGCTGACTAGTATATATTTTTTATAAATTATACAAGGGATATTTGTAACTCTTATATTTCCAATGTACTGTTAGGTTAGAAATTATCAGGATTTTTATAAATTTTACAATCTTGAGGGTTTTATCTTGTAATTTATAAAAAGTTTAGAGTGATTATTGTAAATTTTATAAATTTTGGGGGTTGTTTGTGTTATTTGTAGGTTTTTAGTGTGTTTATAGGTTTGAAATTTTAAGGTGTTTTTTACAGATTTTCCCCAACTCGTATTTTTAAAAGGAGTATATGATATGATATGATAAGCTGAAAGTATGAAACATAATATTTACGTAAACATAGCTAAATAAGAGCAGCAAATTATAGGCTGCGCAGAGTTTATATTACAATACAATGAGAGAGAGAGAGAGAGAGAGAGAGAGAGAGAAGAGAGAGAGAGAGAGAGAGAGAGAGAAGAGAGAGAGAGAGAAGAAGAAGAAGATAACCAACGACACTAGGAGGATAATTGCATCTTCACCCATGCCTATAGGGAGTAGATCGCTCTCCTTTATTCATCATTGAGAATATCTTTAAGATCTTGACAGTGCGCGATATCTTCCAGTTTCTTTCTTTAACCTCCCCATAAGAGATCTAATGAGCATGGTGCTTAAGTTGTCCTTTCCTCCGCTTCTTAATCTTCTTATTGATGTAAAAGACTCCAGTCTCTATTCATAACCCCTACTCTCAGATTGCCTTCCCTTAATGCTAGTAGCACCCCTCCTCCATATTTTCCTTTGTTTCTGCTTCCTCCTGGTCTGAGTTAGTGTAATCTTCAAATGGATCCATAGTCATTCACACTGTAAAGATATTAAATTGAAATTATAGTCAAATGAATTAAAAAAAATCACAAATATCAACTTTTATGATCTGAACGAAGTATGATATTTACCTTTGGGCATGGCCGCATGGTTCAGAGGATATCTTGGTCTCCTACTCATGTTGTTATCTACGCATAATTTAACAAAAAAACAAACATTGCAGATATTGGAATGATTAGTATATAAAGAAAACATGCAGAGAATAATGAAGTAGTGTCTATTTCTTTATAAACAATCTGCCCAAATCTGGAAGGGTTAAAGATAATAGAAATGTGTTGAATATCATCTTCATTTATAATGGTTCACTGGTACAAAAGGACGCATTCCAGACGGAAAATTCCGTCTGGAATAATCATATTTCTGTCTACAAAAACTATTCCAGACGGAATTTCGTCTGGAATACGCGTCTAATTAGTTTCCGTCTAGAATATTGTATTCTAGACGGAAAACTCTGTCTAGGATGTATCATAGACGGATTTTTATAGACGGAAAAAAATACCATCTGGGATACATCCCAGACGGATATTTTCCGTCTAGGATGAATTCCAGACAGATATAACCCAGGCGAAAATTTTCGTCAGAGATGTATCCCAGACAGATACATCCCAGACGAAAAATTCCATCTGGGTTGTATCCCAGACGGAATTCCGTCTGGGAATGTCCTCGACGGAACTTTCCGTCTGGAATATTGCCAGACGGAATGGTATACAACCCAGACGGAATTTTTCGTCTGCGATGTATGCCAGTATCCCAGACGATTTTACATCCCAGACGAAAATTTCCGTCTGGGATGTAAAAATCCGTCTGCGATACTATCTTTCCCAATTTAAGCAGTTTCCAAATTTCCTATTGCATATATACCTGTAAATCCACTCAAATTTCCTATTGAATAAACATGTAAATCCAACTTACAAATCAACAATCAAAATCACATATATACCAACCACACAAACAATTAAACTATCCGCAAAACAACTTAAATTAATCACACAAACAATTCTCAGTGAAAACACATCAAACACATGTTTTTTCATACATATCATCTCTCTCTTAAAGAATCTCTGCCAACTTATAATCATCCACGTATACATAAATATAAACTTACCGCACAAATCATAATCAACTCACTGTTAATAATATTTAAGATCTCACCACACATTTGTTTTTGGCTCAACACAAAGAAAGTTGTCATTTGACAATAATGTTTATAAATACAATGACGAGTTACAAACCGATATCCAGGTTCCAATTACCTGCAAGATAAGCATTATTTTCCCTAAATTTAAGAATATGATATATTCCTAAATTTAGAAGTATGCTTAGTAATAACTAAACATGAGTAATAACTAAACATGAGGGCATAAGGGTTCAGAGGGTAAAAGCTTAATATATAATACCATGCGGTGATTCCATACTTTAGTTTGAGTCACCATCTCATACCTCTCTATTAACTCCCTAGAACTATAAACATTTACCCAAAACAAACACAAATCGAGTCAGCATTCATAAATTTAGACAACACAAATGCCCAAAATACTAAAACAAGAGAGCTTTAAGTAACATGTACCAATGAACAAAGGGAGTATGGAACTCATAGAGCTTTCCTGAAGAGGAAAAAATAACGAGGAGGAGATTGGTATCGCAGAGAATTAAGAGCTCCTTGGCTTTCTTGAACAACCCATCTCTTCTTTTATAGAAAGTGGACTGCCTCTGAGTTGGGTTCTCTATCCTCTTTATCTCCATTTTCCCTCTCCCCATTTTGAGCTGAACTCTCTCTCAAAACCGGTGCTGAGGAGTTGAGGATGATGAGTCTTTCATAAATATAGGAAAATCGATTGCAACTGTGTCACATGTTTTTTGGGTTATTTGCAAATACTCCCCTTGTACTACAGGTTTAGCCACTTTTTACCCCTATTTTTCAATGTGTCACAGAGAGACTCCATATATCTTCTTATATGTGTTGAACTACATCACCTGTATTATTTGTATAAATATTGGAGAGTTAACTCCATTTGGACGTCAGATGGTCTAAGTCTTAATAAAAAAGGATTAGGTTATTAAGTGGCTAACCCCCTATGTAATTAACCATTTTCTCTACTTTTTTCAATGCTTCACGGATTGGTGACTGTCTATTGATTGCTAATGTACAAGACAAGACATGGGAAGACTTATAGCAATAATTTCCTTGTCATTTTCAACCATGCACAAGACACATACACACATACAGTCAAGTATATATAGAGTTATTATGAAGAAACTTGTGTATGTTAAGCGCATAAAATATTTACTGAAACACATAATTATCATACAAACAAAAGTTGAGAACTATATATTAATTTCTCTAATTTGTTATGTGATGTTTATTGATGTTCGACTTCTAACATATCTTTAATTTCCTCTATCATTACCACAGGGCAATATTTCTTAATCTCAAGGCATGGTCTATTGCTGCTAAAAGGGATTAGTTGCAGTGAAAAAGGTTTATCCATATATATTCTAGTACTCATTGCGAACTATTGTAGGGATAGGTGCAAGTCTTGCACACGCATAGGATTATTTAATGTGGCATCAGAGTTGACAGGATGTTGAGTTACGTTGGTTGGGTGCAAAGAGAGGAGGCACTGCATTGACCTACAGATATAGCGATGCTCCTTCATGTTATTTTTGCTACGCTTTGAGGTTTCATAGTCGTAACTGTTGGATTTAATCTAATAAATCTATTTGTGGACACATATGATTAATCAATGTGTATTGCTATCCTTCAGGATAACCCACTAAAGTGATCAATTAATTTAGGTTAATGGGTATTTAAATAAGTCATAGGGTTATATGTGCAGATACCAGGTTGTAATTGTGATTTGATGAGGGCCAAATTGTAAATGTACAACATCTATAAATAAGGGGTTATGGTCCCTAATCTAGGGTCACATTCTCTAATTCTCTTCACCCCCATCTAGAGAGAAATTTGGCTAGAGAAAACCTAAGGTTAGAAGATCCAAAACCCATCTCAAGTTTTATCTATGAATTCAGGTATAAGCTTCCGCTCTTTTGATTCTTGTTAATCTCTTCGAATTAATCATGGCTTTATGATTTTAGATCTCAAGTTCTTATTAGATCTAACAAGTGGTATCAGAGCCACCTTTGATTAATTCTTAGGGATTTAAGTTTTTAAAATTGGGTTTTTTAATCTTAAATCTCTGGTTTTGGGTTAAGATATGTTCTCGGATGAACAGTAATGTTCGGATGAATAGTTACATTTTTTATTTTTTGGATGAACAGTAACGTTTTAGAATTTTTTGGATTTTTTTCTTCGATTTTTCTTGGATCTGGATCAAGAAAATTCACTTTTTCGATTCTGGATCTGTTTTTTGAAATAAAATCGAGAAATTTTTTGGATCTTCTTTGTTTTGGTCATCGGTCCCGTGCTCCTTGCCGGCGCAGCGTCGCTGGCAGCCTCGCTCTCGACTCCGACGGCGATGGCGGCGTCAGGAAATCCTAGTGTTTCGACCTCTTGGGTGCCGGAGCAATGGCGGCGGCGGTTTCAGTTTGAAACCCTAAGGGTTCGTGTGTGAAAACGTGGAAAAAATTAAGGAGGTGGTTACCTATTTTGGCGAGGCTTGAAAGCTTCAAACGAACTTCGCATTCGTTCTAAGGTGAGCGTCGCGCTCAATTCAAAACAAACTTCGCGTTCATTCTCAGGTTGAGCCTCGCGCTCAAATTCAAACGAACTTAGCGTTCGTTCTCAGGTGAGCCTCGCGCTCAATTCAAGTTGAGCCTCGCGCTTAGTTCTCAGGTTGAGCCTCGCGCTCAATTTAAACGAACTTAGCGTTCGTTCTCAGGTGAGCCTCACGCTCAATTCATGTCGAGCCTCGCGCTCAGTTCTCAGGTGAGCCTCGCGCTCAGTTCTTAGGTTAGCCTCGCGCTCAATTCAAGTAGAACTCCGTGTTCATCCTCAGGCGAGCCCTGTGCTCAATCCAAACGAACCTCGTGTTCATTCTCAAGTTGAACTTCGCGTTCAATTTTTAAATGAACCTCGCGTTCGTTCTCAAGTTGAACCCTGTGTTCATTTTTAGTAGAACCTCGCGTTCATTTTTGAAACGAACCTCGCGTTCGTTCTCAAGTTGAACATCATGTTCATTTTCAGATGAACCTCGCGTTCGTGCTTAAGTGAGTCTCGTACTCAATAAAGACGAACCTCGCGTTCAAAATCAAGCGAACTTCGTGTTCACTATGGGTCCAATTTGGTATACTTAATTTATTCAATTAAGTTATAGGCCCTATTTAAGCTATGAAAATTTAAATTAATTTGGTTTTTAATCAATTATTTAATTCAAATATTATGACACTAAGGTATTAAGGTTGTCTCTCACTCCAATTGATTAATTAAAACAAGAAGTTGCCAAAGTAACATCTTTTGTGTAGATTGTTCATGAGGAATGTGAGATGTTTGTGTGTATGCTTTCGTGTAAATATTTAATCGGCCCAAAGGAAGATTAATATTTATTTAGACTGTATACACATCTACGATGATAAGCGTGTGATAATTATAAGGTTTACATGTGAATAATGAATCGATCCAAAGATAGTTTTATTATTTGACATGAGTTATTGTCAATGTTTGATCATTGCAATAAGGTATCACTTACAAGTTAATATTACTGTCCAAAGAGTTGATATTAATGTTGTGCCAGATATCTTGGATGGGATTCGTCATTATTTGAATTTTATTGATTACTAATTATGGTTATTGATGTGAGCATTTTTGTTTTATTTCAGCTAATGCATCTGCTGTAACAATTTCTGCTAACATCAACTCAATTCCCATGCTAAATTGGACAAATTTCAAGGTTTGGAAAGAGAACATATTAATTGTTCTTGGCTGCATGGATCTTGACTATGCATTAAGAACTGAACAACCCTAACCTCTCAATGCGAATAGCACTCCTGATGCAAAGAAGGAGTATGAAAAATGGGAGTGTTCAAATCGCATGAGTCTTATGATCATTAAGCGTGGCATTCCGGAAGCCTTCAGTGACATAGAATCCGAAGGGATTACTAAGGCTAAAGATTTTCTTGCCGAAATTGAGAAGCGTTTTGTGAAAAACGATAAGGTAGAAACAAGCACGCTCTTAGCTCGCTTGATTTCAATGAAGTATAAGGGCAAAGGAAATATCAGGGAGTACATTATGGAAATATCTCATATTGCTTCAAAGCTTAAGGCACTTAAACTCGATCTTTGTGATGAGTTATTGTTGCATCTGGTTTTGTTGTCTCTTCCTACACAATTCAATCAGTTTAAGGTCAGTTATAACTGCCAAAAGGAGAAATGGACTCTAAATGAGCTTATTTCATACTGTGTGCAAGAAGAAGACATGTCGAAGCAAGATAAGACATAAAGTGCTCATTTGGCCTATGCCTCTAAGGATAAGGGCAAGAAAAGGAAGAATAATAATGAAGCTGCTAAGGGTCCAGTTCAGAAGAAACAACATAAGGATAATCAGGGTTGTTTCTTCTGTAACAAGCCTGGACACGTAAAGAAGGATTGTATAAAATATCACGCCTGGCGTGCTAATAAGAGTACATTACTTACTTTGGTCTATTCTGAGGTTAATTTAGCTTCAGTACCTAGAAACACTTGGAGGTTAGACTCTGGTGCTACTACTCACATAAGTGTTTCTATGCAGGGTTGCCTGAGCTACAGAAAGCCAAGTGATGTTGAAAGACACATCTTTGTGGGCGACGGACAATCGGTAGATATGGAAGCAATTGGGCACTTTAGGTTATTGTTAGGAACTGGTTCTTATTTGGATTTGAAAGATACTTTTGTAGTTACGTCTTTTAGATGGAATTTAATTTTTGTTTCTGTATTGGACAAATCAGGTTATTCTTGTTCATTTGGAAAAAGTCAATTCAGTTTATCTTTTAATTCAAATGTTGTGGGAACCGGTTACTTGAGTACTTATGACAACCTATATTTGCTTGATACAATTGCTTCTTATAATGAATCCTTGCATGTGGAATCACGTGGTACTAAGCGTAAATTAAATAAGGAAAATTCGGCAATATTATGGCATAAGCGCTTGGGTCATATCTCAAAAGGTAGAGTTGAGCGTCTTGTGTCTGATGGCATTTTGGATTCCCTTGATTTTTTAGACTTCGACGTATGTGTTGAATGTATCAAGGAAAAATAGACCAAAGTTAAGAGATTAGGTGCCAACAGATCTTCGGATGTCTTACAATTGATACATACGGATATTTGTAGGCCATTCCCTATAGAATCCTGGAATGGTCAATAATATTTTATATCATTCATAGACGATTAGTCACGTTATGAGCACCTATATCTTATTCATGAAAAATCTGAGTCTCTGGACATGTTCAAAGCCTATAAAGCTAAAGTTGAGAATCAACTCAACAGAATAATTAAAACCGTTAGATCTGATCGTGGTGGTGAGTACTACGGTAGATATGATGGTTCAGGTGAACAACGTCCAGGACCTTTTGCTAGATACCTAGAGGAATACGGTATCATCCCACAGTACACCATGCCGGGTTCACCTAGCATGAATGGTGTAGCTGAAAGACGAAACATGACTCTTAAGGATATGATAAGAAGTATGATTGCTCATTCTTCTTTATCAGAATCTCTCTTGGGAGAAGCACTAAAGACAACAACTTACATTCTGAATAGAGTACCAAGTAAAGCAGTTGCTAAAACACCTTATGAGCTTTGGACTGGTCGAAAGCCCAGTTTAAAGCATTTATATATTTGGGGATGTCCAGCTGAGGTAAGGCCTTACAGGCCAAATGAAAAAAAAATTGGACTCTAAAACAGTTAGCAGCTACTTTATTGGGTACTCTGAACGCTCTTGGGGTTATAAGTTTTATGATCCCACACTAAGGAATATTTTTGAGACGGGAACAGGAACATTCTTTGAGGATGTTGAGTTTGCGGGGAGAAATAAGGTTAGAGACATTAGTTTTGAGGAGGAATTGGCTTCAGATCCAATCCATACAGTTACTTTTGACAATATTCAGGTTCCTATACCTGTTGTTGCTCAAGAAGTAAATCCAGAACCTCAAGATGATAATGTTGAACAACTCCCTGTTCCAGAAGAACAAACTCAACAACCTCAAGAACCAGTGCCATTAAGGAGATCCACGAGAGAAAGGAGAAATGCTATTCCGGATGATTACATTGTATTTCTCCAAGAACATGAGGAAAGTAATAGAATGTTGGAAGATGATCCAATCAACTTCCTTCAGGCCATGAAAAGTTCTAACTCTCAACAGTAGATTGATACCATGAATGAAGAGTACAAGTCTATGCAAGACAATAAGGTTTGGGAACTTGTCCCATTACCAGAAGGTGCAAAACCAATTGGTTGTAAATGGATTTTTAAAACCAAGCGGGATGCAAATGGTAATGTGGAGAGGTATAAGGCACGTCTTGTGGCTAAAGGCTATACTCAAAAGAAAGACATTGATTATATAGAGACTTTCTCTCCGGTTTCATCGAAAGACTCTTTCAGAACAATCATGGCACTTGTTGCTCATTATGATCTTGAGTTACATCAGATGGATGTTAAGACTGCATTTCTCAATGGAGACATTGATGAGATGATTTATATGGTGCAACCAGAAAACTTTATGTCAGGAGACCCAAATAATATGGTCTACAAATTAAGAAAATCCATCTGTGGACTCAAGCAAGCTCCTCGTCAATGGTATCATAAGTTTCAACAAATAATTATCTCGTTCGGTTTTGAGATGAACATTGTTGATGACTGTGTATATCACAAGTTCAGTGGGAGTAAGTATATCCTTCTGCTTCTGTATGTCGATGACATATTGCTTGTCACTAATGATATAGGCATGCTGCACGAAACCAAAAGATTTCTATCAAAGAAGTTTGAGATGAAAGATCTTGGGGACACCTTTTTTATATTAGGAATCCAGATACATCAAGATTGCTCTCGGGGTATTCTTGGATTATCACAAAAGAGCTATATCGATAAGGTACTTAAAAGGTTTGGCATGCAAGATTGCAGACTAGGAGACATCCCTGTGGCTAAAGGAGACAAATGTAGTCTCAATCAGTGCCCTAAAGGTAACCTTGAAATTCAGGAAATACAGAAGATTACTTATGCTTCGGCTGTAGGAAGTCTAATGTATCCTCAGGTATGTACGCGTACGGATATTGCGTACATTGTTGGGATGTTAGGCAGATACTTAAGCAACTCTGATATGAATCATTGGATAGCAGTCAAAAGGGTTATGAGGTATCTTTAGAAAACAAAAGATTATATGCTCACATACAGAAAATCAGAACAGCTGGAGGTCATTTGGTACTCTGATTCTGATTTTGCTGGATGCTAAGATAGTAGAAAAGTCTACATTAGGCTACATTTATATGTTAGCAGGAGGAGCTATATCATGGAAAAGTGTCAAACAAACACTTGTAGCTTCCTCCACTATGGCAGCAGAATTTGTAGCTTGCTATGAGGCATCCAATCAGGGAATACGGCTGCGAAATTTTATCACGAGACTGCGCATTTTGGAAAATATGGAAAGACTACTAAGGTTATATTGTGATAATAAATCTACAGTAATGTATTCCAATAACAACAGGAGCTCAACTAAGTCAAAACATATTGACATTAAGTTCCTGGTTGTGAAAGAAAGGGTACAGAGTGGACAGATATCCATAGAGCACATTGGGACAAACTTCATGATAGCTGATCCTCTTACTAATGGATTGCCACCCAAGGTCTTTCATGAGCACACTGCTCATATGGGTGTGGTGTTATTTAAGGATATCATGATTTAGTGAGAGTTTGTAATTGTGGTGCTTTATGTTTGGTTGTATTGTCTGATCAGAATAAAGTATTCAGTTAAGACACTCTATTACATTATGTTTGTTTTTGACCTCACTAAAGGAGGACCAGTTGAAAATAGACATGTACTGATCACATTGCATGTACTTTTCATGCTGCACATCCATGATTGATCTATGTCGTTTGATTGTATTGGTATATGTGACCATTGATAGGTCGAGTCACGATAAATGTGACGAAAGCCGCTTTGATCCTATATTGATATAGTCAATGGACGAGATTGTTCGGAAATACCTTTTCAGTGATAGCAATTTTTGAGCTCATAAGGTTATACACAATTTAAGGAATCATATGGTGCCCAAGTGGGAGATTGTTGGATTTAATCTAATAAATCTATTTGTGGGCACATATGATTAATCAATGTGTATTGCTATCCTTCAAGATAACCCACTAAAGTGATCAATTAATTTGGGTTAATGAGTATTTAAATAAGTCATGGGGTTATATGTGCAGATACCAGGTTGTAATTGTGATTTGATGAGGGGCCAAATTGAAAATGTACAACATCTATAAATAAGGGGTTATGGTCCCTAATCTAGGGTCACATTCTCTAATTCTCTTCACCCCCATCTAGAGAGAAATTTGGCTAGAGAAACCCTAAGGTTAGAAGATCCAAAACCCATCTCAAGTTTCATCTATGGATTCAGGTATAAGCTTCCGCTCTTTTGATTCTTGTTAATCTCTTCAAATTAATCATAGCTTTATGGTTTTAGATCTCAAGTTCTTATTAGATCTAACAGTAACCTCAAAAATGCATCCCCCAATAACAACAAACCAACAGGTCCCATAAAATCACGAGTGCTATGAATATATCTAGCATTGCATTCATGGAGTAATAGATATACAATTAACTAACTTACCTCATAAAATCACGAGTCATCATCATCGTCTGTTTCCTTCCTCTCCATGCCATTACTGCTTCCTCCAGTAAGTCCAGCATAAAAATAAATAGATTTACATATAGAGAATAAAATTTAACAATATAAGACATATTATTAATTTACCTATGCGCCAGCGTCTAAGTCTATTTGGTCCAAAACTTTTCTAAAGAATTCAGCTGCAATCTTCCCGGACAAGCATAAAATAATGTGTGTAAAAACATCGTCGCTAGTAGAGGTTGGAGGCAAATCTATACACATAGTCGTCGTCAGCTGCATGAGTAATGTAGAGTCAATCTTACTGCGCAGATAACGGTTGACACGCATAATTGTAGAAGTGGTAGGATTCCTTGTTGATGAAGCTGTCGCAGTCGAGGTTGTCGAGGACTTCGTGAAGGATTTTTTGGAGGTACCTCGTTGAGCTCTAACCCCCATCAATGGAAATCTGCCCCGATTATTATACCCCATCACACTCATTGCAATGGTATTATTTTTCTCTCTAGACAAGACATGAGGGTCATCAGCAGCTTCTTGGGTAGCACGTAGTGCTGCATCCTTCAACGCGACAGCAATATTATCCTAAATCACATAATTAGTAGAAGTTAATGATGACGAAACAAACATATTGACGTAACAAACATATAAATATTACTATTCCACGGCAAGTTAGCATGTAAAAACTATCAATGAATTCTTCTATATGTGGACTGTGTGCGCAAGTGGAGTCAGCATAATGCATGTCCAGCCGTCCGTATCACACTAACTACTGGTTTCTAATCAAGTGCATATATAACCATGAAATGCAAAATTTACCTTTTTATGAATTCTTCTATTTTTCTAACAGTGGTAAACGGATCAAATAATTTATGAAGAATATCTCATGCTAGTGAGTCTGGGTTTACAATATTCCTCAGTGGCCAAGATTTCAAGGGGACGTACGCTAAAAGCTCAGGAGGTGGAAAGACAGAACCTACACAATTAAGGTATATGAGAGGACCCATTTCTCAGCCTCGTCCAAATAGTTATCGTCCTATGGCCACTAATCACTTTTAGTGGATACAAAAGAAAATTAACTGTGAGTCTTGTTTAGTAGTAAGATGCGGTTTATATACAGTCAAATATTTTATACTTTACCCCACCATGCACATGGGTGCATGAACTAGCAATCCTCTGAAATCAACAGATAAGAGCACAAAAATGGGTATTTGTCACTAGCAAGACATGGTTTGATAATTATAGGTCTTCATGAATGTGGCCCTGTAAGAAGTTGTATGTGGAAATGCGAAATTTTTTTTTAAGTAGCATGATTTCAAAGTACAATAGTTTAAACTCTTAATTAATGAAATGTATAACAATGTAATAGTTTTTATTTAATGATTTATTGAAAAATAATTACCACCAACACCATGTTTTCTTTAATCTTGTCTTCATCTTTTTTATTTAATGATTTATTGAAAAATAATTACCACCAACACCATGTTTTCTTTAATCTTGTCTTCATCTTTATATGTTGAGTGAAAGGTGAAAAATAATTACCACCAACACCATGTTTTCTTTAATCTTGTCTTCATCTTTATATGTTGAGTGAAAGGTACTGTAAGCTAACTTTACCTTCAAATTGATTGGCATTATCGGCTTCCCCTATAAAATATTAAAAAAATATCGAAGAGTTTGGTCATATTGATAATTGTAGTATGTGAATACACCAACTTTAAATATTATATCGTGTCTCAATAATAACTATACTCAAGATTGGCAAAGAAAGTTGATCCCAAGTGGTGGTCAAGCTTGCGCTTGCTATGTCGGTTTGTCGAGCCCTTCTTAGATTTATTCTATAAAAAATAGAATTACATTTACAATATGCTTTTGTACAATATGCTTTTACAATATGAGCATTTACAATATGCTTTTGTATGCAACATGATAATGTACCCTTACCTATGCGGACTCGGTATCCCAATAAAAAGAAGAGCCGTGAAATGATCGAGATCCACCCTTTCATCGAGATTTAAAAATCTCTGCCAATCTTAGATATATTTATCATATGTTGATATCTTCATCTCATGTCGCTACTGTTTGAGCACGGCCTCAACTTTGATGTTGAAAACATAGTGCCACGCTCCAAGGTGATCCTCAAGACAATAGTATTCCTACAATTTTGCATCTAGATATATAAGATATGTAAGCAGTGAAGTAATGCAAAATCATTTATACAAAACTTTTAACAAAAACAACGCACAAAAAAATTCAATATGGAACATTAACACGGGTAAAAGATGCAACATGGAAGTAGCCTAACTTTCTACATAAACTAACTTCCTAAATAGACTAAGTGTTAACAAGAAGGAATGATCGAGGATATGTAATCGTCACAAACAAGACTAACTTCCTAAATAGACTAAGTGTTAACAAGAAGGAATGATCGAGGATATGTAATCGTCACAAACAAGTGCTTTCACAAGGGATACCTAGATGTTGCAAAGAAGGAATGATCGAGGATATGTAATCGTCACAAACAAGTGCTTTCACAAGGGATACCTAGATGTTGCATATTAGAACATGAGATTTACTAACCATTATGTTTGAATTTTATGTTTGTGGTGTGAGTTCTGTGCTCCTCAACTTTGCATGAGTGTGTGTACACGTGTATGTCCAAGATATTTGTGAGTGTTAATATCTTCTTATGTTCATGTTCACGGTGCATGTATGTCATTGCATATACTAGGGCAAATTGATTGTATATGGCATTACAAACATTTTGTAAACGTATTCTATATCAAACAATACCGAAGTAATGATCATATACCATCAGCTCTATCCATATATCCTCATATGCTACCCATGGAAGCTCCTTGAATTTGAAGTATGAGTTTATGATATTTGCTCTCCGTACGAAAACGCCGATGTAGTTATTAAATTTTTTTGACCACGGGTCGATCGTCAAATTATCAACCCACTGAAGAATTCCCCGAAAGCCTCTCGGTGCCTGTTTGGAATCAGGCTTGCTTCCACCACGTCCTCCCTGACCAGTTGCATCTCGTTTTGTCCCTACATTGATAGCAGAAGTTAAGTGTAAAAATGCGAAAACAATGGGACAAAATTATTAAATATACCTCTGTCCACTTCTCTATTTATCGCAGCGATTGCAATTTCCTTTCTAACTGTCACACCCCGCTTCCTAAAATACTCGGGAATCGGAACGTGAACAAGCCCGTGACGTATTAGATTGAGAAGAAATATACGCTATTATTTTTTTCTTTTTTTTTCTTCTCAATCCAATACGCTAAGCATCTGGAAAAATACAATGCGAAGTCACAGGTCCCCGATCACAATCAGCAAGAATATAATAGACAAACTCAGAATAAAAATATCATATCACAATGGGATATCATCCAGACATGATAATCGGGTCAACATGCCCTTATACAAAGCTATTTGAATGAAATACTGAAGAATATAAAATACACTGATCAAATGGAAATGGAAGGTAGCACAAAGGGAAAATGAGGACCAATAACTAAGCTTCGGCTTCTTCAACTCGGTCTGCTAAGAATCCTCTAGCTCCTAGCTAAACCTGTCCGTCATCTAAATTTGACGTACACTAGAGAAAACAGGTGTACGTCAAGGTGCATGGCACACGGCAAGATCCCACAGAGAGAAATAGGAACGATCGAACGACCAAAGCAAAAACAGGGATAATAATAATAATAACATACAAATGAATTACTAATAATCTAAATACAATCTATCACTGGAATAAAATCATCAGAAGAATCTAAGAAAACCATCCAAATGTCAAGATCACGCAGCTAGCCAACAGAGTAATCATCCAAGTATCCAAATCACATAACTAGATGGAATTAATACTTAAATACCTATAACTTGAGATGTAGTACGTCGAACGAAATAATCCAAACAAGGAAACCCTCATGTATATACCATATGTCTCAAATTATAGATAATTAAATATTAATCCCGATCAATGTATGAAAAGAAGAACACTGATCTACATCTCAACAAAACTAACAAAGTTCACCATAAAGCACGCAAGCATATTATTCTTGTTTTACATGTTATTTGAATTGGGGAAGAATATTTTGATGTATATAATCGGGTCCCCGTAAAGTCGTCCGGGGGCCGCCTTCAAGTCAAGTATTGGCCCATGTACATAACACTCACGATATCACGATAACAAGAAAACGTTGTGCCTGTTTATATACATGCTATATTCTCCGTCCAATCCCCCTTTATAACCCCATGTTTGTTATATTAATTACGCAACTGTACATGAAATATTGTGCACTAGCCACGGAGTTACCGTGGAACATCTTCTGTAAAACTATGAAAATAACCGTGACCCGTCACACGTCCGATCAAGAGTGCATCGTCTAGTCAATGCTATAATAACAATAATCAAGGAAACCTCATACCGGGATATCGATATCGAGGGAACTCGGGACTCCTCACATCGGGATATCGATGTCGAGCGAGTATAGCCATGCTTTGAAGCACGCTTATAAATCATACTTTTAACAGAAGTCGTCTTTACGTATAGTCTCTCTTATTGGATAACAACTAGGTGGTAGAACAACAAGCTTCCATACAACCATTAAGGTCAAACAATCTAACGCAGGTAATCACAATATACACTACAACTAATCATATCACAGTATCGAACAAGTTAAATACTATGTGTATAAATAAGAGTGTCAAAATATCGGTATCATCATAATATGTGACAAACACAGGTAACATTGTAATATAATAAAATCTTTAAAAATATCTATTATTATAATAAGTCAAAATAATCCTTTTAATTCTAAACTAATCATTAAAAATCATTATTTTATTATTCAAAATAATCCTTTACAAAAATAAAATCCTTAAATTATTGCTCATAATAATTATTCAAAATAATCTTTTTCCAAATCAATTCTATTTAAAAATTTGTTTCTTATTATATCAATAACTAATCTTTTAAAATCATAAACTTAATTATTTAAAATAAATCTTTTTACAAACTAATTTCTTTTAAAATTATAATACATCTAAAATAATTCTTTTCTCAAAATATTTTTTTTAAAAAAATATTATAAACTCACATAAAATGATTTTGTTATCAAAATAAATTCTTTTAAATTAATATAATTATGCAAAAATGATTTTACTACCAAAATAAATTCTTTTAAATTTATAATAATTATTCTAAAATACTATTTATCACACAACTATGATTAAATCAATGTTATTCAGCAAACAACCCACGCAGATAAATATTAACAGATCTAAAATTACAGATAATTCATAATAAATTTAAAATTCAGATACGAGCAAGTGGGATCTTGCCTACGAGACCGTGGGGTCTGATGACGGGCGACGATGTTTGGGGACGGCGACAACGATGGTGGTTGTCATCACTGAGGGGCTTAACGGGGTGTGACGGGGGCTGTTGGCATATCGTCGAACATGTGGCGTGCGATGGAGGCGCTGGTTGGAAGTGAGCTCAACGGTGAGGCGGAGGGCTTGGTGATTGTCGGGGAGGAGAGGAGGACGACGAACTGCGACTCGGCTCTTGCTGTCAAAGGGTGCTTTTCTTGATGATGGTGCGGAAGCGAAAGCTAGGTTAGGAATACCATCGCTCTGATACCATGTAAAATTTAGGAGAGAATAATACTTTCTTTCATAATGATTTACAAAGATACATATCCCATTATATACAGAGAAGAGAAGCTATACTAGGAAAGAAGCTAAACTAGGAAAGAATAAAATTACAATATTCCTATGCTACAATCACGGATCATCTCCAATCAATCAGTCAATCAAATCTTTCCCAAACATATTTTCCTCTAACTTTCCTCTAACACGGAGCGGAGGGGACTGGGGCGGCGAGTCGAGGGCTGGTGTTGGTTTGCTGGAGGCGGGCAGCGGTCGAGGTGGGTTTGGTCGAACGGAGAAGGAGGAGATGGGGACTGTGCTGGTCTTGGGTTCTTCCGAAGAGAGAGAGAGAGAGAGAGAGAGAGAGAGAATGAGTTGCGTGAGAGGAAGAGATGAGAGGTACAGTGAGAGATGAAGTGAGTGATGGAGAGAGAGTGACTGATATGAGGGAACCAGGGGAAGGTTAGATAACAGATTGACTTTCGTGCTGATCAGCTGATAGCTATAAATAGAAGTATGGGATAAAATGCAGGCTAAAAATATAATACAAGATGATTAATAACAATAATAATAAATAACCAAAATTAATAATACAAGATGATTAATAACAATAATAATAAATAACCAAAATTAATTAAAAAGATTTTTACTGCAACAAATTAATTTATACAAAATTAATTAAAAAGATTTTTACTGCAACAAATTAATTTATAGTTATCAAAATCATAAATATAAAATCAGATTTTTAAATCATAAAAATTCTAGAAAATTAGGAAAAATTCAAATACTCTTTTTAAAAGTAAAATTTAATATTTAAATACCAGAAAAATTATTTAAACCGGTATTAAAAATTTACGGTCATTACACTAACTTTCATCATAGGCTATAGTTCATCTAGCCTTTTGAGTGCAAGTGGATGATACTTCAAAGCATTAGTGTTTGATATGATCGAGTCTGGAGGCCATGGTAGATAGGGGATGTCAGGGGTCCACGAACGCAATTCGTCCCCCTATGTATGTTGCGAAGATGATGGTGTCCAAGAACCCTCTACAATGATTAAAGAAGATAATCAAAACGAGAAAATTAAAGGATCATTATATTGAGATGCAAAGTAAAAATGAATATATTGTGACCCATTACCTGTAGTGTGAGAGGGCTATGCATGTGAATCAGTGGCTCCGGGTGATGAATAATCGGTGCCTGGAAAATTATCTATGCAAATAAAAATTAATATTGCTAATATATAATAGATTTTAAATACAAAAGTTATACTTTAAATATGATTGGATAAATATTACAAACACATATATGATCAATACCTATATGAGGCGAGAATGCTAGAGTTGTGTCCCAAAGATGACCCGACAATTCCACATCATATACCCATATAAAAAGAACTTACCCTAAATGATGTGTTAAATGTCTACTTTGAGTTGTACAAAGATAATTGAAATTCATACCTATATCCGTATGTGATGCTATGTGTGCCTCCTGAAGCTATTCTGAGCCTAGGCTAGTAGATCATGACCGATCACGCGATCGATCGAATAACCTTGAGTTATTCATCTGTAAAATTGGATTAGGAGATGAGAAGTAAGAAATATTTGCCTACTAATTCACAAGATTAACATCTATTGCAATTAAAAAATTTAAATAACATGAGCGCCTAAAATGACTTATACAGAATATACCTTCTACAACATGCTATTTTCGTATTGAACGAGGTATTGCTTGTATTGTTCGGGCTATATTTAACGTTGTCTGCTTTCGTCTACTAATTGTTGATTCTAGTTGCACATCTGCCTCTGGTTCTCTATCCCTGACTAAAATTAGGATATCAGCCTGAATCTCCGCATCTGTCATATCAAGCATGACATTCTAAGGGTAATAGAAGTTCTACCAAATTTCATCAGAAGAACCAATTGGTTCATTGTCCTCATCACTATAGGCGTTATTATTAGGAAGGATAATAGATCTTGGCTCCTTGTATAACACGACCCAATCGGTGACAACCTTTAGGTCTTTCACATAGAAGCATTGGTCCACCTGTTCTGTAAATATGAACTTCTCATCTAGATATATCTCTTTATCGAGGTTTATAAGTGTAAACTCATAATGATCCTTGCGTAGTTTGGCAGGACTCCATTGAACCTTAAACATGCAATAATTACGCTGACTTTTTTACCATATTCGTAAATTATCTCTACAATATCTTCCAACTGGTCATAATATAAGATGTCAGCTTCAATTGGATTTTGATCTCTTATGCTAGAAAAACATTCCCGAGCAAAACAACCCATGACCCTACTAGTTTGTGTTACCCTCTTATCATTAGTTGCCACTGTTTTAAACTTATACCCATTAATGATGTGTTCACTATATCATCTCACTTCATAGTAAGGACATTATGCGTGAACTAAAATATCTTCAGAGATTACGGTACTAGCAAGAACGTCTTTATCAACCTAGCTAAACCAAGCATCAATTGAATAAAATGATCTCTTAGTTTGCTTAAAATTTTAAAAATATAAAATACAATACTACATCTATGCTACTTACATTGGTTCTAAACCAATCGGGAAATTATTTGATGTATTTTTTTGATATCACTGCCTGATATTTCATTGTTAAGCTTCTCCAAATGTCATCTATTTATACAACAATGAGATTATATTGGCACAATGAAAGTAAATAATTCATGTGTCATCCTATTCCTAAATTAATATACATTACCTTCGATAATCGCTGAAAATGTCAAAATTATTCAATACATATGCATGAACCTGCTCCAAGTCAGATCTTGGATATTTTAGGAGTTTCTTCTCCTTAGATGGGGGCTGATCAGCTTTTACGTGATTGCACATGTAACGCGATGCAAATGTTTGACATTTGTTGGTCACATAACCTTCAGCCATAGAACCCTCTGGATGAGACCTTGATTGAAAAATATTTGTAGGAGACCTTGATTGGAAAATACACCTAGATGAGCTTAGGGCAATCATTCAAATAAAAGGTGTTGAAAATGTTATCACTTTTTCACATTATAAGAATGAACAAACATTAATGCATGTATGAGATGATTTAAATCTGGATTATTCAGTTCAATGCAACCACTTTTTAGGTGCATATGTTTAATATTATATGTTTCTTTTTAAACTTTTATTCTAATTCAAGCAGACCCTTAACCTTAGGAAGTGTTTGTTAAGAACAAAGTGAAAGTAAACTTGGGTAAGTTAAGTATTTTTATGTAGTTTTTGTTTCGATGAAACTAGCATCTGAAATTATTTGACTCTCTTTATGCTCGTATACTCATTCATATCATCTAGGAATAAGCAGTAGCCAGCGTTATCTAGGATTCTAGGGTAATGAGGGAAAAAAATCATTCAGAAGGTGTATCTGTCAAAATTAAACTGTAAAAGAAAATAAATTTTAAAGCGTGGGATCGAGTATATGAGGTCTTTGTCACTGTGTGCCATTAACCTAAATACAATATACAGTGAGTTTGGTTCCAATGAAACTGCTCGCATGCGGTCAAAGTATCCTTAATAATACAAGTTCATACTAAATTAGCAAAATTAAACATAGATTAGAAAAGTAAAAGTAACTGGATGTCGGGGATCACAAACCTAGGGTTTGAGAAAACTAGGGTTTGAGAAAACTAGTGCTGTCAATATCTAATTGGGAATCACAAAACTTCAAATGAAGTTCTGAAATCAAGCTAGATCGAAAGCTAACCTCACCGTGCCGGAGTTTTTCGACTGAGGGTGACGATGGGACGACGAGGGGGAGGCGACGACAGGACGACGATGATGGGCAAGTTCGAAAGAGAGGGAGGGCGATGAGGGGACGGTGAGGACGTTGTTTGCCATATGAGGAGGGAGGTGACGATGGGCCAGACGATCTCGGATGAGAGAGATAGATAGAGAGAGAGAGAGAGAGAGAGAGAGAGAGAGAGAGAGAGAGAGAGAGAGAGAGAGAATACGGTGAGAATTTGGGGAATTTGGAGATTTATGGGCCAGATCTGGAGCCTTTTTTAATATAAATTAAACTCTTCATCCTAGAAAAAATTTTCCATCTAGGATGTATCCTAGATGAAAATTTCCATCTAGGAATCAGTAAATAAAAAAAACAAAATAAATTCATCTATAATAATATTCTAGATGGAAATTTCTGTCTAGAATATATATTGTAGATGGAAAATTTTCGATGGAATTTTTCTATCTAGAATAGTGTATCCTAGACGAAAAATTTTCCGTCTATGATATTCTATCTAGGATACTTATTTTTCTACTAGTGGTTGATGCAAATAGAAATGGAAATGAAGAGGTGGTTGTTTAAGTTCATGGTTGTAATTAAGGCAGTTATTGAATCCTAAGTGAATTTGTTGAATGGGATGGAATGCAAACTGAATGTATTAAAGGCAGTTAACTTGGACTTGCATTGGTATACTGGCAGGATACGTCTCATCACTCTAGGTGCATTGGACTTGCATTGATATCATACACCTACCGCAGATGTATTAATATCTCGTACTAGTACGAATACTACTACAAGGCCCACCAGAGTAAACGAAATATGCTCCAGTTTTTGTTTGTAGTTGATTAAAAGTTATATTTCTATATATGTTCATAATTTTTGCATAATTAGTTGTGTATGGATCATGTGTTTATTTGCACTAGTAGAAAAACACGCAACCTAGACTGAAAAATCTGTCTAGGTTGATCAACCTAGACGGAATCCATTTAGTAAAGTCCGTCTACAAAAATCCCGTCTAGTTTGAGTCAAACTAGACGAAATTCTTCTAGTTTGATCACACTAAACGGAAGAAAACCTAGACGAAATTTGAAAATCCGTCTAGGTAACCACCTAGACGGAAATTCCGTCTAGGTTACAGTCTAGATGTAATTCCGTCTAGGTCATCAATGTAGATGGATTTTTTCGTCTAGGTTGATTATTACAACCTAGACGGACATTCTGTCTAGGTTGAGTCAACCTAGACAGAAATTCCGTCTAGGTTGCTATTTTTCCAGCAAAATATTTTTAAAAAAAACTTTGATTCCCTATGCATTTAATTACATTCATGATATATACATGAATACATCCAACCAAATATAATCAATATTTATATCCAACATACACATCCAACCATCCAATCTAAAATATACATCAAACAATCTAGTCCAATATATACATTGAACAATCTACGCCAATATCCACTTCAGTAAAAACTTAGACTATCTGAATATTTACAATATATACACTAGCAATACCAAATCCATCAACAACACGAGGTGAATAGCATAGAATACATGACATCAATAAAAATAGAGTACTATTACAATAAGAAATTGTTCATTGCATTAAAAAATAAATAAACCTCACATCTCGTCGTTATTAGCAGCCTCTCTATCCATTGTACGAAAACGAGTGCTGCTCCCTCCAATATCTCCAGTCTGAAGGTCCAATTGAATAATAATTTATAATTAT
Organism: Asparagus officinalis; assembly: GCF_001876935.1. NCBI lineage: Eukaryota > Viridiplantae > Streptophyta > Magnoliopsida > Asparagales > Asparagaceae > Asparagus > Asparagus officinalis. Next base: position 82,750,583 of record NC_033797.1, on the reverse strand, counting down.
GTGAAGTTTGATAAATATTAAACATAGAGCATTTTTTAAAGATACGATGATTAATCTCATAACTATTAGTACATTCATGACTCTTTGTGATAATATACATACAACACACATCATACATACGTTCATATATTATTTAACAATATAAATTTTTTTATATAAAATATATCTGAAATGTACATAGAAACTAATTACACAATTCTAACGGTTGTCATAGGAAGACTTGTATCCATTAAGAATATAGTAGTGCTAACATCCAACTTCGTATAGTTTGTATATCTTCATTTCTTAAAAATTTCAGCAGTACCTACCTGTTGTTCTCCCTGTACTCTGTGCAGATGTTATTATGCGTATTGACAATCCCAAAATATAGAACAACATACGCTTATTATACATGAAGAACAATGAATACGTGCAGCCAAAATAATCAACAATAAAAATATACAAAGTATACAAAGTTAGATGTATGCACTACTATGTTCCTAACCCGATTGAGAAGGATAGATCCAATAATTACGAATTTCAGTATCAATTCTTTATTCGTATAATATAAAGTAAATGATCATTTCCAGGAGGAAACTTTGTCTCCTACCCAAATATGAGTCGTCTATCTTATACTATAAGTCCAAAGAATTGGATGTAATTATTGGACGGAAGTCTAGGGATAATGTTATTTTTTCAATCACCTAAATTGGATATATAACATATTATTAAAAATTATAATGTGTTATATATCACTCTATTTTTTTAAAGAAATTTATTTCACATATTTTGACATCACAAACTTACATAAATCACTCCTATTTATAGCATGAACGAAACTTAGTGTGATGGACTATCATGAATCGGGTGTTTTTTAGATCATAATTTTTGGTTTTTAAACTAATTTCAGCAATTAACAATATAAAATTTAGATATTTCTGATTTTTTATGAAAATCATACCTTTTAAAGAGATGAGATGCAGTAGTCACGGTCGGGCTGAGGAATAGGCTGCGGGAATGACACCCGGGGAAGCTAGGGTTTTAAGGTTTTTCAATTGAGAAGGGGACAACCAATAGAGGAAGAGTGAGAGGGGAGAGAGGGCGGCAGGGGTAGGGGTTTTTTGGTGTTTTTTATTTAATTTAAAAAAATAAAATTTGGTCTAGTTTGGCATTCTAGATGAATAATTCCATCTAGAATGCCTCAACCTAGACGGATTAACCTAGACGGAATTTTTTTTCTACTTTGCTTCAAACTAGATAGAATTTTTTCCGTCTAGTTTGTTCATTTTTCTATCTATTAGTGTTGATTCAATCTATGGTGCAATCTTTGTACATATTTGAAGGAGTGAAGATGCTATTAAACATATAAAAAAATCAATCATGAACATAAGCACATTGTTCGCGGGAAAAACCGTTGCTTTCTTTGTTATTGATTCCATTGTCATCTTGAGTTACAACTTTTTGAGTTACAAAAGATCCGGTCTTTTTATAAGATCCGGTTACAACGAAAATCAAATAAAAATAAACAAAGATTACAACTTTTCTCCTCTTGTGTCGAACGAATCGCGAGCTCCTGTTTTGCGGTCGCTCGCTTTGTGGGTTCTTTGCCTGCGCCGGGGTTGTTTGCCGTGGACCACCGCGAGATCTAGATCCGGTCGGATCTACGCAGTACAACGGGTATTATTTCACCAAGGAAATAATAGACGGGGATGATTGTTTCACTAAGGAAACAATCGTCCAAGTCTCGGGATCTAAGACCAAGCTTAGATCCGGAGTGTAGCAACGTAGATCTGAGATCCGGTCCTCTCGAACTCCTGCCTTATTTGGCGTTGATGATCGTCGAGCACCAGATCTGGATGTGCAAGTCCTCGAAGTCCCAAAGCTTGAATCTTGTTAAGTTCTGAGTCTTGAGTTCAGCCCGAGCCACCTCTTGGTGGCTCGGTGGTGGCCGAGCCACCTTGGTGGCCGCCGAGCCACCAAGGAGGTGGCTCGGCCTCCGAGCCACCAATTGGTGGCTCGGAGGTGGCCGAGCCACCTAGAGGTGGCTCGGCCTCCGAGCCACCATTTGGTGGCTCGGAGGTGGCCGAGCCACCCCAAGGTGGCTCGGCCACCGAGCCACCTAGGTGGCTCGGCCGAGCCACCACTTGGTGGCTCGGCCACCGAGCCTCCTTGGTGGCTCGGTGAGCCGACCTCCAGGTGTTTGTCGTTTTGCCTCTTTGTGCCCGTTTTCCGGTTTTGTAGTTGATAGGTTCGGATTCGATTTGCTGATCTGATTTGGCAGTAAATTCGGATCCCGATTAGGCAGTAAATCCGCTTCTGAGTTGGAGTCCGAAACCGATCTTGATTCGATCGTCATTCGTCCGAGTATGCCTTCGGTTGGATGACTCGTTGACTCTTCGAACACTTGGCTTGATCCCGCACGCGAATGGATGTATTCCGTTGCTTGCGTGCGATTCGTCGATCTCGTCGCCTCGTTGGTTTGTCGGTTCGTGCCGAGCTGACTTGGCTTGATTCCGAACGCGTATGGATGCATTCTGTCGCTTCTGTGCGATTCGTCGATCTCGTCGCCTCGTTGGTTCGTCGGTTTGTGCCGAGCTATGCTAGGGGACCTATAAGCAATTTTATATGCCTACAGATACCCCCTCCAAAGTATTTCAGTCTCGTTCTTTTATAGAAGAGTCTGGAATACTTTGGATATGCTTGTCCCAACCTTCAGTCGGTGTAAAGGGATCTTGGAATGACTTCCGTTCTTGATTCCTTCAATTCTCCAGGCTATTCGGTGCTTTGTCGAATGTCTGAAAGAGTTTCGGTGCTGCATTTATTGTCTGACCGTTGTCGGAATTTTGAACTTTGAAGTCGGTTCCTGATTTAGCTGACCATCGTATACTTTTCGGAGTGTTTAAGAAGCAGTTTATACTCGTATACTTTTCGGAGTATTAAGAAGCAGTTTATACTCGTATACTTTTCGGAGTAAGAAGCAGTTTATACTCGTATACTTTTCGGAGTGAGATTTTTTCATTGCAACGCATTGATAGGCGTTGACCTAGGGTTACGCGTTGACCGGCGTTGACCCCAGGGTTTCGAATGTCGTACGTTGACTGTTTGATTGCAACACATTTGATCGGTGTTGACCTATGGTTACGCGTTGTCCGGCGTTGACCCTGGGGTTTTGACCGTCGTACGTTAGGGTTTCGAATGTCGTACGTTGACTGTTTGATTGCAACGCATTGATCGGCGTTGACCTATGGTTACGCGTTGTCCGGCGTTGACCGTAGGGTTTTGAACGTCGTAACTAATGAAGCTGATGCGTCAGTGACTCTCGTATTTATAGGATTTTTGGCAAATCCCCAGCCATCAACGGGTTTGATGCGCCTTTACCGACTACCGTTTGAGTCGGGCTAGCATGCGGATTGTTTAAGTCCGTTCCGCATGTGACGTTATGCTAAAAGAGTTAACTCTTTTAGTGCTACGATATTGAATACGTAGACTTCGTCTTTCTCCTGTGAAAAGACTAAACAGCAACGTGTATCAGACGTTGACTTAGGATTTTTGGCAAATCCTCAGCCCTCAACGGATTTGTCATGCTTTTACCGATTACCGTTTGAATCGGGCTTACATGCGGATTGTCTTAAGTCCGTTCCGCATGTGACGTTGTGCTAAAGGAATGAACTCCCTTAGACTTGATGCTACGACTTCGAATACGTAGACTTCGTCTTTCTCACGGGAATAGACTACCCGGCGACGCGTGTTAGGCGTTGACTTTAGGATTTTTGGCTAACCCCAAGCCTTTAACGGTTTTGATTAGCCTTTACCGACTACCGTTTGAGTCGGGCTAGCATGCGGATTGTTTAAATCCGTTCCGCATGTAACGTTATGCTAAGAGAGTGAATTCTCTGAGACTTTGTGCTATGATGTTGAATACATAGGCTTCGCCATTGTTACGGGAATAGGCTACCCGGCAACGTGTATTAGACGTTGACTTATCCCTACTTAGGCTTCGGGATAAAAATACCCCAGACTGGTATTCTGGTGTCTTTTTCAATCGGTAGGACCGATAGTTAGGTATATCAACCTCTGCGCATCTCCGTGCGGACCGATAAGGGAGTGTAGTCCATCTGCGGTCTCATTGCAGGACCCGACTAAAACACTCGGAGTGTAGCCCATCCGCGGTCTCATTGCGGGACCCGACTAACCCCACCCAACTGTTCATAAATATAATGTGTGTACTATAATAGTCGTTACTCTTAACGATTGTAACCTATTTGGAAACCTCAAATGATGAAATTGTGTGTACTCAAACCCAATACGTGCACCCTCATAGACATGTACATGTATCTACACGCAACTCATACTTCGTGGTTGTGGTCAAACGTGGAAGACAAATCAAGACCGATCGGTCGACTGACACTCGATCAGTCAACCAAAAGTGAGTATTCAAAATAATAGATACGGTCACATAAGTTAACTGCACTACAATTTGAGCGGTACGTTTCATCTCACTTGCAAATTCAAACAAAAAGATAAAGCATTTGAGTTTATGCAATATAGTAAGTCAGAAGAATGGGTACTGTCCACTAATAGTTGGGTTATCATGAGCAACATTTGTTAATTTATTAATAATCGATGATTGAAGCCCCTATAGTTTTCTATGCCTCAAGGCACATGATCATGGGACATCATGTCTAATGTGCAGTTTAGTTTGTCTCAACTATAAGATCATAGAAATTATGTCAGATAAACTTAGTCTGTATACGCTAAATTGAACTAAAAGATATAAACGTATGAATATCACTGATGGTTACTCTTATTTGTTTAGACAGATCACATTACATCACATTTTCAGTAGTGTTAGCATTGCATATACATAGCAGCATATGTACAAGCGATCTAAAATCATTATACGTCTATCAGCACATATATATACACATCATTGGTCTAACTGGTAAAAGTAATAGTATAATAGTCAACTTATAAATGTTATTTGCTGTGTCTTCAGCGCACATCATATAGTATATTATACACTGTAACCATCATTACAAATCTTGAATATTTCAAGTTGGGGCTTGGCCAACCAAAAATATAAATATCACATAAATTTGTAATTTTAGGGTTTAAACATCATAAACTTGATTCTAACACGTTAGATTTACCCTAAACACAAGATCAAATACATATATTACATAAAACATGATTTTTAATCTAGGGAAGGGTTTGGACAGAGGTGATCTTGCCTTAAAGACGTGTGCAAGGCTCTGAAACTGATGTGAAACAACTCCTCGCCGCCAAACGCCACAGATCTCGCCTTTTCTTTGATGTTCGCCTCACGAACTCTTCCAAAACACAAGAACTACACCTAAGGTGTGAGAGAGGAGGATAGGGGCTGCTAGGGTTTGGAAATTTTGATAAAGATAGGTATTTTTCGTGTACAAACATGTGTTTATATAGCAGTAAACCCGATTCAAAAAGCCCAAACCCGAAACCTAGTATAATCAGGAAACAGTCTGACAGTTTTTGGTATTTTAGCTGTAACTTTCTCGTACGGCCTTGGAATGAGGTGATCTAGGATTTGTTGGAAAGCTATTGAATAGACCTACAACTTTTATCTTTTAAGTTTTTCCAGATTTCAAATGTATCATTGAGTAAAACATAGAAACTCTTAACTGATCATTTTTCCAGATTTTTCTTCATGCATGTTTTGTGCATTTGCACTCATATATTCACAAATATATATTGAATTGATCTTAAATCAATTCTTATCATACTCAAACATGAAAATATATTATTATTTACTATATAACATATTTATCATTATTTATCATGAAATATTCAAATGTACGGGGTTTTACATTTCGGAACAACCCTGGTCATTCCTACCAAAATAGGAGGCGAAAGAGAAGTGATTTACGGTAAAGGAGAGGGTTTTCCATTGCCAGATTATTTCTTAAGGGAAGATGAGAATGATGACAAACCGGGTCAGCATTTATCTAAGTATAGTCCGGAAGCGCGCAAGCTCATGGAAAGTGTCTTTTTTGTACGGAAAAAGACTAAACCGGCAGCGCGTGTTAGGCGCAGACTTATCCCTGCTTAGGATTCGGGATAAACTTCCTATTACCTGTGAGGCACAAATTTTGGGAGTTGAAAAAAAGGTGGTGTCTTCTCTTGGGGCAAAGACGAACCCGAAATGGGAGAGGAAGAATTTTATATTCTATCTCCCGACAATGAAGAAGAAAAATTTTATATTCTATCTTCAACTGGAAAGGAGACTCGAGGTGGGATCTCCACCCCCAGAATCCGGAAAGGTGAAACTAAGAGTGGGATCTCCACTCCGAGAATCGAAAAGATTCGGATAACCCTAACTGTCGGAAGGTTTGATTACCGAACTAAAGATGAATTTCTCGTTTATCGAGAGTGAATTATGGTTTTGACCCTAACTGTAGGAAGGTTTGGCCAAACAGGAGTTTGAGGTGACCCTAACTGTAGGAAGGTTTGATCACTCGATTTGAAAGTGGACCTCTCGTTCATTGGAGGAATCGAGAGGGGATTTTGGTTTTGGTCCTAACTGTAGAAAGGTTTGACCGAATGGAAGGTTTAAGACGATCCTAACTGTAGGAAGGTTTGATCGCTCGATTTGAAAGTGGACCTCTCGTTCATTGGAGGAATCGAGAGGAGGTTTTGGTTGTGGTCCTAACTGTAGGAAGGTTTGACCAAGTGGAAGGTTTAAGACGATCCTAACTGTAGGAAGGTTTGATCGCTCGATTTGAAAGTGGACCTCTCGTTCATTGGAGGAATCGAGAGGAGGTTTTGGTTGTGGTCCTAACTGTAGGAAGGTTTGACCAAGTGGAAGGTTTAAGACGATCCTAACTGTAGGAAGGTTTGATCGCTCGATTTGAAAGTGGACCTCTCGTTCATTGGAGGAATCGAGAGGAGATTTTGACTGTGGTCCTACCTGTAAGAAGGTTTGACCAATGGCGGGTTTTATGTCCAGACTCTAACAAAGAGAGTGTTGAGTACACAGACACGGTGGGAATTTGAATGGGAATTCTCATTTATTACATTGCTGTGGTTTTGGGAACTTCCCGTTACATAAATCGTCCACCCCCAGTTTCCTCTGCGGAACTGGTTCGGACATTATTATCAGTTAACTAACCGGGTTATCCTTAAGAATATTAGCTTAATATTCTCCAGGAACTTCCCGTCAAAAGTGGGAAACAGTTTAGACTCATATACCTATTGGAGTATCAGGGAGTAGTTTAACCTCTTATACCGGTCGGAGGATTGAGAAACAGTTTATACTCGTATACTCTTTGGAGTGTTAGGAAGCAGTTTATACTCTTATACCGGTCGGAGTTGTGCCATTCTCAATTGGCTTACCTCAGCGTTATGACGCCGGCTTCAACCAAGGTCTGAATGCTATTCTTGAGAGCAAAGCAATCCTTGGTGGGATGAACGACCCTCCTGTGGTATGCACAGTACTTTGGGTCCGTAGTGTTGTCAGCTTCCTCCTGATTTGTGATAGGTGGTAGCTTGATCTTGTTACCTTCAAGGAGGGATTCGAAGATGGCTGGAACGTCTTCGTCCTTGAAGGAATACTCTCTCTGGAGTCTCGGACCCGAAGTCTTCTGCTGCCTTCGGGATTGCTGTTGTGACGCTTGATTAGCACCACCAGCAGCTGCAGGTGCCTTGCCCTTACCACGAGAGGCGAAGTTTGAGTCCAGAGGATTAGCCGTCGGTAGGTTCCTCTCGGCCTTCTTCCTTCGGAGGAAACGTTCGGCTTGTTCACCGCGCACCTTCAGATCCTTCCAAGTGTCAGACGGTGCTGTTCCCATTGCTTCCAACACGTCCAACGCAAGGTTGTTGTGGCAAGTTTGGAGGATGAATTCCTCTGTGATCGGGTCCCGGCAATTCATCGCCTTGTTCCGGAACCTTTTGACGAAGGTGTCGACTAACTCCCCGTCCTTCTGCTTCTCATCGAGCAATGATCCGATAGATATCTCGGTGTCGTCGTCGAAGAAGTTGGCCAGGAACTTGGTCTCCATGTCATCCCAGCTGTTCACGCTTCCTGGCTTGAGGCGACGATACCAATCGAAGGCAGCTCCGCGAAGAGTGCCGACGAATGACCGCACCATCAGAGGCTCATTGCCGGAAATAATACCCAGGTGCGATTTGAAATAAATCAAATGCTGAGTGGGGGAACCCTTCCCATCGAACGGCGTGAAGTTGATTAAACTGAACTTCGCCGGATAGGGGATCGATTCCCATTCTCGTGGGTATGGACAGGGAATGCCTGTTTTCTTCGTCTCTTGAGCGGAGATCAATGTGTTGATTTTGCTCTCGAGATCTTTGATCTTCAAGTCTTCACTTGTATCTTCGTTGGCATCCTCGTTACCACCCCCTGTATTGACAGGAGGGTTATTGGCATTGTGAGCTTCATCCCTATCTGCGTGCTCCTTTTCCTGAATAATCTGGTTACGGCGGTTCGATTCACTTTGCTGGTTCCTGAATGCATGGATTTGCTGCTCATGCATCTCTCTCATCTGCTGCATGGCCATCTCCATCTCGAATTTGAAACTTTCTTTCTGCTTAGCCAAAGCGTCTTCAAGCATCTTGGCCATTTCTTCCGCGCTTATCATAAATGACTCGCGGGGTTGTCCTTCGCTGGACACTGTATTGTCCGATGCGACAGCAGAGCAGGAATCCGATTCTTCATCTTCCGAAGGCAATCTTGTCCGAACCCTACCATAAGTTCCTCGTGCGATGGCTCCGGACTGCAGACGGGTTACACGCCGGGACGCTTCCAGAAACGATTTGAGATCAATCTGTGTCGATGTCTCTTTGCTGGTCATGTTGGCGGTGACCCTCGGAAATTCTCCGTCTTTAACCACCGTTCTTCTTTGCCGGAAACGCCTATACCTTGGTTTTGGCGTTTCGGTGCCGAGCCTTTCGAACACTGAAATTCTCTCGGGGACTACCTTGATGCAGTTGCATTGAGACAGTACCGCCCGAATGAGCTTTGAACAAGGGCACTGAGTTTCCTGTTCTCGGGGACTCCTCTTTCTGGTTCTGTTCGTACCCCCAGCACGATAGTACAACTCGTCATTTTGACAGTCGGAGTAACCTATCGTGTGTGGGCACGACTTCTCAGGTATAACATTATCACTATCAGATGATAATGTTTCCATCTGAGGGCGAATTGCCTTCCTTGGACTTTCAAGAGTCACGCGCCTTGAGACATGCCTTTTTGGGCGTGAATTCTCAGCGGGCTCTTGGACCTCAATGCGCAAATTAGCGCGCGCAGTTGCCTTGAGCTCCTTGTCATGTTGGAGGTAGCGGTGACCCCCAGCGTGTTGATTCGTTCGGGGTTTTCTTAGTGGGCCCAAACGTTCTTGGATCGGAGCTTTGCTTCGCTCATCGGGAATTGGACCGAGGCGCTCCAAGACTGGCTTTCTTCTTCGGGAGGATTCTGCATGATCTCCCGGAGTAGCTATGGGAATTCTCGGCGACTTAGCTGGGTTCGCCGGAGGTTGAATTTTGGTTGGAGGCTGCAAAGGTTGCTCCTTAGCCTGAATTGCCGCTTCAGACTTTGGCCTCCAAACTTTGCGAGTTGGTGGCGGCTTCTTGGCCACTTCTTTCTGCAACTTTCTACGGGCTTCTTCGGCTTGAGCCCGTGCCTGCGCTGATAGTGCGCGGCGTTTGCGGATGCGTTCTTCCAGCGTCGAACGATTCCGTTTGACACGGACCCATTCCATTGTTGGCGGCTTGGAAGAGGCGCCGTTCATCTGTTGTTGAGGCTGTTTGCCTCTCTTGTTCTTCAGACCCGCGTTGTAGCGGACTCCGTCGGTGGACTCCATCGCTTTGGCGAATTGTTTGGCCAAGCGTTGGCGTTGCCTTTGGCGGGCTCTCTTTGAGAGAGTCACCGCTCCTTTGGTGACGGAGGAATTGGTTGGAACCAGCTTGATCTGGTTGGAGATTGGTGGAGCCTCATCTGACGCAACTTTGGCGTCAATCGAGATGAGGTCGTCGTTGGTAGCTTCAACTTCTTCGTACCAACGCACCTTTCTGTTGGAAGAGAACTTGGACTTCTTGGACTTGCGGGGGGAGGTTGATCTAGACGAGGATGAAAGGTATTCCTCGAACTTGGTCTGATCGAACTCGTATTCGACCTCCTCCACGACTGGGATCAAGATCCGCGGCTGCGACGCTCCGATCTCGGCAGCGAGATCGGTGGCTCCCACTGTGGTCGCCAGATTGTTCGCTGGAAAATTCGTGTCTTTCTTTGTTATTGATTCCATTGTCATCTTGAGTTACAACTTTTTGAGTTACAAAAGATCCGGTCTTTTTATAAGATCCGGTTACAACGAAAATCAAATAAAAATAAACAAAGATTACAACTTTTCTCCTTTTGTGTCGAACGAATCGCGAGCTCCTGTTTTGCGGTCGCTCGCTTTGTGGGTTCTTTGCCTGCGCCGGGGTTGTTTGCCGTGGACCACCGCGCGATCTAGATCCGGTCGGATCTACGCAGTACAACGGGTATTATTTCACCAAGGAAATAATAGCCGGGGAGGATTGTTTCACCAAGGAAACAATCGTCCAAGTCTCGGGATCTAAGACCAAGCTTAGATCCGGAGTATGCCTGCGTAGATCTGAGATCTGATCCTCTCGAACACCTGCCTTATTTGACGTTGATGATCGCCGAGCACCAGATCTGAAGGAGTGAGTCCCCGAAGTCCCAAAGTTTCAATCTTTTTTAAGTTCCGAGTCTCCAATCCAGCAGGGCTTCGCCTCTCTCCAAAATTTCCAACCTTCTCAAATGACAAGGGGGTGGCCTATTTATAGGCTCTCAGGACAGTGCCCGCAAAAAGAGAAACGTCGGCCACCGTCGGCCACTGTCGGCCACCTCGAGGTGGCCGGCACTGTGCCGAGCCACCGAACAAGCTCGCTCGACCTCCACCAGGCACCTTCAGAAACTTACAGATTCAGCTTTGGACTTCCGCGGACCTTGCCGTCAGATGCTGGCTGCTCGACGATCGCTCACGCCAAATAGCAGAGAGGTTCCGAAGCTGGCACCGGATCCTCAGCATCCACATACGTCCTGCTCCTTCGGATCTAAAGACATTAGGTCTTCTAGATACCCTCGAGACTTGGCCGCATTGTACTTCCCTTAGCTGCACAACCACACTCACTGTCCACTGGCCTCTTCTACTCTCCTCATTGCGTCGAACTCAATTACGCGCTCTGTCACCTCGCGCTAGACTTCCCGAACGGCATCATCGACTCCTCTCCGCAGATGGTCACCGGCACAACCGGACGCAGCAATAAGAACACCAAGCGACGCGACCGGCACAGAGAGCTCGCCTGCATTCGATTCGACATCAGAGAAGAGAAGTCCTGTAATCTTTGTTTCTCTGTCTATTTGATCATTCGTATCGTACCGGGCTCTTATCATCAAGAACCGGCCTTCTTCTGTACACATCTCTTATTT
>NC_033797.1:82711460-82738122 GCF_001876935.1 Asparagus officinalis | reverse complement strand
GGCTTCGCCTCTCCAAAATTTCCAACCCTTTGAAATGAAGAACCCCTTGGCCTATTTATAGGCTCTCGTTACTGTGCCCGTGCCCGTGTGCACGTGTGGCCAGCTCAAGGTGGCCGGCCACCTCAAGGTGGCTCGGCTCATGCCGAGCCACCAAGAGGTGGCTCGGCCGGCCACCTTGGTGGCTCGGCCACCGAGCCACCTCTTGGTGGCTCGGTGGTGGCCGAGCCACCTTGGTGGCCGCCGAGCCACCAAGGAGGTGGCTCGGCCTCCGAGCCACCAATTGGTGGCTCGGAGGTGGCCGAGCCACCTAGAGGTGGCTCGGCCTCCGAGCCACCATTTGGTGGCTCGGAGGTGGCCGAGCCACCCCAAGGTGGCTCGGCCACCGAGCCACCTAGGTGGCTCGGCCGAGCCACCACTTGGTGGCTCGGCCACCGAGCCACCTTGGTGGCTCGGTGAGCCGCCTCGGTGACTTGGTTTCCGAGCCCCTCCGGGTGTTTGGTTTTCTGCTGTTTTCCACCTTTGGGTTCTGTCCGTGATTCAGTTGATCCAGACTCTGATTTGATTCCTGATTTGGCAGTAAGTCGGATTCCTGATTTGGCAGTAAATCCACTTCTGAGTTCGAGTCCGAAACCGATCTTGATTCGATCGTGATTCGTTCGAGTCCGCTCTCGGTTGGATGACTCGTTGACTCTTCGAACACTTGGCTTGATCCCGCACGCGAATGGATGTATTCCGTTGCTTGCGTGCGATTCGTCGATCTCGTCGCCTCGTTGGTTTGTCGGTTCGTGCCGAGCTGAGCTAAGGGACCTATAAGCAATTTTATATGCCTACACACATCACCAACATGAAAGATGAACATAAGCACATCATCGACATGAAAGATGAACATAAGCACAACATTGCATTAACCATTTAATTGCATGAACAAAAGCACATCATCTAACCACAACAAACATGTGCATAACACATCACTGCATTAACCATTAGTCTAAACCACTTACATTACATTAACCAGTTCCATTACATAACAATCTTTAAAATACATGCAAACATGGTCACTACAACTATCCCTAACATTTTTGTAGCTCCCATGTGCATTGTCAGATCTTTTTTTTTTGTTGCATTTCAAATTGTACTCTTCTTCTATCAATTTCTTCCAAAAATCTCATTTTCTCATACTATAAAATAGTATTCTCTCCTTCACAGCTCCTCATATAATTCTTCAATTGTAAACTTTCATGATGGTAATCACTAAGATGATTACCACTCTTTTCAATCAAACAATCAAGTTTATTCATATTGCACGATAATTTTAAAATCTCATCCCTTAGCAGGGGGACCAATCTAGAAGCAACATTATACATTAGTCCGTCAAACCATTCCACATTCGACACCTACCTTTCTGTACAAATACAAAAAAGAAAAAAACTAATTTAGAAACCTCTTGAACAAACAAAGCAAATAAAATCATGAAATTAAGGTTCAAATCTAATCAAACTCATGTTATAGTTTTAGCATCTGTTGAATCTTATGTCTGATTTTTATTTGTGAATGAGATTAGATACAAGCGCTCTAACTCACATTAACACATTTTCACTCCCTCATGCTTTGTTGCTTCATTCAATCGACGAATGCACATAAAATTGTTAAACTAGCTTTAAATCCCACATTACTCCCATTAAAACTTGTTATTAAGCATGAGCACGAGTTTAAAGATGCAATATTTGATTTCTTCAATAGCAATTTTTCCTTTATTAGCTCACTTTAAAATCAGCTAAAATACCAATTTAGCCTTTAAAGTGGCACACTCCTACCAATAAGGCCTAACAAGTGACGCTGGTGAAAATAACACCTATAAATTGACACAATTAGCCACTTCAACTTATTTTGGTCGCACGAATTTGGATTTGATGACGAAAAGTATAAAATTTTTGTATATATACCTCTCATATCTCTCATTCTTACATATTTATAAATAATTCCTCTTCCTCTCTCCTCATCCCTCCCTCCTTCATCTCTCCCCCCATGTCCCCCCCCTCTCTCTCTCTCTCTCTCTCTCTCTCTCTCTCTCTCTCTTTCTCTCTCCCTCCCCCTTCTCTCCCTCTCCCCAACCATTCATCCATTTCTTCTCTCGTCTATTACATCCTCTCCACTTTCCTCATTCCCAAAATACTTTCTCCCCATTGTCTCCTTTCTAAAACACACACACGCCCCTGCCCCCCTAACTCCTACCTCCACCTCCTTTCCCATCTCTCTCTCCCACCATAGTCTCCTTCATCCTCCTCTTCTCCCCTCTATCTTATTCTCTTCACTTTCCTAGCTCCTTCCCAGAATAATTCGTCCCACATTTTCACCTTCCTAACACTCTCCCTCCCTTCCTCCCTTTCTCCCTTTCTCCACCATTTGCTTGATCTTTTTCTTCTTTCCTAGCTTATTCCTTGTCCTTTTTCCTCCTTCCCAAAAACTTCATCTTCACCTCCTCCTCTCTCTCCTCCACCCATGTTCATCCCCTTAACCTCACTCTATTCTCTCATCTTAGTCTTCTTCCCTCCTTTCCTCCTCTTATTTTCTTTCTCTCCTCTCTCCTCTCAAATACTAACTTAAAAGTGGAGAAGGGAATTGAAGAGAACGACGGCGGATCTCACCTGCGTTAAGAGGCGAGGCGAGGAAGCCCACCTGCGGGCGAGGTGCGGGCGAGCCAGTAGAGGAAGCTCAGGAGCTCGCCTGATCGTCTGGAGGTGAGGCAAGGAAGCTCTCCTGCGGGCGAGGCGTGGGCAAGGGAGCTCGCCTGATCGTGTGGATGGACTTGATCTCGCCTGACAGAGGCGAGGAAGCTCGCTTGTCGTTTTGTATGGAGAGGAAGATAGCTAGATATCACCCTAGGGTTTACCTATAAAAGGGAAACCTTGTTCATGAGAGGAGTAGATGAAAAATTCGCTGATTTCACAGAAATTTCACAAGACTTTAACAGGAAGAGAAAAGAAACACAAAGATATGTTAGATGAGGATTGGGAAAAGTTAGATCTCGAAGCACGAGCGTCGATTATCCTATTCCTTGAGAGGGACATTGCTTTCTTGGTGGATGGAGAGGAAATGGCTGCAGGCGTGTGGTCAAAGTTAGAGAGTACCTTCACGATGAAGAGTCTAACAAATCAGATCTATTTGATATCCAAATTGTATACTTGTAAAATAGAGGAAGGCTCTTTAATCCAGGAATACATCAACAAGTTCGATAGGATTATATCGGATTTGAAGGATATTGATGTGAAAGTAGAAGATGAGAATCCAACACTTCTGCTACTTCCTTCTTTACAGAAGTTTTATGAGAACCTGGTACAAACATTGATGCTTGTAGGTGACAATTTGAAGATGGATGAGACTAGAATGACACTTCTAGAGGATGATATTCGAAAAATTATAACTAGTGATATGGCCACTACTAATAACAATGAACATATACAAGGATTGTTTGTTAGAGGAAGGAGCAATGAGCGAGGAAAAGGAAAGAGAGGAAAGTCTAGATCAAAATTAAGACCTCTTGCGGGAAGACCATGATTTAAATGCGGTGAGCTTGGGCATTTTAAGGTTGACTGTCCTAACAAGAGAGTAGGTGAGAAAAAAAAAACAACAATAAAACCAATAGAAGAGAAGGCAAGGAAGAGGTGAGTTACGTCTCGGAGGAAGGGAGCGACAAAGAATACTATGTTGTTACGGGTGGTGGAGATATCTCCGGTATGTGGATTCTTGATTCGGGTTGCTCTTACCATATGTGCAAAAATAAGAAGTGGTTTACTACTTATAGAGGCATTGATTATAGAACCGCATTGATGGGTACTAATCATGCTTGTAAAATGATGGGGCTTAGTGATATAAGAATCAAAATGCATGATGTTGTGGTGAGAACCCTAACGGACGTGAGGCACGTTCCCGACTTGAAGAAGAATCTTATCTTAATTGATGCTTTGGACTCCGGTGGTTATAAGATTGTAACAGAGAATGGAGTAAAGAAGGTTGTTCAAGGTTCCTTAGTAGTGATGAAGGGGATTCGTCACGGTAATTGTAATGACCATGAATTTTCGATACTAGTTTAAATAGTTTTTCTGGTATTTTAAAATATTAAATTATTATTTTTAAAAGAGTAATTATATTTTCTCATTTTTCTAGATTTTTTCATGATTTAAAAATCTGATTTTTATATTTATTTAACGATTTTGATAATTACAAATTACATTATTGTGGTGAAAACCTTTAAAATAATATTGGTTTTATTATTATTATTGTTATTTTAAGTATTGTTATTAATTATATTAATTATTCCCTAATTATTCCCTAAACCCTAATCCTATATATATATATCTATAATCTCTCTCTCTCTCTCTCTCTCTCTCTCTCTCTCTCCCCCCCCCCCCATTTTTTTCTCACAACTCCTTCTCTCTCTCTCTCTCTCTTCCCTCCGTTCTTCTATTCCCATAGCCCCTCTCACCACCTCAAGCTGCTGCTGCGCCCTCTCTCACTCCCCTCTGCCTCCATGGCCAGCTCTCCCCCGCTGCCTCTCCTCTCAACCGCACCACCTCATCTCTCCTCTCCCCTACAGCCTCCACTGATGCCACCCCTCAGCCGCGCCCCACGCAGCACAACGCACCCTCCAACCTTCCCTGCGGCGACCTTGCTCTTCCCACCTCCCTGCTATCCTCCCTTACACTACCACCTCTCCTGCTCCCTGCAACCATTCTGATCGTCGCAACCCTCGTCATCGTCTGAACCCCGACACTACAAGAAATCCGGTGTTTAACGACCAAAATTAGTGAAGAGATCAGTTGATCGTCATTAATGTGCATATAATAACGACGGGTTTTAAAGCCTTTCGTTGAGTGATTACAAATATTAGAAGAATAATATGAGATGGGATAATAGGTTTCTAGTCCCTTCATTGATTTGATCCTAATACCATCGTTATTGGGTTTCCTTAAAGACAAAGGGGTCCATTACCTTTATTGATAATAATCCTAATCATAATAGGACTTAAAATTTAACTTATTTCTGTTAATAAAAGAAAACCAAACTCCAATTCCCTACAACTACCCCACGTTTTAATCTTTATCCTTCTCTCACATTAATGTATAATAAGGCCAACAAGGCCAACGTGCGGAGCACCAGACACGGACAACCATTCGTTCTCATCTACACAAACCCTAATCCCCTCACTCGAGAAATTTCACCCAAATTCTCTTGCATCTTTTCTTGTCATAATTCTAATCGCTTCACAGACCCAACGTCGTCAACAAAATCTCTCAAAGAAACCCTAGAAGATGGAAAATCTTTGGACGAGAAAGAGGTCTCGGCTCTCATGGGACATTGCCAGCGCCCCTAGCGTCGCCTCTGCGCTGCCTCAGCACCGCCACAACCACCCCAGCGCCATCGTCGCTGTTTAATCAAAATAATATACATTAAAGTCAATTTTAGTCCCCGATTACTCACGGTATAAATTGCTGCGAGATATTTTGATTCCCCTTTGTAAGATATTTTCGAGGAGGCTGCTGCTTCCTCTTCTTTCTTCTTCTAGGGTTTCTTCAAAGGTTCGATCTTTACACCTAAATCTCTTAATTCTTCTCTGTTTCTTTTGATCTCATAACTTCAATCTAATTTTTTTTTGTCATTGACTGTAAAATCTATACTTCTAACCCTATTTTTCATTTTTTTTAGTTAAATTGCCAATGGATTCGATCTGTAAAAGCTTAATTAGTATCTCATTGGTTTTGTTTACATAATTGTTTTGAATGTAGACTGTTTGACTAATGATTATCATCACATTAAGGGCATACTTAATTATATTCTTCTCTTAATCAAGTTTAAATAGACATAAAAATCATACATTTGATGATTAAGCCAAGCAATCATAAAGATCTGATTTTTTTTCTATTTCAACTTGATTAAGAGAATAACATTTACTTTTCTGCGATCACTGCCAGTAAATGCAGAAGAAAAAACAACTATCTGCTTCATATAAGTTCTTGAGCGTGATACTTTATTGAACTTTTTGTAAGTCTAGTAAATTATAACTATTATTTTTCATGCGATATAATTTAATTTTTATTTTTAGTCTGCATTCATGAGTGTCATTGTTCTGCTTTGTTTTGCTACTATTTTCATAAAGTAGTGTTGTGGCAATGTGCAATATGTAGCAGGGATCCAGAATAAAGATTGTTCCGATGTGTAGAATGTTTTTCCCCTTATAAGAAGTTGTTTTGAGTCCTTTAACCCTTAATTTTATTGGAAAAAATGAAGAAGTTTGCCCAAGCTAGTTAACATAACACACCAGTTTCTTAATAACTTTTGTCAAGAACTAGATGAGCTTTGATTCAACTGTTCGTTTCAATTATATTCAATTATAAAATTGATCAGAGGAAGACTTCATGACGTATAAAAATTTGTAAAGTATTCATTCAGTAAGATCTTCCTAGAAAGTTATAATACTCGTGTGCTAATAACAGGAATGACTTTTTTTTTCCTACCTTTTACTTTTTCTGTTCTCCCCTGTTTTTTTAACCAAATCAAGCATGAGACTTTATTTTGCTGTTTCGCTTACTATTCTGGTGTGTCTAGGATTCTTTCTAGCAAAATTTATCCTCTTTATACTCTATTGTTATTATTCTCTCAATTCTAGACTTTGTCTTTTATATGTTGAAAATTGTTTCTTTTTTCTGCAGGAAAATCTAAAAGAAGTCAGGTTCATAAGACATCTCAATTGGTTGATCACATAATAGAAGCCAATCAAACAAATAGAATGAACGCATATATTGAAACTGGTTCTAGACACCGGTATAATGACATAAAAAATATAAGCATGTGTAAGTTGCCATAAGTTTTTTCTTATGGAGTTTTTCTTAATATGCAAACATATGTACTCATCATTCAAAGAAGATGCTCGACAGCACAGTAACGCACATCCTTATTCAGAATTGTTTTTTACTCATTTAGTTTTGGACAATATGTTGCATTTATGTTCTTTTTATTTGATTTGAAAGATTTACCTGACTTTTGTCTTCATTGTGTTATATGAATGCCTGTTGAAGTATATTCATGCACAAAATGGCTTCAAGAGCATCTAACAGAAGGTGAATATATCTGTTATTATATGTTAATCAGATAACTTTGGATGTGATACATGGATGCTAGGTGTGTCTTTCTAAGCCTAGTGCTAATTCAAAGTATTTAATTAAACCATTTACGTCTTTATGTTATTTTGTAGAACATGAGAGTCAAGCAGAGCCAGTACTTTGATATAATTTCTAATAATGATAATGTTTCTTAGTTCATAAATCTTTATATGCAACTGTGAAACTGTATATAATCATGGTCATCTTATTCCATTTCAAATTATTTATTTACTATGTAATGTTGTTATAGATAATCATGAATTTGATATGCCACCAGATACAAATGATTGTGAGATAACATACGATAGAGTTGACGCTTATTTGCAAGATGAATCATTTGATGCTCAGGCTATTGCATCAACATCATTGGTAGATGACGATATTAATTTGAGAAGGAGCGATATTGATCCAATTATTATAAATTCGGTCTCAAGTTAAAAAAGGAGGAAAAAGACTCAAGCAGAGGATTAGAACGCTTTTGTAAAACCTCGATAATTTATGAATAATATAATTAATGTATGATAAATTATGATATGTGGATATTTAGAATGATAAATATCATTAAATGGTATATGAGTATAATACCATGTGTTTTGAGTATGAACGAGTTCATACATGTGAGAGAAAAGAGTCGAAACATGCACAAATAGCCAAACATATGCGGAGCTAGAAAATTCCAGTCCGATCGACCGCCACGGTCGACCGCGAAACATGTAGTTTGTTTTTCTCATGTTTTGAGTTGGTTTCAGATTTCTAAACCCATATCCGTTTCCCCCTGATATATATATGCGTTTTTAACGTTTTTCTCAGTTTTCCTAAGAACCCTAACAGCCACCAAACCCCCCAAACCCCCCAAACCCTAGTTTGATTTCTTGGAAAAGATTGGAGGCTTTCCAGTTGGGTCTTTTGTTGATTTTCGGCTTTTGGAGTGGAGATCTCTTTCGACGTTGCATCAAAACGTTTTTCCTACAACCTCAGGTGAGTATCATCTCTACTAATCCCCCTCCCAGTTTTTAAAACATTTTTAAAGAGATTTAAACATGTTTTATAAAGTCTAAACGAATAGATTCTGTATAAAAGATAGCTCTTTTGTATTATATGTATAAAGATTAGGTCTTTTCATGCTAACAAGGTTGAGAACATTTTTATCGATGTGATTTAGATATGATGATGATTTTAAAACGTGGTTAATCTAAAGAAAGAGGTTTGATTCGTTGTTTTGAGCTTTTACGTATATTTTAGGGTTTTATATACAAATCTAATGCATAAAATTATGTTTATAATTGTTGAGTTGTTTTAAATGTTCATATCTGCTGTGGCATGTGTGCATACAAATTTTATAAAGTTTTAGACATGTTTATATTGAGGAAACACGACATGATCACGATACATACAACCAATTTGGATAACTAGAATCAGGGTTCACGGACGACCGCCACGATCGACCGCGTGCAGGTCAGAGACCTGGGTAGTCTCAGGAGCCCGTTGCGGTCGACCGCCACGGTCGACCACCACGGTCGACCGCCAGGTTGTTTTGGCTGTGCATGTTTAGTTGAGTTGGATTTTGGTTTGTCGAGTGTTTCTCTCGACTTTGTGATGATTAATTATAATATTAAGACTTGATAAACACCTGGAATAATGGTGAACTTTAGATGGACACGTACACCAAGATTTGTGCGTATATGCTAGATTGTGTTAGATTGACACACTTTCGACATGAGTTAAGTTGATAAACACATATGAATAATATTGTTCTATACGTATCCGGAAATAAGGAGATGAAACCTATTTGCCTCAGAATGATTGAGTAAGAGTATTACAATAGTATTGTTGTTTTATGTATTCAAAATAGGAGAATAATAATCCTATTGCTGTAGAGCGATTGAGTAACGAGCATTACAAAAGTATCGCTATAGCACAAGATGATGCACACATAGATAATTGATCGGTTGTGAGTTTTACTTCCATGATAGATTGCCCATGAGTAGGGTATTTCCTTTGAGATTTTAATACACCCGTTATGAACGGCAGATATTTTTTTTTAGCAATTGTTAATATCCTCTTATATTAGAGTAGGTCACTTGGACGTTGTTTGAGATGAGATAATTATTCTTTATGTTGGAGATTAGGGTATTTATCATTGATTATTTGTTTTTCATTCAAAGAGAGTTATATGAATGATTTGATATATGTATGTACTGACTCTATTTTTCTATTTGCTCCTACCCCTTTCCCTGGGGAGAGGTAGTGATGATCTCTCTAGTGCTTTAATGCTCGTTGTTTTCTCCTATTTTCAAGTAGAGAGTCCGGCGCACGGAGAGTCGCAGGTTGATGGGACATCTTAGTTTTCCACTTAGCTATTTATCACATTTTGTAGTTATTACAAAACTCCACATGTAGTTGATTATTTCCAGACTCTAGATTTGTATTTTATTTCATAGAGTTAAGAGCTATTGTGAGACTATGGTTATTTGACTCATTGTATTTGAGATTCAGTTCAAACTCAGAGATATATCTTTTTCATTCTAGTTGGGCTCATTATTAATATTTATTATGCTTCTTCAGTGTATATTTTCAGTGTTGCTCTATTTTGATTATTTACTTATCTGTACCTTCATCTATTTATTATTTCAACTAGAGAGATAATGATTGTGATGGTGAAACATGTCGTAGTATGGTGTTTGGTGCTTTGTAAGTTTGACAATCCGGGTTTCACCTGGGACTGTAGCCTTGTGTGAACCCAGGGACATCACAATTGGTATCAGAGCTCTAGTTCTAATATCCTTAGGATCATTCATGTGTCATATCGTGAAGTTAGGATAGAGTACTGGGATCATGTATATAGTCCGCTAGGAATCCCTAGTATGAGTGAGGGCGTATTATATATGTACGCGGAAAATCTACAAATTTTTTTTTATAAACTATTTGATTGACTAATAAAGCATGATATGAGATATATGTGATACGATTTACTTATATGTTATATGCTTCATGCTTGAGATCCTATTTACTGCGTAATAATCTTTACTTTGGAATTATAGATGTCAGCAAGAGGTCGTGGATGCCGAGTTACTCGTGCTCAAGGAGTTGAACAGGAAGATAGGGAGCCCGAGTCACAGCAGGCTTTGCAGTATTTAGTGGATCTCATAGAACCATTGGCAGCTCGTATGGCAGCTATTGAGGAGCAGCTAGCAGACCAGGTTCGTCAAGAGCCTTCCGTTCATGAAGAGGCACCCATTCAGGAGTCATCTATTCGGGAGGAAATACCAGAGATGGCACCAGTGGTCCCACCGACGCCAACAGTTGATGACGGAGCAGCTGATCAGGAGGCTTGGCTTCATTTAGTTGAGAGGTATTTAAAGTTGAAAGCACCAAAGTTTCACGGTTTGACAGATTCCATTGTTGCACACAAGTGGAAAGAGGATGTGAGTAACATCTTGGATATGCTGAATGTTAATTCGATGCAGAAGCAGAGGCTAGCGGCGTTCAGCCTCAAGGGTGATGCGGGAGGATAGTATCGACTTCGTTTCACCCCAGAGCAAAGGATGACGGTTTCATGGGAGACCTTTATATATCTGTTTGATGAGCAGTATGTTTCGGCTGCAGTGAAAGCCAGAAAAGAGTTAAAGCTGGCTCGGTTAGAGCAAGGAGATATGTCTGTCATGGACTTCGAGAGTAAGTTCATGTCATTGCTTAGATTCACCGGCATGTGATACACAGAGGAGTGACATGCTCAGATGTTTATGATAGGACTTCTTCCAGGGTTGCGTTGGTATATAGTATCTCGGAGATTTTGGTCAGTACGAGAGGTGGCAGATGCTGCCATGGCTCAGGAGACGGATACAGCCATATTCAATAAGGGCAAGGACAATGGTAAGTCAAGACAGTCCGAGGACAAAGAAAAAGGAAAGAGACCATTTGGAGGCTCTGAAGGACTCCAGTAACAGGGTAATGGTCCGCATCATCAGGGTTCTCACAAGAAGGGTCATCAGCAGGACCAGAGAGCGTAATAGCAGCACTGATTCCAGGGAGCTTGTTATAATTGTAACAAGATTGGGCACTAAGCAGCCGAGTGCCGCAGCGCACTTGCAGTAGGCCAGCAGGCCAGGATTCAGCAGCATCAGCAGAACCGCGCTTAGGGATGCGGTCAAGCCTAGCAGCCGAGGATTAAGGCACCTCTAGCAATTCTGAGGATAGAGGGACGGGTTCGAGCAATCCAGGAGATACAGTAGAGACAGGTGGCACCATTCACTCTAGGCGATGCAGAGCAGCAGACCGGTAGAGTGTATGTAGTTGTTCCTCGTGATCATGGCGCGAGCGGAGCTGTGGTGGAAGGTACGTTCCATGTGAACTCCTTTCCAGCACGTATACTTTTTGATTCTGGCGCTTCACATTCTTTTATCTCCTATGATTTTTCGATTAGACTTCGGCTTGTAGCTCAGCCGTTAAATTTCCCATTATCTGTATCTACTCCGTTAGGAGAGATGTCTCTGTTAGAGAGTGTTTGTAGGAGATGCATCGTCAGCTTGGACGATTCTGAGTTCGCGATTGGTTTGATCATGTTGCATATGTTTGAATTCGATGTGATTCTTGGTATGGATTGGCTATCTTCCTACCATGTGAGTATCGACTGTTTTACAAAAACAGTCAGTTTGAGAGCATATGATGGATCAGAGTTAGTGGTAGCTACCTCCAGAGGCAACCAGTTTGCGGAGTCATTCTGGCGTACGTAGAGGAGGCGATATTACGGGATCGTAGCGCAGATTTGAGTAAGATGCGAGTAGTCTCAGATTACCAGGATGTCTTCCAGGATATACCAAGATTACCTCTAGTGAGAGAGGTTGAGTTTTGCAAAGAGTTGTATCCAAGTACCGCACCGATTTCTCGAGCTCCTTACCATATGTCGCCTGCTGAGATGAGGGAGGTACAGATCGAGATCGATGAGATGTTGTCTCAGGGCTTCATTCAATGGAGTCATTCTCTATGGTGAGCACTGGTCCTCTTTGTGAAGAAGAAGGACGAGAGTATACAATTATGTATAGTTTATCACGAGTTGAACAAGGTCACTATCCATAATAGGTACCCATTAACGAGGATCGATGACTTGTTCGACCAGTTACAGGGAGCGTAGTGTTTCTTGAAGATAGATCTTCATTCCGGTTATCATCAGTTGTGAGTTCGGGAGATGGATATTCCCAAGACCGCTTTCTTGACTCGATATGGGTCTTTCGAGTTTCTTGTCATGCCGTTTGGGCTGACCAATGCATCAGTAGTATTCATAGATTTGATGAATCAGGTTTTTCATCCGTACCTAGACCAGTTTGTGATAGTCTTCATTGACGATATTCATATCTACTCGAGGTCGGAGGCAGAGCACGAGCAGTATTTGAGGTTAGCATTGCAGATATTGAGAGAGCACCAGTTGTATGCTAAGTTCAGTAAGTGTGAATTCTGGTTATCAGAGGTTAGATTTTTAGGCCATGTTATTAGCCGGGAGGGCATTGTAGTGGATCCGGCTAAGGTAGAAGCCGTACTTGATTTGGAACCACCAAAGACAGTTACCGAGATTCGTAGCTTCTTAGGCCTGACAGGTTATTACAAAAATTTATTCAGGACTTCTCGAGGATTACCACACCATTTACACGCCTTACTAAGAAGGGTGTACAGTTCATTTGGAGCATAGAGTGCCAGAAGGTATTTGAGACATTGAAGACTAAGTTGACTTTAGCACCAGTATTGGTTATTCCTAGTAGTGATAAGACTTTTGTTGTCTACACTGATGTATCCTTATCGGGTCTTGGCAGTGTATTGATGCAGACCTAGAGAGTCATAGCCTATATTTCAAGGCAGCTGAGGACTCATGAGCTGAATTATCCCACGCACGATTTGAAGCTAGTAGCAGTGGTCTTTGCACTGAAGGCATGGAGATATTATTTATACGGAGTACAGTTTGAGTTATTCACAGATCACCAGAGTTTAAAGTACCTCTTCTCACAGAAAGAACTCAACCAGAGGCAACGACGATGGGTAGAGTTTATTAAGGATTATGAGTTTTCTATACATTATCATCCGGGAAAGGCGTGGTAGCAGACGCGTTGAGCAGGAAGCGTCGTCGCGAACTAGCAGCTTTAAGGTGTTCACTATATCGGGATCTTTATATCCTCAGCCATTTTGATTTCAGGCCAGAGATTGGCAGGAACTGTGTGTTCTTAGGAGTGTTATCTGTACAGCTATCTTGGAGAGATAGAGTAGTCGAAGCTTAGTTAGAGGATTCTTGGATTCAAACCCGTAAGGGGGAGATCTCCAAAGAACCCAAGGATGATTGGACTATAGTTAGAGGATTCTTGGATTCAAACCCGTAAGGGGGAGATCTCCAAAGAACCCAAGGATGATTGGACTATTGGAGTAGATGGATTCAAACCCGTAAGGGGGAGATCTCCAAAGAACCCAAGGATGATTGGACTATTGGAGTAGATGGAGGCCTAAGGATGAAATGTAGGATCGTTATGCCGAACAATCTACAGCTGAAGAGGGAACTTTTTGACAAGGCCTATCGTAGCAGATATACAGTGCACCCAGGCACGACGAAAATGTATAAGGATCTGAAGAGGCATTTTTGGTGGAGTGGTATGCGCAGAGAGATTACTGATTATGTGGCTAAGTGTTATACCTACCAACAAGTTAAGACAGAACATCAGAGACCTGCAGGAATCCTACAGCCTTTACCCATTCCCGAGTGTAAGTGGGCAGATATTTCCATAGATTTCATAGTAGGGTTGCCCAAGTCAAAGAAAAGAAATGATTCTATTTAGGTTATAGTGGACAGATTGACTAAGTCCGCACATTTCTTACCTGTGAGGACAACTTATACGGCAGATATGTATGCGAGGATCTTCATTCGAGAGATTGTTAGATTGCATGGAGTTCCGGAGACGATTGTATCAGATCGGGGCTCAGTCTTCACATCTCATTTAGATTGCATGGAGTTCCGGAGACGATTGTATCAGATCGGGGCTCAGTCTTCACATCTCATTTTTGGAAGAGTTTTCAGGATGCTTTTGGAAGTCAGTTATCATTTAGCAGCGTTTTTCACCCCCAGACAGACGGTCAGACCGAGAGGGTGAATCAGATCTTAGAGGTCATGCTGAGAGCGTGCATTATAGATTTTCAAGGTAGCTGGGAGGATCACATCCCACTGATTGAATTTGTATATAATAATGGTTATCAAGCTACCATTGGAATGGCACCGTATGAAGCTTTGTACGGGTGACCTTGCAGATCGCCTATATGTTGGGTAGAGCCAGAGGATAGTCTATTGATTGGTCCTGAGTTAGTTAGACAGACCACAGAGAAGGTGGCGTTGATTCGAGAGCGCATTCTTACGATGCAGAGTCGGCAGAAGAGCTATACAGATCAGCGGAGACAACCTTTAGAGTTCCAGGTCGGAGACTCAGTCATGTTGAAAGTATCACCGATGATGGGTGTTCAGCGATTCCGTAGATGCGAGAAGCTTGCCCCGAGATATGTTGGTCCTTTCAGGATCATCGAGCGCATTGGAGTTGTTTCTTATAGATTAGATCTTCCAGCATCGATGTCGAGTTTACACGATGTCTTTCATGTCTCAATGCTTAAGAAGCATCTGTGGGATGATGAGCAGCAGAGAGTGATTGACTCACCAGAGATTGAGATTCAGGATGATTTGACTACCGTAGAGGTACCGGTATGCATACTTGCTAGAGAGAATAAAAATCTTAGAAATAAAATCATTCTATTAGTGAAAGTTCAGTGGAACCGGTAAGGAACCGAAGAGATTTCTTGGGAGCGTGAGGAGGTTGTTCGTCGTGACTACCCACACCTGTTTGGACAGATATTATGTTAATATGCTTATATGACTTGATAATTGTCATTATCCATGATTGTTTAGTCACATTTATATTTATCTTTAATACTAGAATGGGGATATTTTTACCTGATCCTTAATCAATTGAAGTATATGGTATATACATGAGGATTTCCTTGTTCGGATTATTTCGCTCGACATACCAATTTCGTTTAGTTAAGGATTTAGGTAAGAATGTTTGCATTCTAGGTTGTTAACTTTAAATATCATTGTGCTAACACTACGCGATGTGTGCAGAAGGAATTTTTAATATGAATTACACCTTCTTAATGTGTTTTCCTAGTTTTTGAGCTTTGAGATACGACTACAGAATTTCGAGGACAAAATCCTCTTAATAGGGGGGTGAATATAAAACCCCGATAATTTATGAATAATATAATTAATGTGTGATAAATTATGATATGTGGATATTTAGTATGATAAATATCATTAAATGGTATGTGAGTATAATACCATGTGTTTTGAGTATGAACGAGTTCATACATGTGAGAGAAAAGAGTCGAAACATGCACAAATAGCCAAACATATGCGGAGCTAGAAAATTCTAGTCCGGTAGACCGTCACGGTCGACCACGAAACCTGCAGTTTGTTGTTCTCATGTTTTGAGTTGGTTTTGGATTTCTAAACCTATATCCGTTTTCCCCTGATATATATATGCATTTTTCACGTTTTTCTCAGTTTTTCTAAGAACCCTAACAGCCACCAAACCCTCAAAACCCTAGTTTGATTTCTTGGAGAAGATTGGAGGCTTTCTAGTTGGGTTTTTTGTTGATTTTCGGCTTTTGGAGTGGAGATCTCTTTCGATTCTTGGCTTTTGGAGTGGAGTTTTCTTTCAACCTTGCTTCTAACACGTTTTACTACAACCCCAAGCGAGTATCATCTCTACTAATCCCCCTCCCAGTTTTTAAAACGTTTTTAAAGAGATTTAAACATGTTTTGTAAAGCCTAAACGAATAGATTCTGTATAAAAGATAACTCTTTTGTATTATATGTATAAAGATTAGGTCTTTTCATGCTAAAAAGGTTGAGAATATTTTTAGAGATGTGATTTAGATATGATGATGATTTTAAAACGTGGTTAATCTAAAAAAAGAGGTTTGATTCGTTGTTTTGAGCTTTTATGCATGTTTTACGGTTTTGAATACAAAACTATTGCATAAAATTATGTTTATAATTGTTGAGTTGTTTCCAGATGTTCATATCTACTATGGCATGTTTGCATATAAATTTTATGAAGTTTTAGACATGTTTATATCGAGGAAACACGATATGAATAATGTTGTTCTATACGTATCCGGAAATTAGGAGATTAAACCTATTTACCGCAGAACGATTGATTAAGAGTATTACAATAGTATCGTTGTTTTATGTATCCGGAATAGGAGAATAATAATCCTATTGCCGCATAACGATTGAGTAACGAGCATTACAAAAGTATCGCTATAGCATAAGATGATGCACACATAGATAATTGATCGGTTGTGAGTTTTACTTCCATAATAGATTTACCACGAGTAGGGTATTTCCTTTGAGATTTTGATACACCCGTTATAAACGATAGATATATATTTTTAGCAATTGTTAATATCCTCTTATATTAGAGCAAGTCACTCGGTCGTAGTTTGAGATGAGATAATTATTCTTTATGTTGGAGATTGGGGTATTTATCATTGATTACTTGTTTTTCATTCAAAGAGAGTTATATGAATGATTTGATATATGTATGTACTGACTTTATTTTTCTATTTGCTCCTACCCCTTTCCCTGGGGAGAGGTAGTGATAATCTCGCTAGCACTTTGACGCTCGTTGTTTTTCCCTCTTTTCAGGCAGCGAGTCCTGCACACGGAGAGTCGCAAGTTGATGGGACATCTTAGTTGTTCGCTTATCTATTTATTACATTTTGTAGTTATTACAAAACTCCACATGTAGTTAATTATTTCCAGACTCTAGATTTGTATTTTATTTCATAGAGTTGAGAGCTATTGTGAGACTATGGTTATTTGACTCATTGTATTTGAGATTCAGTTCAGACTCAGAGATATATCTTTTTCATTCTAGTTGGGCTCATTATAAATATATCTTATGCTTCTTCAATGTATATTTTCAGTGTTGCTCTATTTCGATTATTTACCTGTCTGTACCTTCATCTATTTATTGTTTCCACTAGAGAGATAACGATTATGATGGTGAAACATGTCATAGCATGGTGTTTGATACTTGGCAGGTTTGATAATCCGGGTTTTACCTGGGACTGTAGCCTTGTGTGAACCCTTGGACGTCATAGCTTTCATTAAAGAATAGAACTCAAATGATATTGTGTTATTGAGATAAATTTTAAGTTTCATCTTACTATAAATAGTCCTTTTTTAGACATATGATGTTCTTTTCTTCCTATTTTGAATGTGGTTTTGACATTACAGCAAGTGCTTCTACATTAGTGCACTATGTATTTATTATTATGCTCGTCCTTCGAGATTTCTTTTTCTTTTATTCATTTATCTTTTGACATTTGTTTCATGCATAGTGTATAATACTTAAATTCCTTTTCATAGCAGGAAAATAAAAACTCAACAAGTCACTTCCCAAAGAAAAATGGCAAAATTTCTACCACCCAGGTCATTAATTACGAAGCGACTTCAAGCACTTACAGAAAATTTATTAAGAAGGGAACAACTCCGTACTTGTCTTAATACAAGAACAAAATATGAGTCCAAACTATAACGCTGGTTTAGAAAACTTTGAAGAGGAGAATTTTCCACAAAATAGCAGGAGAAGTGCAAATACTAATAATGAAGAAAATGATGATTCTGCAGGTTTATGAGGCTTAAAATTTATTATTATTATTTTTACATTTAAATTACTTTTTATGTTTAGATTAATAATTGCTCATTTTTTGCAGAATCAAATAATCATCGAATGTAAAGTGATGATGCAATACTAAATGAATCTCGATAAGAAGGTATATTCTTTATTAATTACAAGAAGGAATATTTTTATCAATTTTTTTAATATCTTGATTCTAACATATTATATGATGTATGTAGTTGATAATTCTCAAAAGAAGAAAAATCCACCTCATGGTAGAAATAAGTGTCTAAAGTTGAATAATTTGTCACAGGGGGAAAAAGATCTTTACTTTTTATCAGAATAGAGCTATTGAACCAGAATTTTCATGATATATTAGAATTATTATTCATGATAGGAATATTTGCCCAGTAGCTGTTGAGAATTGGGCCAAAATACCACAACAAAATAAAGATCACATGTGGGCATCCATTAAGATACATTAAAATTTAATTTTTTATAATTGGTATTTAATTCTTATAAATTACATTCTGATTCAAATTTTATGTAGGATAAATTTGATGCCGAGGACATAAAGCAAAAGAGAGGTTCAGTATTAAGACACTTGCACGATTTGTGCAATAAGTGGCGTGATGACATGCATAGGAAATATGTGAAAGAAAATTCATTACAAGTTGCATTTAGAAATAAACATACAGAAGTGAGTGTTGATGACTGTGATTGGCTAGTTATTAATATTTCTTCAAAATTTCAGGTATTAATCTCCTAATTTTATTTATTTTGTTCCATGTATATTGCTAGATTATTAAAATTATCTTTTAATCTTGATGTATAGAAAGCAAACCAACAAAATACACTTAACAGAGGCAAAAGAAAGATATTCCACCATACGGGTAGTAAACTCTTTAGACAAATTACGTGAGACTTAGTATACATTCAAAACTAATTTTCTATTTTTTAAAACTACTTTTTTTAGTGTGATGCTGTACATATTTTTATTTAATATTTGAATAAGGATGGTATGTCAGGAAATCCACCTGATGTGGCAAAAATATTTTATGAAACCAGAAAGAAAGCTAATAAAATACTAGATACTAGGGATCAAGATAAATATGTAAGTAGAATATGTCTTCAAGTTTGATAATGATGCATTATATAGGACTAACATATGAATTTAATTTTTATAGGATAAAATTGTCCAAGTCAAACAAGCAAACCGTTTACTTTCAGACATTGAGATAGTTGAGAAAATCTAGGGGAAGCAATCTCATGGTCACATTATTGTATTTGGTGGTGAGACTACTTTGAAAGATTTGAGAGGACTGCTCCCTAGTCGATCTGATTTGGAAGAACGAGTTATAGAAGAAAAGAGAAAGAACTAGATGCTTCAATAACACTTAGATGAGCAGGAGCAACAACAACATCAATAATAACAAAGGATTTCTAACTTAGAGTAACAAGTAAAAGCTATGCGGGAACTTTTTTTAAGGTAACCATCTTCATTGACTCCTCAAACTCGAGAACATGTGCAAGACTTGATAATTATTTTTTGTAAAATATCTTACATACTTTTATGATTGACTACTTGCAGTAGAGAAAATACAATTTTTACTTAATAAGATAATATTTGCTTTATTGTTCTTTCTTAATTATGTGAATTTTTAAAATTTTCAGGCTATCCATGCAAGATTAGGAGAGGGGGGTAGCTCGAGTGTTCTTCTGACGATGATTTAAGATGAAAGGATGTGTCTTTTCCAGACTTTTATTTTAATTTATTTTAGATAGCTTCACATATTTTTCTTTGGAACAATTATGATATTAACTCTTGTTACTAGTATTGAATATTTGAGAATGGTGAAATTTTATTTATTGATATTATTAATGAATAGAGGTTTTTTTTTCCTTTTATTCATCATTTGATATTTTTAATATATTTGTGTTGTGAATCTTAGTGTTATGTTGAGAATTATATGATAGTTGCTTATGAATGAAAAGATTGTCATTAATGTATATTAAAAATCTGTAGCCTATAATGACGGTTTTATAAACCGTATTTTATTCATAAACGAAGGGAAAGTACCATCGTTGATGGGTTACTAATTACCCACCATTAGGACTTTTATGATAGTATCTAACCGTTACTAATTAGTCTCCAATGATGGGGTTGTCACCCGTTATTACATAACAACGAGAATAAGAAACCGTCATTTAAAGTAATGATAGGAAATATCCCCGTAACTAATGGTAACGACAGGAAAATATCACCGTCACTGGTGGTAACGATGGGGAAAAATCCACATCGCTGATGGTAACGACGGGAAATATCCCCATCATTGATGGTAATGACGGGAAATATCCCCATCACTAATGGTAACGACGGTGATAATTACCGTCGCAGATTTGAACGACAGTAATATGTTCCGTCGTTATAGACTATATAACGACGGGTATTATAACCTTAGTGACCCTTTAGCGAAGAAAGCTTCAAAACCGGGCGATAAAGGGATTTTTTTCCCATCGTTAGCATACAATAACGAAGGTTTTTGCTCTTTAACGAAGAGAAATCCCTTTGTTAAAGACGTAATTTCTTATAGTGCGAGCTTCCGTCGACGCCACCACGCTGTGCTCCACACCGCTGCCCTCTTTCATCGTCACCTCCTTCTCATCTGCAGGCCATAATCTCGCACGACAACGTCAATCAGTTCGACAAAAACCCTGAGGTAAGATCCCTCTGCTCAGCTTGTTACTTATTAAAATACTTAGATCCGTTATGAATTACATGCATATTTTAGACTATGATTTGATTATGTTGTAGTATGTATTTGTGATAATCTACGTGGGTTTGTTGATGAATAATAATAAATAATAATATGATAAATAGTATTTTTAGAATAATTATAATAAAAAATTTATTTTGCAAAAAGGATTATTTCAAGTAAATAAATTTATTATTTTAGAAGATTAATTATAGAACAATTTTATGATTTATGATTCTTAGATTTAATTATTTGACATACCATGATATCGTTGCATAGGATTGGTTGTATTTATTTACTATTTCATTATTGTGATTGAGAACCATTAGTAGTTCATTACCTAGTGGTTTTGCGCGTCATGAACAAGACTTAGTGGCATGTGTGTGTGCGTTGACTAAACTTAGGTGGTGGACTAGAGATCTATTATAGGTCATGTTTGTTGACTTAGAAAAACAAGAAGAGTTAGGATGGGAAAGTCATAGTTTATGTGATCGGATGTGGTTGTTGATGTATCTTCCAGACTCGCACTAGTGACCTGTTTCGTCCAGGAGTTGGTTTGTTGGGCCAAGTGGCCTGTTTCTTCACTTTGGTTAGTGACCTATTTCGTTACCCGAGTTTTTGCTTAAGTTCGGACCAAACTGAAATTGGATTGCGTGTAGTCCTCTAACCGTCTGTTTCGCAGGATTAGATGCGCGTAGAGGATTTGTGAACAATCAGTTATCCGATGATATGCACATTGACTCTATATGAGATGTGGACTAGTGAACTATTATAGGATGGCTAGTTGTATGACCTTGATACTTGGATGAGTATGGATTCTTCTGATTGTTATACTCTAGTGGTGGATTGCATTTAAAATGTTAGTATTCCAATTCCATGCTTCTATTATTACTATTACTAATATTGTATTGGTCGTTCGACCGTTTCTACTCTCCCTCGTGTGATCTTGCCATGTGCTATGCACACTGACGTACTCCTATTCTCTTGGGTTGTACATCAGACTTAAAGAACGGACAGGTGCAGCTGGGAGACACGCCAGAGCCTGAGTATCCTCAGTAGGAGTGTTTTGCAGACAGAGCTGAAGAAGAAGCCGAAGCTTAATTACTTTTTTGTCATTTTAATGGACTTAGTTTATTTTTGTAGTACTTTCTTACTTTTTTCTGTTGGACAATGTATTTTTTATATTTATTTAGTTGGACTGTTTTGTAATAAGGGCATGTTTGACCTAATTTTTGTACCTCGGATGATATACTATTTGTGATATGGCTCTTTTCCATTCTGAGTTGTTTAGTATATTTTTGCTAAATGTGATTGGGGATCTATGACTTTGCACTTTATATTTGATGCTTAGCGGAGCCTAACCCGAACAACTTTACTTTCACAAATCGACTTTCCTAGCTCCCTCACTGAACTGATCCACACAGGTCCAAACCAGTTGAGCTAGCTCATTTTTCCTTTACGAGATCTCGGCTCTTCGGAATGGTTGGAGAGAGCCAGAGCGCTGTATCCTCTTGGTTGGCGTCGGGCCCGAGGGTGATAGGACTACTTCCTAAAGGAGCGTATGAAGAATAAAAACAATGTTTGAGACGAAGAATGGGAACCTGAGGTCAAGCGAGAAGGTGATGGTGCTGGTAAAACAATATCAATAGAAATGGGGTGGGTGCGAAGAGGTTTAGGAAGAAAGTGGAGTCTTCTAAAATCTGTCAGACGTTCTGCTCCTTCTGCCAGAAACAAGGGCATGATCAAAGCATCTGCAAGGCCTCTGGAAACAAAAAACAAAAATAAGGAGATTGAGTAGAACTAGTCTAGTATTTATTTTTCATCAGTCTAATACGTCGCAGGCTTGTTCATATCCCGATTCTAGAGTATGAAAGGGCGTGACAGATTTTTAATGTAATGACCATCAATTTTTGATACGTACCAATTTAAATAGTTTTTCTAGTAGTTTAAAATATTAAATTATTATTTTAAAAAGAGTAATTATATTTTCTCAATTTTCTAGAATTTTCCATGATTTAAAAATCTGATTTTTAGATTTATTTTAATGATTTTAATAATTATAAATTAAATTGTTGCGGTAAAAAATTTTAAATTAATATTGGTTTTATTATTGTTATTGTTATTATAAGTATTGTTATTAATTATATTAATTATTCCCTAAACCATAATCCTATATATATAATCTCTCTCTCTCTCTCTCTCTCTCTCTCTCTCTTTCTCTCTCTCGTTTTCGTTTTAACAAACCGTCGGCACGCCGTGACCCGCCGCTCATTCTTCTCTCTCAATCTCTCCTCTCTCGTTCTCTCTGCTTCGTCACTGCCCCACAGCCCCTGCGTCACCGACCACGCTGCAAGCCTCTCGCCCCGCTGCCTCTTCGCACTCAAGCACAGCCACTGTCATCCTCATCGCTCTCCCCTGCAGCCTCTCTAACCGACGACGCCCTTCAGTGCCCTAGCTAGTACCGGCCAACCTCCAACTCTTCCCCTAAACGCGCTAACCTCTCTCCACCATTCCTGTTGCCCTCCCTATAGAGCCACCTCTCCTCTCCCCTACAGCCACTCTCGACCGCTGCAGCCCCGTCACGCCCGAACGCTTGACCTTTTCCGTTGACGCATCCTTGCCGTGCTCCTCACCACTGCCCTCTTTTAATGTCGCCACCATATCATCCGTGTGCCGTAGTCTAGTACAACAATGTCGATCCGTTCGACAAAAACCCCGAGGCAAGATCCCTCTGCTCAGCTTGTTACTTATTAAAATACTTAGATCCATTGTGAATTACATGCATATTTTAGATAGTGATTTGATTATGTTATAATATGTATTTATGATAGTATTTTTAGAATAATTATAATAAAGAATTTAGGTAAAAATGCTTCCAGCCCCCAAAATGAGCCAGAACGTGCGTCCCACCCCAAGACTTTTTCTACAAGTGTTCTACCCCAGAAAACTCGCCCAATTTTCCTCTAGCCCCAAAAACACCCCCCCACATGACATGTTGTCTAAAACCAACATAAATCTTACCAAAATACCCCAAAGAGAGCTACCATCATTGATTGATAAAGAGTTATCATGCTTAGGGTTGATGAGAAGAAGAGGGGAGAGGAGAAGAGAGGGTTGGGCTATCCTCCACCCTCTCCTTCCTCCACGAAGACCTCCGAAATCGAGCTCAATGGAATAAGCCATAAACAACCGGTGGGGCACCCGCGGCGAACCCACCTGAGAATGCCAAGCCTGGTACTGGTAGGTGATCGGAGTGATATATACGATCAATCAGGTTGAGGAACAACAAGCTATGAGCGGACACCCAACAATCGTTACCTTTTTAGGTGGAGAAGACTAGAAAGCAGCATGTACGGGTGTCTGTCATAGGGGTAGGAAGAGCAAAGTAGTAATCCCCGAGACGATTGGATTTTCTTATAGTGAGTGGAAAGTAAAAGGTTCCATTGGCAGACCCCTTGTGAAGGGAAAATAATTCATCCTGCAGAGGGAGTGACGCGAGCCGCTTCTCATCTTTGAGGATCGGCATTCTATCTTTCTTTATTTTCTCTTCCTCCGAGGACACGAAAAATTTGCTTAGAGATCGGGGACCACCTCCGATGACGCGAGACTAACCTCCTTCCAAGACCCACTCACATCCGATTGCGGGAAAAGCCTCTATATCAGTCTTCCTTAAGTGAAGGAATTAAATACCAGCGGCATTTCTTCCAGAAAGCTTTGGGACTAGGGAAGAAAATTAAAACCAGTGACAACGCCATCTCTGCTCACTCTTGTTCAACGGTAGGGACTCTTCGACTTAGGAGACATCGTCGTGATTCAGGAGTGGCAGAACCGTTGACACCAGATGCTTGGGCTTCAACCGACCAAATGAAAGAGAATTGAGTTTCAATTTGCCTCTCCTTTGAGGAGTGAGTGTAATTGAATAAACGCCAAAACGAAAATATAATAATATAACAAACTGGGCCGAGCTCAAGTCTGAATATCAAAGTGAAACTGGGGAAAGAACCCGAAACCCTGGATCCCAGTACTGGCCCGCTTTTCCTCTTCTAGAAGACAAACTCTTCTAGGGAAGAAAGAGCAGTGGCAGCCCGCCCCTTTCAATTCAAGATTGAATAAAGTCTTCAGTTGAAAGATGTGAAGTCAATTATATCATAAATGAAGCAGTTGCTAACGAAAAGATCGATGCCAGCTCCGCTTCCTCTCTAACTAATTAGGGGTAGGGACCTTCTTCTACTGTGGGAAAAACGTTCAACAAATTGAAAGCAAGAAAAGACCCATGTCATTCGCGCGCTTACTTCCATTCTGGTCTAGTTCGCCGCTTCGAGGCTAGGATTCCTCTTTGCTATCTACGAACGTCAAAAGATGTGGTATCTTACTTTTGACTTATAGATTTGATTGTATCTCCTATTACCCTCCCAGCTATGAAATCAGTGAAGAACACAGCCGATTCCTCTACAGAATATGTTGAGCAAAAGAAACCGACTAAGCAACAAAAACCGGTTCAGCGGTTAGACTATCTTATACTTCTAGAATTATAATCTATTACCGGTACGATTGGAGACATCAATCGATGAGGAGACAACCTCTGATTCAAGTGACCTATAATATAGATTGTCCCGGGCCGGGATATCATTCAATATCCGTGCCCTTCTCCCTTCCTTGTCTCGACTATTGAAAACTATTTCACGCCCAAACCATACAGTGGTCATACTTTGCGTGATGCCATATATAAGTTCAAACCTATTATCCCCCGTCGTCTATACTATGTATTAATTAGGAACTCTTAGACTCTCAAGTCTCTCCTTTCCTTTTGTTCAATCCCAGACGTCGCTCGTCGTTGCTCTCCTCCCTCTCCATCAACCGATAACGATTCGTACAGTAGGAGTTTTCCCCTCCTTGAGGTGGGGAGGGGATTTCCACAGTCGCTCTAAGCCCCTGACAAGCACATACGATCCTTTAGCCTTTCCTCGGGGAAAAGCAAATAGAAGGTCTCAACAATCGCTGTATAGCTAGTTTCCGAAAGCACGTGAACCTGAAATCTAGCATACGGGGATCGCAAAGCTCTCAAAAACGTGTCAGTCGTTTAAAGGAGATGGACTGCGGCGGGTCCTATCCCCGCATTGGAACGTGAGCAAGGCTTCAAAAGTATAGTTAAGCTACAGGGGTAGTTGGCCTTGTTTTCGCCTACCATGGTATGTGTTGATCTCCTAGGCAGTTAGCTTACGAACCGATGCTGGTACTTTAGCTATTTTATGTTATGTTGTGGTGGTAAGTAAGATCTACACTTCTTGCTAGCTTCATTTTTGTGTGTAAGGCTGAACTCGTGCTTCAAGTGTAGGATGTGGTGCTCAACAGGGATTGAGTGGGAGTCACATCCGCTGGTCTCGGCCCGGGTATCAACCCTTCCAAAGAAAAACTCGCCCTCATCAAATCAAAAAACAGTTTTACGGGGTACACCCGCGCTTAGGAGAAGAATTCTGTCTGACTGACCTACTGAATGACTGAGCTATGCCATTCTGGAAGTCTTTCTTTGAGCATGCCGTGGAAGAACTACAACGCTGCTGCGTTGGCTAAGTTGTTTGCCCGAAGCTCTGTTCCTATCACGCAAGAAAGAGACATCTTTAACTGACATGGATCTCTTTCGGTCTCAATTCCCGTATTTCAATCTGGTCGGAATAATTCCATATATTTTACATGTCACTGAGCGATCTCCCTCGTATGGCAATGCCAAAGCAAAAGAGTAAAGCTATTAAGGTAAGGGCAAGAGTGAGACTTGTCTATTCAGACTAAATTAAAGAGAAGTTCTTCAGGAAAAGGCTAGACCGCTACCAGCGTTCTCGAACACACTTATATACGGACTTTTGCTTTGGCTGGATTTCCTTCTTAATTATTAAACTAGGGGAGTTAGAATGGTAACATTCTTTATGTACAGTAGAGGTAGTGTTTTTAGTTGTTCTTGAATGTAATTCTTTCTAGAGAGACTGGTACTTACATCTTGTTCATCACTACTGAGAGAGTAAGCTTCTATTATTAGAAATCTTTTCTC
>NC_033797.1:82703580-82711435 GCF_001876935.1 Asparagus officinalis | reverse complement strand
TGGTAAATCTCTTGGCTTTTGAAAAAAATATTTCCCATTTAAAAGTGACAACTATTATTACAATTTCCCCAAAAATTTAAAAGTGAAATATTATTACCAGACACACAGGAATCAACTCAGTAGTCAGTTGCCTTCTCTCAAACAGAGGCAAGCGCAAGCACATAGGAAGCAACCTCCACCTCAAATCACTCAAATGAATATATAAATTTTCTCAAATGAGCATAAGCAGAAGAGAAGAGCTAAACCCAGCTCTCTCTTCTCCTCGGGCACGTGTACTCCCTTGTCAGTCCTAATGTGACTTCACGTCACGTCTCTTCCGAGGCAAGAGGGAGGTGATCTTTTTGCCTCCATGCCTCGCCACCGTTCATATGATGGTCGAGATTGGTACCAGGCCATCGTCTAGAAGGGAGTTCTTGGACACATCTGATGGTCGGCGAGTCTGCCGTCGGAAGTATGGAAGAGCATGGCACGGCGTGGATGAGGGGACTGGCGAATCGACGACAGTAAACCAGTTGACAAGGGTTTGGCTTAGCTGGGGATGAGTTCTCGGACATTGATTTCAGGAGGTGTGGGGCTGTCAAAGATGGCTGAGGTTGATGTAGGAGTTGGAGTAGGCGGCGAGTGGAGTAGGCTATTGATTGGGAAACGGGAGGGCGAGCACTAAAGGTGGAGGATGTGTGTGGACGCCGGCGAGGTGGTGGAGGAATGGTGTCATTTCTTGTTGTCGCAGCACTCACCAGCACCGATGGAGGAGAGGGTAGAGAGGAGGGATGGGGGTGGGGTCGACGGAGGAACCTAGTTACTCTGTTCGCTTTCGAGATGAAGATTTTACAAAAAAAATAAACATTTCAACCCTATCTTGTCTCGCCCCTTACTCGGCTGTTTAGTTGTGGTATTAAGATTGTGGATATTGCCAGATGATGATTTGGATTGCGCTTCACTTATACGCCCACAACTTCACCTTAGCTTTCACAACTAAGGAAGGCGGGAACTGCTGCACATTCACCTGCGAACTTTCAATAAAAACTTTCCTTCCCGGCTACGCATATATCCCCGGTACCAGATCGTTTACATCATAGGACTACCCTTTTTTTGGTTGTGGGTTGTTTTATTCCCACCTTGCAGCCGATCCCAAAAAATGTTTTTGGAAAGCCGTTTTGGCGCAAGCCGCCTTCCCTGCAGGTGGATATCTTTCCGGGGCACAGGGTGCATAGGCAAGCACCCCTTTTTTTAGTCTACTAGTCATAGAAGACTATCTACCTTGACATGGAGACAGTCTAGCTCACTTCCGTATCGACTTGCTGAAAATGCCACCACGGGGTCTAAAAGGAATTGTTATTTGATTCTGCGCGCTCAAAGACGCTTGCCTGGTGCTTAACTAAGTTGTTATTCTGGCCAGTTGAGAAAAGGGAGGCTCGCTACTACGTTCGATAACCTATTTCTAAACAACCACAACTGGAGAATAAGAGACATGCCTTTTTCACAGCATGGGCAGATTGGGGGTCAAGTTTCGGCACCCTGTCAAATCGGTCATACCTGGATTTGGTGGCCTCATTAAATAGCAACACTCGCACACAAGGAACTGCTATGCTGCCAACGAACGTGCTAGCAACACTCCGCCGTTCAACCCACCGTGTGAAACTCCTCTCCGGTTTGTTGCGGAGGAGAAGCCTTGAACTAAAATTTTTCTGTTTAGGTTCTTAGTAGCGGATTCGCCACCTCTTTCTTGCCGCGTCGTGTTATTTTTATTTTCTGTAATAACGATATCGAACCAATTAGAACTCGTTTGGTTTTTGGATTGATTGTCCTTATGATCTTACTCCCATGCCCTACGGTGTCGGGTCAGCCTTCAAATGGCAGTTAAGGCTCTTAGCGGCCAGGCTCCCTCTTCCCATATATCTTCTAGTATATGTCGAGTCCCACGGTTACATCTTCGGATCTACGGAGTTGTTATTTCCCCGATTGTTGAACTTCGCGCGCTTATCTAAGATTAAGTATGGACTTTATGCTCGCAGGTTAGGGTTTCTTTCGACACTTCTATATAGTGGGTGCCGAAGCCTTGCAGTTCTGTCCAGCGGCGCCGCCTCGTCCGGTTTATCCACCCTCTGTCTCCGTGACGGGGACTGCGGGGGGGGCTGGGCTTGCGTCTACTTTTCGTCTTCACCTCGAGTTCGGCTTAAGACGGAAGTCCAAGTCAGAAGAAGAGCGAGCGCCCATGGCTCACCGGCAGCTCCACCCTCGTGGCTCCACACCTTACACGCATCATGCCATAAGTACTACTCAACCCACACTCCAAACTCACTTACCATTGGAACATGCAACATCCAGATACGCCGCCCATGCAAATTTTGAAAAAAAAGCAGTAGAGCAAAATTTTGCAAAATTGGGTTCAGAACACAGAACCCGAATGGCCATTCGCCTTAAAAAAGAAAGAACGATTCTCAAAATTCATGCGAAAGAAGTAAGATTAACGCCAAAAAGCCGCTCCACGGTGGTCAAGTCTCATCTTTTGCTAAGTGAAAGTTGAATGTTGATTTTCTTCACGGGCTTTGACCATGGTTTCTCGCCGAACAATTCAGTACAGCTGATGGCTGAGACGATTCCACATTATCGATGGTCGCGAATGGGATCGGGTGTTTTCGGTTCTTCCGTATGATGCCAGTTTTGTCTTGATTGAGAGATTGATGAACAGAAGCGAAATGCGAAAAAGTCGACTTTCAGAATAAGCATCGTCTGCTTGCTTGCAAGTCCTTAGTTTAGTCAGTAGCGAGAGCATTTCCATCGCTCAGCGATTCAATCAGCCACAGCGTTTCCTAAAAGGCTTACCTGTTACGGACTCACCCAAGTCGCAGACCCCACCGTGGTAATGCGCCAAATAGACCACCAAAAGCCTTTGTGGCCCACTAGTGGTTACACAGAAGTCATGGGTGATTCATTGGTCCGATGCTTCGGCGAAACCCACTTCCAGGGTGTGACGGGCGGAGCTATGGACTGTGTACAGGGCCGCGATAGTGCGTAATATTCACCGCGCGCATGCTGCTCCTCCGCTGATTGACTTAGGGCGATTCAACTTCATGTATCTCTACGAGTCATAATGCAACGCGAGGATACAGTGCGCACACTTGAATAGGCGACTGAACTCCTTTGCCGGTATTTCGCTCCGCGCCTTACAGCCTTTGGCTTCCCCGATTGTCATTGCCATTGACGTATTTTTTTAGGCGTCACCGATGTACTGTGGGACCCTAGCCTATACAGAGCGGCCATGGCGGACTTGAGCGTACATCCCTCCACCTTTCCTCAGTATCTCACTAAGGTCAGTCCCTTCGTGTAGTGCGGGCACGCACTTTTTCTTTGTTTCGGAGCGGTTGGCGCGTACTATACCACTATCGTTACCACACCACGGCGCGGCTCGCTCTGAATGCCGAGTCTTCCTCGCCTGCAACTCGAGTCGTCGTAACAGCCTACCAAACCGTTCATGGTCACTGCGCTATTGAGTCACTATAGGTAGGTCTCCGTGGGGAACGAGTGACGCAACCGAGCTTCGGTCTCACACAGTGAAATGTGCTTCGAAAGGGGCGGGGGCTCCTCCCGGGGCTCCAATGGGGATTCTTGCTGAAAGCAACAGCTACGTGACTGGCACTCAAGTCAAGTAGTTTAGCGGCACGTCACTCGGCTTCCCCGGCCTCACTTCGTTGCCATTCTCCTTAAGGAGCATGTCTCAGCAACACAAAACGAGTTTCGCTCCGCTTATAGGATTTGAGCCAAATTCTCCGAGCACGGAGCTGCACGACAGCATGAGCATCCTGTATGAAAGTCAGTACCATCCCGTTAAGGACAGGTTTTTTGTTCATATGTCAAGGCTGGTAAGGTTTGCGCGTTTGTATCGAATCTAAGACCACATGCTCAACCGCTTGTGCAGCGGCCCCGTCAATTTCCTTGAGCTCGTTCGTCGTTCTGCGACCGTGACTGTCCCAGGCGGTAGTGTTTCAACGCGTTGAGCTGGGCCCCCTGATCCGCGTAGACCAAGGACGAACACTCATCGTTTACGGCATGGACTACCAGGGTATCTATCCCTGTTCGCCTCCCCATGCTTTTCGCACCCGCGTCGTAGCGGACCCGAGAGCTGCCTTCGCTTTTTGGCGCTTCCTTCGTAGATCATACGGATTTCACCCCTACACGACGAAATTCCACTCTCCTCTGTTCACTCAACTTGAATTGGTTTCTGAGAGCATTCCGCCAGTTTTTTGGCGACTTTCACTGTCAACCCGATTCACCGCTACGTGCTTTACGCCCAGATCATTTCGAAGAAACACTTGCCCCCCCGTGCCTTACCGCGGCTGCTGGCCACGGATGTTAGCCGTGCCGGCGTCTTCCTCGATGTCCTGTCATGATCGCGCCTCGACGAAAGAGCTTTACAAGCGTATTGCCCTTCTTCACTCAACGCGATTTGCTGGGATCGGGCTTCGCCCATTGTCCAAGATTTTCCCAGCTCGCTTCCCCCGTGGGCATCCGGCCGGTGTCTCGATGTCCCAGTGTGGCTGAATCATCGAAAAGACCAGGCTAAGCATCATTGGCTTGGTCAGCCTTTTACCTGATCCAAGTAGCCTAATACTCACGCCAGGCTCATCAAACAGCGCTTTTGAGCTTTCTTTCACGGATTTTCGGCCCGACTGTTCGCGCAGATTCCCCACCGCGTTCCGGCACCCGGTTTCGCCACTTTGTTTCACACTATTCGATTCCAGCAAACTCGGCTGAAAATCAAGTAGCTAGCGCCTGTAGCTTTGAGCAGGCTTAGTAGGAGCCTCTTTTCCTTCATGCCCAGCTCCCCGAAACAGCGTTCGACGGGCAATGTGTTAAGCATATATGCCTAGCGATTCCTTCTGAGCGAATCAAAACTCAGATGGTCGCGAACTATCGATTGAGGCCCCTCTGCAAGTTGGTAAGAACCTGCTTCGTGAACCGGGCCTTGACTACTCAAACATTGATTCTCCTCTCGTCTAACCACATCTTTCCTATTTCTACTATTATTAAGACACACCAAAACCCAGCACGAAACAATGAAGGCAGGCCGCTGGACGCGGGCTCTAGCGTCGAACGTAGGGTATTTGGTAGCAAGGCACGTCGGGCGCTCTCTCCCCCCCCCGCTCCAGGATGGTCTTTCTCATCCTCTACCTACGCAATTTAGTATTAGCATTTGGTCTCTCTCTGCGCTCTGTCTGATACGGAGTGCTATTTCCACCTGATCGAGGCTTCACGGCTCTTTGTTGATCGAGTCCTTTGCTTGTTGAGTCACTGTTTCTCAATGCTTCTATTCCTGATCCTGCACGTCTGCTCTTCGTGTCTGTTTTTCTGTAATTGGTGAGAGCAAGAACTGGTCTAATACTATTCCAGCCCCAAGTTTTTCACGTGGATTCTATTCGCATCCAAACCGAACACATCTTTCTTTCTATTACGAAATTCGTTCGACCGTGTTTTTTTGCCAGACTTTAACACCAATCTCGGACGAAAAAAAAGTTAAAGTACGGATGTCGAGACTGACATATTAGAAAGGCGTTGCGGATGTTCAAATTTCAAGAATAGAAGTGCTTCTAGGGCACGAGTCGAATAGAAAAGACTTCATGCGTCGAAGCGCATAGGCACAGCGCCTTTCTTCTTTCTTCATAAGGAATATAACCGGAAGCTTTTGATGCGAGTTTTGGATCTTTCACTTTCAAGTAGTGCTTTGAGAGAGGATAATGGCAAAAAGCCGAGCGACACCAGCTGATAGAATTCGAATCTGTTCAGACTCAAGTGAAGCGTTGAACTAAACAGCAGCGTTTTTTGGCATACAGTAGAATGTTTGAGAAATCTATCGCTCGCGCCTTACCGCCTTGAAAACTTTGACTCTGGAGCTTCGATCCGCTTATTCACTCTGATGAATACACTTTTTCTTTCCTGGACCAGAAACGCGTAAACGTTACCGATGCAAGCAAATGTATATTGTTTTAGCTATCTTCTTTTCTTTTTCTAGACTGACGAGCATATTCTTGATAGCAGGACGAGCTTGCACGTAGATGAGCTTCAAGCCAATGAGACCGTTCGGCGTACAGAAAGGAAAGACTTTAACCACGGCCACTTGACTTGAACTCTTCCTGCTTGTCCGACAGAAAAGGAAAGAATGTTCTATATGCGGCACTTGACTTCACTTAAATTTTATCTTATAATTTCGAAGTTTTCCGTTTAATTAATAACTGCTTTCGCTTTTGTCTCACCTCGCGGCTTCTTCTTAGGAAGAA
The DNA here is from genome assembly GCF_001876935.1 of Asparagus officinalis. NCBI lineage: Eukaryota > Viridiplantae > Streptophyta > Magnoliopsida > Asparagales > Asparagaceae > Asparagus > Asparagus officinalis. Next base: position 82,705,160 of record NC_033797.1, on the reverse strand, counting down.
TAAAAACAATGTCTGAGACGGAGAATGGGAGCCTGAGGTCAAGTGAGAAGGTGATGGTGCTGGTAAAACAATATCAATGGAAATGGGGTCTGGGTGCGAAGAGGTTTAGGAAGAAAGTGGAGTCTTCTAAAATCTGCCCGACGTTCTGCTCCTTCTGCCGGAAACAAGGGCACGATCTAAGCATCTGCAAGGCCTCTGGAAACAAAAAACAAAAATAAGGAGATTGAGTAGAACTAGTCTAGTATTTATTTTTCATCAGTCTAATACGTCGCAGGCTTGTTCATATCCCGATTCTAGAGTATGAAAGGGCGTGACAGATTTTTAATGTAATGACCATCAATTTTTGATACGTACCAATTTAAATAGTTTTTCTAGTAGTTTAAAATATTAAATTATTATTTTAAAAAGAGTAATTATATTTTCTCAATTTTCTAGAATTTTCCATGATTTAAAAATCTGATTTTTAGATTTATTTTAATGATTTTAATAATTATAAATTAAATTGTTGCGGTAAAAAATTTTAAATTAATATTGGTTTTATTATTGTTATTGTTATTATAAGTATTGTTATTAATTATATTAATTATTCCCTAAACCATAATCCTATATATATAATCTCTCTCTCTCTCTCTCTCTCTCTCTCTCTCTCTCTCTCGTGTTTTTTCGTTTTTACAAAGCCCGGTCCGCTCATTCTTCTCTCTCTACGTCTTCCTCTCCTCGTTCTCCTCTCTTCGTGCAACTGTGCCCACAGCCCTTCGTCACCACGCTGGCAGCCATCTGCCCCGCTGGCTTCTTCCACTCAGCAGCAGCCACTGTGTCATCGCTCTCCTCTCCCCTGCAGCCTCTACCGACCCGCCCCTCAGTGCCCTAGCTAGTACCGGCCACCTCAACATTCTTCCTACGCTATAACCTTCTCTTCCACACTTCCTGTTGACCCCTACCCTATAGAGCCAATCGACCTCTCCTCTCCGTAACACGGCCACTCTCACCGCTGCAGCCCGCGTCCACGCCCGAACCTTGACCTTCCGTTGACGGCCATCTTGCCGTGCTCCTCACCACTGCCCTCTTTTAATGTCGCCACCATATCATCCGTGTGCCGTAGTCTAGTACAACAATGTCGATCCGTTCGATAAAAACCCCGAGGCAAGATCCCTCTGCTCAGCTTGTTACTTATTAAAATACTTAGATCCATTGTGAATTACATGCATATTTTAGATAGTGATTTGATTATGTTATAATATGTATTTATGATAGTATTTTTAGAATAATTATAATAAAGAATTTAGGTAAAAATGCTTCCAGCCCCCAAAATGAGCCAGAACGTGCGTCCCACCCCAAGACTTTTTCTACAAGTGTTCTACCCCAGAAAACTCGCCCAATTTTCCTCTAGCCCCAAAAACACCCCCCCACATGACATGTTGTCTAAAACCAACATAAATCTTACCAAAATACCCCAAAGAGAGCTACCATCATTGATTGATAAAGAGTTATCATGCTTAGGGTTGATGAGAAGAAGAGGGGAGAGGAGAAGAGAGGGTTGGGCTATCCTCCACCCTCTCCTTCCTCCACGAAGACCTCTC
>NC_033797.1:82683545-82703570 GCF_001876935.1 Asparagus officinalis | reverse complement strand
TCTACCCTCTCCTCCATCGGTGCTGGTGAGTGCTGACACAAGAATGACACCTTCCTCCACCACCTCGCCGGCGTCCACCACATCCTCCACCTTTGGTGCTCCCCCTCCCCCGTTTCCCTCAATAGCCTCTTCCACTCCGCCTACTCCAACTCCTACATCAACCTCGCCATCTTTGACCCCCACACCTCCTGAAATCATGTCCGAGAACTCATCCCCCCTAAGCCAAACGCCTTGTCAACTGGTTCTATGTCGTCGATCGCCAGTCCCTCATCCACGCCGGCCTGCTCTTCCACTACTCCGACGGCGAGCTCGCCGACCATCTAGATGTGTCCAAGAACTCCCTTCTAGACGATGGCCTGGTACCCCATCATATGAACGGTGGCGAGGCATGGAGGCAAAAGATCAACTCCCTCTGCCTCGGAAGACGTGACGTTGAAGCACATTAGGACTGACAAGGGAGTACACGTGCCGAGGAGAAGAGAGAGCTGGGTTTAGCTCTTCTTCTTCTTGCTTATCTCATTTGAGAAAATTTATATATTCATTTGAGTGATTTTGAGGTGGAGGTTGCTTCCTATGTGCTTGCGCTTGCCTCTGTTTGAGAGAAGCAACTGACTACTGAGTTGATTCCTGTGTGTCTGGTAATAATATTTCACTTTTAATTTTTGGGGAAATTGTAATAATATTTCACTTTTAATGATATTTTCAAAAGCCAAGAGATTTACTCATTGCTTGTTAAGGTTACACGTTACTTGTTAAGGTTACGAGTTGCTTGTTAAGATTATACGTTGGTTGTTTAAGGTTACAGGTTGGTTATTAAGGTTACGGGTTAGTTGTTAAGGTTATGCGGTTGTTGTTAAGGATAAGTGTTGGTTGTGAAGTTAACCTTTACAATTAACCCATAAGCTTAACAACCAACCTGTAACCTTAACAACAAACGTGTAACCTTAACAATCAACTTGTAATCTTGGCAAGCAACCCGTAATGGTTTATTATTAAGATTATGGTTTATTATTAAGGTTATACATTTACAACCAACATGTAATGGTTTATTGTTAAGATTACAGTTTACAACAAACCTCATGTATCGTTAATAAGTATTTAATGAAACATCTGCAAATATAGAAACAAAATGCCTCCAAATTTTTATTGTAAGAATTATAGGGCCAACATATTCCTAATTTAGAAAAAAACTATTCATAGTAATTTTATTTTAAGTCAACAAGAGCCACTCACAATTGCCATATATTAGAAATGTTATTGGTCTATATAAACTGAGCGTATTTACTTATGAATCATAAACTAGGACACTTGATAAGTGAGATTTGGCCAAAAATTTAACTAGGAGCTTTCTATTCTTGGTACAGGAGCTTGCAAATCCACTACCTAATATATATAATTCAATTTCTCAAGGTAATAAAGTTGGTTGTTAAGGTTACGCGTAACCTTAACAATAAACCATAATCTTAACAATAAACCATTACGGGTTGGTTGTAAACGTGTAACCTTAACAATAAATCGTAATATTAACAATAAACCGTTATGGGTTGCTTGCTAAGATTACGCGTTGGCGATTAAGGTTACGCATTGGTTGTGAAGTTTTACGGGTTGGTTATTAAGGTTATGGGTTTATTGTAAAGGTTAACTTCACAACCAACGTGTAACAATCACAACCAAGGCTTATCCTTAATAACCAACCCTTAATCTTCACAACCAACATGTAACATTAACAAGAAACTCATAACCTTAACAAGTAACTCGTATCCTTAACAACCAACTCATAATCTTAACAAGCAACGCGTAAATCTCTTAGCTTTTGAAAATCTCATTAAAAGTGAAATATTATTACAATATCCCCAAAAATTAAAAGTAAAATATTATTACAAAATCCAGCTCACTCCCACCACCTAAAACAAAATTTAAGTTTTGAAAATCTAGTTAAAAGTGAAATATTATTACAAAATCCAGCTACTTTTTAACAGATCTCAAGGAAGTTCCGGTAGCAATCAACTTGAATCTTACCATCCCATCGTTCTCTTCATAAGTTATAAAAAATCCAAGCTTCTCAACAAATCCAGTGATCTTGTTGCTGACGTGGCACTGGCAAAGGCGGGCCAGCCTGACATTGGCGGAGGGTTTGTGAAACATTAATAGGCTCCTTTGAAAGCAAAGTTAAAGTTTGGGCCTTCTTTCTCTCTCTAGTTGCATTTGTGATGTTAGTGATGTTGGGGCTTGAGAAAGTGACGTTCTTCCCACCTGCCCACAAGTAATGGCTAGTTGAGATGTTACGTTCCGCCTCCCGCCATCGACCCTCATACTCCCTCACGTCTACTCGCCCATCCTCCCCTCCACCTAACCCTAACAATAATCCCCCTCCTCCTCAAACACCATCCAAAACCCTAGCCCCGACGCCAAGCTCTCCCTCCACATGGCCATGGCCCACTCCTGCCTCACCCTCTCCTTCCTCCTCCTTTACGACCTATACCACCTCCTCCACTTCTGTCCTCTCAATGATCTTGGCGCTACGCTCTGACGCCCTCCGCTCCTCCATCGCCACTGTTTGATCAGAAAGTTGATGATTTCATTATTGTATTCATTACAACTTCAAACGTTACAATGAAAATAAAATGTTAGTATTTTTATAAGATGCTTACACAATAAAAACCAAAAAAAGTACAACTCTCGTCAAACAGCGTAACGGGTGTTTATCGACCGCTGCTTGTGTGGGATCTTGACCTATGACGGGGACGTTGATATCCATGGACCACCAAATGATCAAATCAGATCCGGAGCTTCGTTGATTCACGAAGGAATTAAAAAACCGAAGTAATTATCTCGGTAACAGTGAGATAACCACTCTTCTCGAAATCACCATAATGGGGCGATCTCAAGGAAAAGAACCGGGTTGTAGATCTATCGAACTTTCCTACTTTATGCCGAAGAATTCACAGAAGTCTCCTCCTCCTCTCTGAAATTTGTTCTCCTTCAGTCATTAATTCAGCAGGGCTTCACTGACACTAGTGAATTTCAGATCTGGAAAAATGAAGGCCCTAGGTCTGTATTTATAGGCTTCGGGATCCCCATTTTCGGATAAGAACGATCGATTCGATCTTATCTTCAGTTGTAACCACTTAATAATGTTCTTGGATGATATCAGATCAATTAAAACAAATCCAGGTGGTTAATGACTAAAAAATAGCTTTAAACTGCCAAATTTTAGTTTTTCGGATCTACGAACACCCGTGGGTGTCTCGGCCAAGCTTGGGCCGAGACACCTCTGTCTCGACTAAGACTTGGCCGAGATACTAATGGGTGTCTCAGCCAAGCCTTGGCCGAGACACCTCTTGGTGTCTCAACCAAGTCTTGGCCGAGACACCACTTGGTGTCTCGGCCGACACCACTTGGTGTCTCGGCCAAGGTTTGGCCGAGACACCATTTTGTGTCTTGGCCAACTTTGCCCTGAACTTCGATTTGCGCGTTCTGTCCGTTTTTACCGTATCTTTATCATCTGAACTCGGAATTACGTGGTTCAAGATGCATTGGAAAGTTAACGAGGAGATCTACAAGCTTATATAATTGAATTATATGTGGAATAAATAGGATACGAGGGACACTTTGCCTTTCGTAAGTGACGCGGAGCTCCTAATCAGTTCGTGTTTTCATTATTCTGAAGTTCCGTTGCTTCGTATGGTCTGTCGACTCACTTCATGCATTTGTAGTCATCACATAAGCTTTTGTGACTCGAATAATGATGTTCCTTTATCTTCTCTCTATCTTGAGCCGCATGCGGGGACCTATAGGTAATTTTTGATGCTTACAGATAACCCCACCAAATTGTTTCAGTCTTGTTTCTTTTATAGATAAGCCTGAAATACTTTGGATATGATCAGTCCAACCTTTAGTCGGTGTAAAAATACATGTAGTTAGCTTTAATTCCTGACTCCTTCGATTTTCAGTCTATTCGATATCTTAATGAATAACTGAAGTTGTTCCGGTGCTGTGTTTATCGTCTGGTCGTCGTCGAAGTCTCGAATCGAAACTGGTGAGTTGATTTTGACTCGTATTATCAAGTTAACTTTGAACTGATTATCTTCATTGAAAATGTGTTGACTTACGTTGACCTAGGGTTACGCGTTGACTAACATTGACCTAGGGTTACGCGTTGACCGGTGTTGACTTTTTATCGCAACGTATTGACTTCTCGTTGCAACGTGTTGATTGGCGTTGACCTTTGTCACAACACGCTGACTAGCGTTGACCTAGGGTTACACGTTGATCGACGTTAACCTTAGGGTTTTGGATCACCTCGCGTTGACTTTTCATCGCAACACGTTGACCGATGTTGACTTTCATCACAACGCGTCGTAGTCTCAAGTGTTGAGGTTACAAGACCAAATATTAAAGCTGATTCATCAGTTGGTATGGATCTTATCCTGAAGTTATTGGATGCTCAAGTCACGAGACCAACTAATGAAGCTGGTGCGTCAATGACTCTCACATGCATAGGATTTTTGGCAAACCCTTAGCCATCAATGGGTTTGATGAGCTTTTACTGACTACCATTTGAGTCGAGCTAGCATGCAGATTCTTTAAGTCTGTTTCGCATGTAATGTTATGCTAAAAGAGTTAATTCTTTTAGTGCTACGATATTGAATACGTAGACTTCATCTTTCTTACGGGAATATACTACCCGACAGCATATATCAGAATCAGACTCAGGATTTTTGGCAAATCCTCAGCCATCAACGGATTTAACGTGCCTTTACTGATTACCATTTGAATCAAGCTTGCATACAGATTTTTTAAGTCCATTCCACGCGTGACGTTATGCTAAAAGAGTAAACTATTTTAGTGCTAAAATATTGAATACGTAGACTTCATATTTCTTACGGGAATAGACTACCCGGCAACGCGTGTTAGGCCTTGACTTATCCCTTCTTAGGATTCAGGATAAAAGTCCCCATACTTGTATTCTGGTATCTTTTTCAATCGGTGAAAGACTAAACCAGCAACGCGTGTTAGGGGCTGACTTATCCCTATTTAGTCTTTAGGATAAAAGTTCCCAGACTTGGATTCTGATGTCTTTTTCAATCGGTGAAAGACTAAATCAGCAATGCGTGTTAGGCGTTGACTTATCCCTACTTAGGATTCGGGATAAAATTCCCCGTGCGAGTGAGACACAGATTATGGTGTTATGATGTGGGATTTTGTTCTTTTTACGGTCAAGAACTAACCGACAACGTGTGTTAGATACTGACTTATCCCTACTTAGGCTTCGGGATAAAAGTCCCCAGACTCAGATTCTGGTATCTTTTTTAATCGGTGAAAGACTAAACCGACAACGCGTGTTAGGCGTTGACTTATCCCTACTTAGGATTCGAGATAAAATTCTTCATGCGTGTGATACACGGATTATGGTGTTATGAATAAGAACCTGCCACAATGTTGAATATGTGGGCTTTTGTTTTTTTTACGATTAAGTACTAACCGGCAATGCGTGTTAGGCGCTGACTTAACCTTACTTAGGCTTCGGGATAAAAGTCCCCAGACTCAGATTCTGGTGTTTTCTTCAATCGGTGAAAGACTAAACCGGCAACGCGTGTTAGGCGTTGACTTATCCCTACTTAGAATTCGGGATAAAATTCCTCGTGCGTATGAGGCATGGATTATGGTGTTATGAATAACAACCTGCCACAATGTTGAATATATGGGCTTTTATTCTTTTTACGGTCAAGAACTAACCAGCAACTCGTATTAGGTACTGACTTATCCTTACTTAGGCTTCGGGATAAAAGTCTCCAGACTCGGATTCTGGTGTTTTTTCAATCGGTGAAAGACTAAACCGATAACGCGTATTAGGTGTCGACTTATCCCTTCTTAGGATTCGAGATAAAATTCCCCGTATGTGTAAGACACAGATTTTGATATTGAAAAATAATGTTTTCTCTTGGGTTAAAGATGAACCTGATGCTAGAGACGAAGAATTTTATATTCTATCTTTAGTTGTAAAGGAAACTCAAAGTGGGATCTCCACTTTGAGAATCTGAAGAGTGAAACTAAAAGTGGGATCTCCACTTCGACAATCGAAAAGATTCAGATAATCCTAACTATCGGAAGGTTTGATTACTGAACTAAAGGTGATTTTCTTGTTTATCAAGAGTGAATTGTGGTTTTGACCCTAACTGTAGGAAGGTTTGATCACTCGATTTGAAAGTGGACCTCTCATTCATGGAAGAAATCGAGAGAAGATTTTGGTTGTGGTCCTAACTATAAGAAGGTTTGACCAAATAGATAGTGAGAGTGGGAGTACAAATTACAACGGGAATGTTGATTTGTACAAATCACTCGAAGAGAGTCCCTGGTGTTAAGTGAAAATACTTAACACGAAGGGGTTTGACAATTGTCAATGATTAGGATACTAAAATTCCGAGTATTATGTCAGGACTTTAACAGTGGGAGTTTAGTGTTTATCACTTTATTTGTAATGACCGGGTTATCCCTAAGAATATTACATGTAACATTCTTCTGGGAACTTCCTATTACATGAATCATCCATCCCCAGCTTCCTTTACGAAATAGGTTCTAACATTGTACTTAGTTGGATGACCGGGCTATCCTTAAGAATACCAGATATGGCACTCTCTAGGAACTTCCCGTGAAAGAAAGGAAACAGTTTAGACTCATATACCTGTTAGAGTATGCAGGGAGCAGTTTAACCTCATATACCTGTTGGAGGATTGAGAAGCATGTTTATACTCGTATACTCTCGGAGTGTCAAAAGGAGCTGTTTATACTCTTATACTTGTCGGAGTCTTCATTCGACTTAATTGAGCTTTATGATGCCAGCTTTAACCAAGGTTTGGATGCTATTCTTGAGAGAGAAGTAAGCCTTGGTAGGATGAAGGATCCTCCTGTGGTACGCACAGTACTTCGGATCTACAATATTGTCAGCTTCCTCCTGATTTACGATAGGTGGTAACTTGATCTTATTATTTTCAAGGAGGGACTCAAAAATGGCTTGAACTTCTTCGTCCTTGAAGGAGTACTTCTTTTGGAGTCTCAGATCCGAAATCTTTTGCTGTCTTCGGGGTTGTTGTTGTGATGTCTGATTAACATCAACAACTGTTGCAGGCGTCTTCCCCTTACCACGGGAGACGAAGCTTGAGTTTGGAGGGTTAGCTGTCGGTTGGCTTCTCTCAACTTTCTTCCTTTTGAGGAAGCGCTCGGCCTGCTCTCCATGCACTTTCAACTCTTTCTAGGTGCTGGACGGTGCTACTCTCATAACTTCCAACACTTCCAAAGAGAGATTGTTATGACAAGTTTGGAGGATGAAGTCCTCTGTGATCGGATCTCGGCAGTTCATCGACTTATTCCGGAAGTGCTTGATGAAGTCATTGACCGTCTCATCGTATTCCTATTTCTCATTGAAGAGTATCCTGATTAACACCTCGGCATCATCATCAAAAAATGAGTGAGGAACAGGTTCTCCAGGTCATCCCAGCTGTTGATGCTTTCAGGTTTGAGATGGCGGTACCAAATGAGTGAGGAACAGGTTCTCCAGGTCATCCCAGCTGTTGATGCTTTCAGGTTTGAGATGGCGGTACCAATCGAAGGCAGCTCCGTGAAGGGTGCTCATCCCAGCTGTTGATGCTTTCAGGTTTGAGATGGCGGTACCAATCGAAGGCAGCTCCGTGAAGGGTGCTGACGAATGACTGGATCATCAGGGATTCCTTCCCAAAAATCATACCCAAGTGAGACTTGAAGTAGATTAGATACTGAGTGGTGGAACTCTTTTTGTCAAATGGCGTGAAGTTAATCAGGTTGAACTTGGCCGGATACGGGATCGACTCCCACTCTTTCGGGTAAGGACACGGAATGCCGGTCATTTTCACCTCTTGAGCAGACATTAGAGCTTTAATTTTGCTCTCGAGATCTTTCATCTTTTCATCCTCGTCTGTATCATGCTTTGGACAATTTATGAGAGGAACAATGCGGCCACCCCCGATATTATCATCTTTGGTAGGACCAACTCTAGTGTTGTTGTCTTCAGTAGGGCCACCCCCAGCATTCTGGTCAATAGGAGAGTTATCAGCATTGAAATGTTTATCCACATCCGAATCGCTACCTGCTCGGTTATTATTATTGCGACGATTGGATTCACCGAATTGATTAGACAGAGCCCGAATTTGTTGGTCATGCTCTTCTTTCATCCGTATCATGGTCATTTCCAATTCGAACTTAAAGTTCTTTTTTTTGCTTAGGCAAAGCGTCCTCGATGATTTTGGTCATTTGCTCGGTGTTGACCATAAACGCCTCATGGGATTGTCCTGTGCTGGACTCCGTATTGTCAGAAGCGATGACAAGGTTCGCATCTGATGCTTCATCATCCGAGGATAATCCACTATTCATCCTCTGATAGCCCCTACGTCTAGTAGTTCCCACGCGTAACCGAGTTATACGTTGGGATATGTCTAAAAATGTCGGGGATTGACTTCGCGTTGACTTCTCCTTATCGATCATATTGATGGTGACCTTTAGGAGTTCATTATCTTGTGCAGCTAACCTTTTTCTATAGAAATGCCTTGACTTAGTCTTGGACATTCTAGTAGAGATTCTTTCAAATACCGAGACCCTCTATGGAGCGGTCTTGGGGTAGCTACATGCTGATAATACTGCCCTGATAAGTTTGGTATACAGACAGTGAGAGTCCGCTTCTCAGGTACTTCTCTTTCGAGATTTATTCGTACCCCCAGCCCGATAGTACAACTCATCGACGTTGTGGTCAGAGCAACCTATCAGCTGTTGGTTTGATTGACGTTGTGGTCAGAGCAACCTATCAGCTGTTGGTTTGATTCCTCAGGTGTACCGTTGTTGTTTGTTCGGCGCGTCTTCTTCTGAATAGGTAGTGATTTATTAGCTTTATTAGGAGTCACACATTTGGAATCATACCTGTGTGAGGGTGAAATTTTAATGGGCTCATGGTTTTGTGCAGGCACCCCCACGCGGGTAGTTATGGGAATCAACTTGTTAGGATGTAGCGTACGACCCCCAGTCTGGATGGTTGCTTGGGGTTCCTTCACTGGTCCCAAGCATTTCTTAACAGGTGTTGTGCCTTGATCTTTGTGTAAAGGACCTAGGTGACCCTTCAACGTAATTCTAAATATAGAGAGGTCCATGTCGCCGTAGGGTTTCACCGAAGGTGTGGTGGTAGAAGGAGCGGGATCCAAAGTTGACGAAGGTTGAGGAGCAATGTTGCTTGCTTTTGCCTTAGGCGTTGATTTGGCCTTTGGCATCCAAATTTGTTTGGATCTCGGTGATCTTTTAACCGTCTCTTCCTTTTGCATTTCTTATGCTTTTCGTACAAGGATCTGGGCTTGCGCAAGAAGTGCGCGGCACTTTTGAATGCTCTCCTCAAGAGTAGAATGGTTCCGTTTGACACGAACCCATTCGTTAGTAGATGATTGGGAGGAGGTTATCGAAGCTTGCTGTAGAGATGGCTTAGCCACTTGGCACTTTTTGAACTCCAAATCCACTTGGTACCGGAGTCCGTCCACCTGATCCAAAGCCTTGGTGAATTGGCGCGCGAGGCATTGGCATTGCCTTTGATGTGCTCTCCTTGATAGAGTTAGCACGCCTTCAATAGTTAACTCCTTGATCACGGAGGAGTTCAGATCTGCAGATCTGGTCTCATTAGACACCAACGGATCATTATGAGGTGTGGCTGCAGCAATAGTAGTGGGGAATTTGCCTTCTTGAGTCTTCAGATCTGAGGACCAGCGGATCTTTCGGACGGAGGAGACCTTTCTACGCTTGCAAGGAGAGGCGGATCTGGAGGAGGAGGAGGAGACGCACTATTTGAACTTTTGTTAGTCGAACATGTATTCGACCTCTAAAGCCACCAGGATCTTGATCGCTGGTTGCATCACGACAGCTTCGGCAGCGAAGCAGTTGGCTCCCACTGTGGTCGCCAGCTTGTTTGGTGAGAAAGTTAATGATTTTATTGCTGTATTCATTACAACTTATAACGTTACAATGAAAAAAAGTTAGTCTTTTTATAAGACCCTTACACAATGAAAAAAAATATAACTCTCGTCAAACAGCGCAACGGGTGTTTATCGCCCGCTGCTTGCGTGAGATCTTAGCCTGTGACGGGGATATTGATATCCGTAGACCACCAAACAATCAGATCAAATCTGGAGCTTCATTGATTCACGAAGGAATCAAGAAACCAAAACAATTAGCTCGGCAACAATGAAATAACCACTCTTCTCGAGATCACCGCAACAGGGCGATCTCAAGGAAAAGAACCGTGTTGCAGATCTATCAAACTCTCCATCTTTATGCCAAAGAATTCACTGAAGTCTCCTCCTCCTCTCTGAAATTCATGCTCCTTCAGTCTTCAATTTAGTAGGGCTTCGCCGATGCTCGTGAATTCTAGATCTGGAAAATTAAAGGCCCTGGGGCTGTAGGGACCCTAGTTTTCGGATGAGAAAGATCGATTCAATCTTATCTTTAGTTGTAACCACTTAACCATGTTCTTAGATGATATCAGATCAATTGAAACAAATCCAGGTGGTTGATGATCAAAAAACAGCTTTAAACTACCAAAATTTACTTTTTTGGGTCTTCGGACACCCATCGGTGTCTCGGCCAAGACTTGGCCGAGACACTCATGGGTGTCTCGGCCAAGACTTGGCCGAGACACCTCTTAGTGTCTTTGCCAAGTCTTAGTCGAGACACTCATAGGTGCCTCGGCCAAGCCTTGGTCGAGACACCTCTTGGTGTCTCAGCCAAGGTTTGGCCGAGACACCATTTGGTGTCTTGGCTAACTTTGGCCTGAACTTTGATTCCCGCGTTCTGCCCGTTTCCACCGTATCTTGATCGTCCGAACTTGGAATTGTGTCGTTCAAGATGCGTTAGAAAATTAACGAGGAGATCTACAAGTTCTTATGATTGAATCATATGTGGAATAAATGGGATATGAGGGACGCTTCTCCTTTCATAAGCAACGCGGGGCTCCCGATCAGTTTGTGTTTCCATTATTCTAAAGTTTCGTTGCTTCGTATGGTCCGTCGACTCACTTCGTGCATTTGTCATCATCACATAAGCTTTTGTGACTCAAATAGAGATGTTCATTGTCTTCTCTCTATCTTGAGCCACGTGCGGGGACCTATAGGTAATTTTTGACGCCTACAGGCACCCTTTCTGACTTCCATCTCCTATTCCTCTGCCGCTGACAAGGGCGGAGACAGATTCTCCTGCCTACTCCGCTATCCTTGTGAGCTCTCTTCTCAGCACAAATAAAAAAAAAGAGAAACAAAGGGTATTTTTTGAATATTTATGTTGGTTTTAGACAGCTTGTCACGTGGGGGGTGTTTTGGGGGGTGTTTTTGGGGCTAGAGGAAAATCGAGCGAGTTTTTGGGGGTAGAACACCCGTTGAAAAAGTCTTTAGGGTGGGACGCACGTTCTGGCATATTTTGGGGGCTAGAAGCATTTTTCCTAAGAATTTATTTTACAAAAAGGATTATTTTAAGTAAATAAACTTATTATTTTAGAAGATTAATTTTAGAACAATTTTATGATTTATGATTCTTAGATTTAATTATTTGACATGCCATGATATCGTTGAACAGCATTGGTTGTATTTATTTACTATTTTCTTGTTGTGATTGAGAAGCATTAGTAGTTCCTGACTTAGTGGTTTTTCGCGTCTTGAACAAGACTTAGTGACATGTGTGTGTGCGTTGGCTAAACTTAGGAGGTGGACAAGAGATCTATTGTAGGTCATGTTTGTTGACTTAGAAAAATAAGAAGAGTTGGGATGGGAAAGTCATAGATCATGTGATCGGATATGGTTGTTGATATATCTTTCAGACTCGCACTAGTGACCTGTTTCATCCTGGAGTTGGTTTGTTGGGCAAAGTGGTCTGTTTCGTCACCTGAGTTTTTGTTTGAGTTTGGACCAGGCTAAAATCGCATTGCGTGTAGTCCTCTAGCCGCCTGTTTTGTAGGATTGGATGTGCGTGGAGGATTTGTGAACAGCCAGTTATCCGATGATATGAACGTTGACTCTTTGCGAGATGTGGACCAGTGAACTATTATAGAATGGCTAGTTGTATGACCTTGATACTTAGATGATTATCGATTCTTCTAATTGTTATACTCTAGTGGTTGATTGTATTTAAATTGTTAGGATTCCAATTCCATGCTTCTATTATTATTACTATTATTGCATTGGTCATTTGACTGTTTCTATTCTCCCTCATGGGATCTTGTCGTGTGCTATGCACGCTGATGTACTCCTATTCTCTCGGGTTGTACATCAGACTTAGAGGATGAACGGGTCTAACTGGGAGACACGCTAGAGCCTGAGTACCTTAGCAGGAGTGTTTTGTAGATAGAGATGAAGAAGAAGCCGAAGCTTAATTACTTTTTTGTCATTTTGATGGACTTAGTTTATTTTTATAGTATTTTCTTATTATTTTCTATTGACAATGTATTTTTCATATTTCTTTAGTTGGACAGTTTTGTAATAAGGGTATGTTCGACCCAAATTTTGTGCCTCGGATGATATACTATTTGTGATATGGCTCTTTTCTATTCTGAGTTGTTTATTATATTCTTGCTAAATGTGATTGGGGACCTGTGACTTCACACTTTATATTTGATGCTTAGTGTATTACATTAAGTAGAAATGGTCTAGTTGTTGGTAGGGAAAATTGTAAAGAGAAGAATAAAGAAAATTAAACTTTATTTCTTTGATTCCGATTACAATTCGATTACAAAAGAGAGGAGAACGAATTTGGTTTTCCCCTTTGTTTAAAACTGGGTTCTTCTTGGTGGCGATGGAGTGCCTCCCTCGAATGCTCGCGTCGCGTTTGCTCTCCGTTGACGATCCACACGTCTTGATTCACTGGAACGATGTCTTCTCCTCACGATTTTGACGTTGTGGAGAACTTGCGTGGTAAGTTTTAGAACTCTAAACGAGTTGATAACTCTGAACGAATTGATAACTCTGAACGAGTTTTAACTCTATGAAAGAGTTGATTTGAACCGAAAATCGGTTAATAAGCCAAGGCTGAAAAAGCACTTCTTGCAGATCTCCCAAGCTCTAGAAAATGCTCCAAGGATCTCCTCTGCTGCCCAGTTCTCAGATCCGAAAATGCCTAGCCTCTTACAGTTCTTGGAACTAGAAAATCTCCAACCGAAAGGAACCCCTAACTCAGTTGAGTTTACCCTATTTATAGGGAATTAAGGGGCATAACCGCCCCCTTAATTCTCTCCATAATGGGGTGTAACCGCCCCCAAATCGTGGGAAACGATTTTAGAACCGTTCAGCTCATGTTGAATGAGTCAAACGCCCACGTTGGCGTTCAGGACCCTAACTTCGCCTCTTAGAATTGAGACGCGGAGTTGGGTACCCGCAGGGCGTAGAAAAACGCGAGGGTCGACCTTGGCGTTTTTGCTGTTGTGACGCGGGGTTCGACCCTGGCGTTTTGATGTTGTAACGCAGGTTTCGACCTTGGCGTTTTTGATGTTGTAACGCGGGGTTCGACCCTGGCGTTTTACTGTTGATACACGGGGAGGACCTCCGCGTCTTGCCTTTGTCATTGCGTTGCAAAGATCATTGTCTTGTAATCTTCGTCTTGGCTCCTTGAGAATATGAGAGTCGTCAGATTGTAACTCCCGATGTTGATTGTGAATGCTGTTGAACTAGAGCTCTCATCGGTTGTCGTGAAAGTCTTCAAATTGTAGCCTTCTGGAAGTCGTCAGATTGTAACTTCCATCATCGGTGTTTGATGGGGGATAAGCTATCTATTGTGATTTTTAGACAGCCTACAGAACCCCCTCCAAAGTTTTCGAAAGTTCGCGGTTGACTGGGACGAATTTTCGGAATACTTTGGATCTCAACTCTGATCTTGGAGCTGTTGATTCCTTGTTGTAAAGGAGTCGTTCTCTGCACTCGCTTCGAAGGCATCTTGGTTGAAGGGATTTGTCACATAGGGCCTGTGTGAAGGTATGTGCCATAATCCTGCTTCTGGAATGTTGGGGGTGGACCCTGCATTTTGAACTTGAGACGCGGACGTGACCTCGGCGTTCGGTTTTTTCATCGCGTGTCTGACCTCAGCATTTTGACTTGAAACGCGACTATGACTTTGGCGTTATCGTCTTTGCATCGCGGGTCTGACCTCGGCATTGTGGTTTTTGCGACGCGGGTCTGACCTTGGCGTTCTGACTTAAAACGCGGCTATGACCTTGGCGTTATCATTTTTTCGACGCTGGTCTGACCTTGGCGTTTCGATGTGAGACGCAGAGGTGACTTTCATGCATTTTTGACTAAATCTTTGAGACTTGTCTTCAGCTTATTCATTTCAAGTCTTGGCTCACGTCCATTAAGCTGGTGGGCCTGAAAACCTGCATAGGATTTTTGGCAAACCCTCAGCCATCAACGGATTTGATAAGCCTTTACCGACTACCGTTTGAATCGGGCTAGCATGTGGATTGTCTAAAGAATGAACCCTCTTAGACTTGATGCTATGATTTTGAATACATAGACTTTTGTCCTTTATACGGTGAAAGACTAACCGGCAATGCGTGTTAGGCGTAGGCTTATCCCTACTTAGGATTTAGGATAAAGTTCCCCATGCGTGTAAGGCATGGATTTGGGCGTTATTAATAACGACCCGCTACGATGTTGAATACGTAGACTTTGTTACTATTTCTTCCTGTGTTATATTTTCACTTGAAACACTGAAAGAAAATTGGAAGTGCCAGAGGTGCAGTATTAACTTGGCATGAATTTTAACTTGGCATGAATTTTTACTTAGAGTAAAATTCAGAAATTTTCTTTATTATCACTAGGATGATTCCAGAAAATCTTTAATCCGTTGGGGATTTCATAATGAAAACTTGCTATTCTTGTTGAAAAAGGATTAACAAGTTCATTGGGGGGTTTGACTGTTAGAGGTTTGATGTTAACCTAACAGTATTTTATGGACCTATCGCTCAATTGAAAAGAGTCGATAAGTTGATTGTGTCGTCAGAGGTGTGATATTAACTTGACGGAAAAGATATTGCGATCAGGGCAATTTTGTGGACTTATCGCTCTATTGGGGAGAGTCGATAAGTGGATTTGGTCGTCAGAGGTGTGATATTAACGTGACAGGAATGTGTTGCGATTGGAGCAACTTTGTGGACTTATCATCCTATTAAAAAGGATTGATAAGCGAATTGTCAGAGGTATGTGTTTGCGTCAAAAGTTGGTCTTGTCATGGAATTCATTATATCTTCGGTCGATTACAATAAATTCAAAAGAGACAGACTTTTTATAAGACTTCTTTTACACAACAAAAGAAAAATTACAACTCTTGAGAAACAAACGCAGGACCGTTGTTTGGATCGCTGCTTGCGTGGGATCTTTGCCTGTGCCGGGAGCGCTTTGACTCGTGGACCACCAAATCACAGATTCTGATTGAACCGTGAGGGGTTTAATGATTCTTCCTTCGTTTCGTCAGAGGTGTGATGTTAACTTGACAGGAATTTGTGGACCTATCGCTCTATTGAAGAGAGTCGATAAGTTGGTTTGGTCGTCAGAGGTGTGATGTTAACTTGACTGGTTTATGGGCTTATCGCTCTATTGAAGAGAGTCGATAAGTTGGTTTGGTCGTCAGAGGTGTGATGTTAACTTGACTGGTTCGTGGACCTATCGCTCTATTGAAGAGAGTCGATAAGTTGATTGTTGCGATCAAGGCAACTTTGAGGACCTATCGCTCTATTAGAGAGAGTCGATAAGTGGATTGTGTCAGAGGTGTGATGTTAACGTGACAGGATGATGTTGCGATTGGAGCAACTTTGTGGACTTATCATCCTATTGACGAGGATTGATAAGTGGATTGTCAGAGGTATAATGTTAACGTGACAGGATGATGTTACGATTGGAGTAACTTTGTGGACTTATCATCCTATTGACGAGGATTGATAAGTGAATTTGTCAGAGGTTTAGTGTTAACGTGACAGGATTTTGTGTTGCGATTAGAGCAACTTTGGGGACTTATCATCCTATTAACGAGGATTGATAAGTGGATTGTCAGAGGTTTGATGTTAACGTGACAGAGGATGTTGCGATTGGAGCAACTTTGTAGACTTATCATCCTATTGACGAGGATTGATAAGTGGATTATCAGAGGGTTGATGTGAGGATTGATAAGTGGATTGTCAGAGGTTTAGTGTTAACGTGACAGGAGGATGTTGCGATTGGAGCAACTTTGTGGACTTATCATCCTATTGATGAGGATTGATAAGTGGATTTTGTCAGAGGTTTGATGTTAACATGACAGGGATATGTTGCGATTGGAGCAACTTTGTGGACTTATCATCCTATTAACGAGGATTGATAAGTGGATTTTGTCAGAGGTTTGATGTTAACTTGACAGTAATATATTCTTGTTACTTGCACAAGATTTTAGGAATTAGCGTCTCGCTGGGGAAACTTGCTAAATGAGTTTATCATCAGGAACAATGAGTTTTGATACCTGTGATTTGAATTTCATTTTGAAGACTTAGTGTCCTGCTGGGGAAGATCACGATTTGAGCAATTTTGGGGACTTATCATCCTATTGACGAGGATTGATAAGTTGATTGTTGTCAGAGGTATATTGTTAACGTGACAAATTGGGAGTGATGCAAGTTGAATGCATACTCTGTGGGGATGATGATCGTCAGAAGTGTAATGTTAACTCGACGATGTGAAAGATTCGTTACTCTTAATCCAATGGATTCAAGTAACCAACCCCCAGTCTTGATTAAGACTTAGCAGGGGAAGAAAAAGAGGTAGACAAGGCACATTGCCTAGTGAGGCACTATCCATGAAGTCGAAATAGAGGCACATCACCTGATAGGCTATTATCTGATGAGTTTGACTATCAGAGGTAACTGTTAACGTGATAGTTTTTTGTAGACCCGTCATCCTACTTGAAGAGGATTGGCAAGAGAATTTGGAGGGAATGGACTATCAGAGGTAATCATTAACGTGATAGTTTTGATAGACCCGCCATCCTATTTGAAGAGGATTGGTGGGGGAATTTGGAGAAAGCAGACTATCAGAGGTGATCATTAACGTGATAGTTTTGATGGACCTGTCATCATATTGAAGCGGATTGACAAGTTGATGGACTATCAGAGGTAAATGTTAACGTGATAGTTTTGTGGACTTGCCATCCTATTGAAGCGGATTGACAAGTTGATGGACGTGATAGTTTTGGTAGATTCTGCGGTTGACAGAGGTATTCTATTAAACATAACAACTCAGAAAATTTATTACTCAAAATCCAATGAACTACAAATCAATCAACCCCCAGTCATGGGGAAAAAAGGTAGACATGGCACGTCGCCTAGTGGGCCACAATCTAACGAGCTTGACTATCAGAGGTAGTTGTTAACGTGATAGTTATTGGAGACCCGGCATCCTACTGAAGAGGATTAGCTTCAGTGGTCGTAGTATCTTCTGGTTCTGACTGGGAAGAATGAGCTTGGTCCGATTGCTCAGGAGAAGATTGGGCTTGGTCCGAACGAAAGCTTTGACGGACTCCCTCTTCTTTTGCTTAGTGGTGAGGAGGGTATGGATGGAGACTTCTGTATCCTCTTCAAAGAATCTTGACAGGAAGAGTCTCTCTAGATCCGCCCACTTTTGGATACATCCCGCAAGTAGTTTTCTGAACCATTCAAAGGCAACTCCCTTGAGGGTGCCAATGAATAATCGAGCCAGTATGGCGTCGTTTGATATCACATTTCCAGTCTGTGACTTGAAATGATAGATATGTTGGTTCGGTGATCCCGTGCCGTCAAAAGTTTGTAGCGTCGGGACTTCAAATTTTGGAGGATAAGGAGCTGCATCCCATTCGGCAGGGTAGGGCCTGACAACTCCCTCATCTTGGAGCTCGCTTCTGTTGGAAATGACATTAAGGCGGGCTTCCAATTCCTCGATTTTAGCCGCCTGAGGATTTTGCTCATACTCCGTCTCTCTTCCTTCATCAGAGGAAGATTCCAGGTTGTGGGCTTCTTGGTCAGAAGCCATGTCATCCACAATTTTTCCCTTCCCTTTGCTTGTGTGAGGTCGGGACGAAGACGTTCTTTCCCTTCGGGAAGATTCTTGCCTAAGTGGCGAATCTGTCTTCTGAGATTTGGCCTTGTCTGCGACGAGTTGAGTCAACAGGGCCAGGATTTCATTGATGGCCTCTTGCTGAGATTTGAGCATGGCCTCCTGCTCATCAAGTCTCTTCGCGAGATCTTCATGGTTTCCCGTCATATAAGCGTAGCTCTCATGTTCAACAAAAGAGCTTGATGACTGGGACTCTGCAATGGCTGAGTGTTCATCATCGGAATTGGTTCCTCTGGCCAAACTCCGATAGTTGACAGGGGGAATAGCTCCTGTTCACGTCCGAGTGCGTTGGTAGATTCCTTCAAACTCGTTAGCGATTTCTCTGACGGTCAGTGAACGACTTGCCTCAGAGTCATCCGAACTAGGACCTGAGGCTTTCCCTCTACCGATCACATTGATAGTGACCCCAGGATATTCGGTCTCTGGAGACTTCTTCCTGTGAGAACGTCGTTGTTGGTTGGACAAACCAACGTTCGTAAATTTGTTGAACACCAACAGTTGGGCCGCATATGAGCAGCATTGACATCCCGAGAGGACCGTAGGAATCCGTCGTTCACATTGGAACGAATGAATGACTTGTTGCATCAGTCTTTCTCTCGATATGAACTCTCTCAAATCTGTTGTAAAGATTCAAGGAGAATTACTCAGTGATTGTGAGGTTTGAATTGGACCCCCCAGTCCATGATTGGATAGGACTGGCTCTTGGTGAACATGGATCTGGTTGAGATGCCTTAAATCCATGAACTTCTTATATCCGCCCCTCGATATAGTCGCGCTACGCATGCCTGAGCTCCAGGTTTTGCTGGTGAAACGTACCCCTGAGGGCTGTGTTTAGCTTGGCTTATGCAGAGCTCGTGTTGAGGCTCAGAAACACGGAGCTCGTGTTGATTAGAGGATCGGCTGTTTTGGAGTTGTGCCGAAGCTAAGTCTTCTCCTTCAGAGAGGGGACTGTACGCGAAGGTCGCGTTTGGCACTTGAAACGCGAGGGTCGCGTTTTGGTTTGGCGACATGAGGGTCGCGTTCTTCATTGTCGACGCGAGGGTCGTATTTTGACTGGGAAACGCAAAGTTGCAGTTCGCGTTCAACGAAAGCTCGAGGTTCACGTTTTGGCTGTAAAACGCGCCATTGAGGGCCACGTTCAGTCTGGTTCTCGCGAAGCTCATGTTTGGGCTCATAAACGCGAAATTCAGGGTCGTGTTCAGGCTCACGAACGCGAATCTCGCGTTGGTTGGAGGATCGATTTTCTCGAAGTTGTGCTCGTTGGTGAGACCTTCTTCTTCGACGAGCAGCGTTCTTCTTGGCCTGTTTTAAGGCTTTTGCAGAGGCATCATCGGCATTTATGGAGCTCGTCTCCTCTCTAAGCCGTTTATGGCCTGAAGCACATCGTGTTGACGCGGATGTGGGACATTCAACTTGCTGGGCGAGTTCGGCTGAGGCTAAGCTCGCTCCTGAAGCAGAGTGACTGTTCGACAAATTGCGGCCAAAGGAGAGGACTTTCTTCGGCACTCCAGCAACAGTTAGAGATTTATTCTCCTTGGAGACTTTGTGGATCTTGCGCATAGCCTTGGGGCTAAGGGATCCGGAAGAGATAGCCTCCTCAAACTTGGCTTGATCAAACTCTACCACGAGAGTTTCAACAGTTGTTCCAGTGAGATGAACATCGGATTGCACCACCACTTCTTCGTCACAGAAGCTAGTCCCCAGCGAAGTCGCCATCTTTTGTTGGTAGGGAAAATTGTAAAGAGAAGAATAAAGAAAATTAAACTTTATTTCTTTGATTCCGATTACAATTCGATTACAAAAGAGAGGAGAACGAAATTGGTTCTTCCTCTTTGTTTAAAACTGGGTTCTTCACGGTGGCGATGGAGTG
>NC_033797.1:82578861-82683521 GCF_001876935.1 Asparagus officinalis | reverse complement strand
TCGGTTATAAGCCAAGGACAGAGGCTCCCTGTTGCTGAAGTTGAAGATGATCTTCGTTGGAAGATGATGTCGATCTCCTCAAAAGCCTGTCTCCAGTGGTCGATCCAAGCCAAGAAAATCGAACCGAACCCCAAGCCCCTCTTACAGTTCTTGGAACTAGAAAATCTCCAACCGAAAGGGACCCCTAACTCAGTTGAGTTTACCCTATTTATAGGGAATTAAGGGGCATAACCGCCCCCTTAATTCTCTCCATAATGGGGTGTAACCGCCCCCAAATCGTGGGAAACGGTTTTAGAACCGTTCAGCTCATGTTGAATGAGTCAAACGCCCACGTTGGCGTTCAGGACCCTAACTTCGCCTCTTAGAATTGAGACACGGAGTTGGGTACCCGCAGGGCGTAGAAAAACGCGAGGGTCGACCTTGGCGTTTTTGCTGTTGTGACGCGGGGTTCGACCCTGGCGTTTTGATGTTGTAACACAGGTTTCGACCTTGGCGTTTTTGATGTTGTAACGCGGGGTTCGACCCTGGCGTTTTGATGTTGTAACGCGGGTTTCGACCTTGGCGTTTTTGATGTTGTAACGCGGGCTTCGACCCTGGCGTTTCTGATGTTGTAATGCGGGGTTCGACCCTGGCGTTTTGATGTTGTAACGCGGGTTTTGACCTTGGCGTTTTACTGTTGATACACGGGGAGGACCTCCGCGTCTTGCCTTTGTCATAGCGTTGCAAAGATCATTGTCTTGTAATCTTCGTCTTGGCTCCTTAAGAATATGAGAGTCGTCAGATTGTAACTCCCGATGTTGATTGTGAAGGCCGTTGATTAGAGCTTTCATCAGTTGTCGTGAAGGTCGTCAGATTGTAACCTTCAGCGATCTACGTAAAAGTCTTCAAATTGTAGCCTTCTGGAAGTCGTCAGATTGTAACTTCCATCATCGGTGTTTGATGGGGGATAAGCTATCTATTGTGATTTTTAGACAGCCTACACTAGTATTTATTTCTTCTCAGTCTAATACGTCGTGGGCTTGTTCACGTTCTGATTCTCTGGTATTTTAGGAAGCGGGGCGTGACAGTAATCTATTTACTCTCTCAGGTACAACAGTGATAGGAGATGCAGCGGTTGGAACTGATGGAAGTGGTGGAGACCCTTGTGAGCACACTGGGTTATGGCATTGGCGACTTGAGCACATCTTAGAGAAGTGTCTAGATCTGCTTGGTAATGAAGGTTTGCTGAAGAACATGAAGAAACCTTGCATGGACTTTTGTGAGGATTGTGTATACGGAAAGACACACATGGTCCAGTTCTTGAAAAGCAAGCACAAGAGCAGATATAAATTAGACTATGTGCATACAGATATTTGGGGTCCGACTCAGACAACTTCCAAGGATGGTTCCAAGTATTTTGTCTTATTCATAGACGACTGTTCTAGGTATACTTAGATTTATTTTCTTAAGCATAATAATAAGGCATTCGAGACATTCAAGAAGTGGAAAACAATGGTTGAGAATAGGACATGCAAGAAATTAAAGATACTGAGATCTGATAACGGTGGAGTGTACAGACGGTGCTTTCAAGTAGTTCTTTGATCAGGAGGGTATTGCTCGACTCTGGACAGTCAGGTCTACACTACAGCAAAATGGATTCGCGAAGAGACTAAACCGTACATTGCGGGAGAAAGCAATGAGTATGCGATTACATGCTGGTTTGGGCAAAGAATGGTGGGCAGAAGCGGTTGCTACAGCTTGTTACATAGTAAACTATTTTCCACATTCAACATTAGATGGTGATGTACCCTATCGGGCATGGTCAGGGGAGCATGCATATTATGATAGGCTCAGGATTTTCGGATGTACTGCCTACTATCACGTTAATGAGAGAAAGCTTGACGGGAGGGCCAAGAAAACAATATTCTTGGGGTATGTAAAGGGCGTAAAAGGCTATCGCCTTTGGTGTACAGAAGAATCCAAGTTCGTGATCAGCATAGATGTTATCTTTGATGAGAAATCCATAATTACCAGGACATCCAAGAATAGTGGTGTTGGGACTGTTGGGACTTTAAAGTCCCAGGTGATTGAAATAGAGCCTAAAGACCAACCAGGTTCTAGTCATATTCAAGAGGAGGATCATGAAGATGATGATCTTGAACAGGAGGAGGTTCAACAAGAAAATGTACAAGTATTACAACAGCAGCAGCTCAAAGATAGTTTGGCTTCCACTAGGCCAAGGTGAGCATACAAGCAGGTTTAGAAGCTGGGGTCAGATCAGTCTTTGAAGCACTATAGGCAAGTAAATTTGGTTGAGTACGCACTCTCGATGGAGGATGATGAGCCAGTCACCTTCAAAGAAACTATTCGGGATAGGGATAGTGAGAGTTGGTTGGCTGCGATGGAGGAAGAGATGAAATCTCTCCGGAAGAACCAAATATAGGAGGTGGTCCCATTGCCCATAGGGAAGAAAGCTATTGGTTGTAAGTGGGTGTACAAGAGAAACGAGGATCCTTCTGAGATTGGAGGTACAAGGTTAGACTAGTGGCTAAGGAGTTTGCAATAAGAGAGGGTGTGGATTACAATGAGATTTTTTCTCCAATGGTGAAACACACTTCTATTTAGATGCTATTGAGTATTATTGTTCATGGTGAACTTGAGCTGGAACAACTCAATGTCAAAACAGCCTTCTTACATGGAGACTTGGATAAAGAGATCTATATGCATCAACCTGAGGGTTACAAGGTTGAGGATAAAGAGAATCATGTATGTCGCTTGAGAAAATCACTTTATGGATTGTAACAATCTCCTCGGCAATGATACAAGCGATTTGACTCCTTTATGCTAAAGCATGAGTCCTCCAGGAGCAACATGATTATTGTGTCTACATTCAAAAGCTTCGTGAATGTGACTATATCTATCTTTTTTTATATGTTGATGGCATGCTTATTGCTTCGAGGAGCAAGGTGGAGATAGTTAGGTTGAAGTCTCAACTTGGTAAAGAGTTCAATTTAAAGGATATGGGCGCTACTAAGAAAATACTGGGAATGGATATTAGAATAGAGCGAGCAAATCAACGATTGTTCTTGAGTCAGAAGGACTACATTAAGCGGGTTATCACCAGGTTTAGGATGCAGAGTGCTAAGTCGGTGGTGACTCCATTGGCTCCACACTTCAGACTCTCAGGTAAACAATCTCCTACTATAGCAGAAGAGAAAGCACACATGTAGCATGTACCTTATGCTAGTGTAGTTAGCAGTTTAATGTACGTAATAGTATGTACACATCTAGATATTTCACAGGTGGTCAGTGTTATTAGTAGGTTCATGGCAAATCCGGGAAAGGTACATTGTGAAGCAGTGAAATGGGTCTTGAGGAACTTGAAGGGTATAGTTGATACGGGTCTGTGTTTTGGTGGAGATACATGTCGGTTTGACGGGTTTGTGGACTCATATTATACAGGCGATCTAGACAGACAACGATCTACTACTGCTTATGTATTCAAAATACATGATGCTCTAGTTAGTTGCCGATTGATGTTACAGGCTACAGTGGCACTTTTTACTACAGAGGCTGAGTACATGGCCATGATAGAGGGATGAAGGAAGTATTGTGGTTGTGGGGTCTGTTAGACAATTTAGGGTTTAAGCATGACTGTATGAACTTGTGGTTTGATAGTCAGAGTGCGATTCATTTGGCTAAGAATAAAGTTCATCATGCTCGTACCAAGCATTTTGATGTCATGTATTATTTTGTGCGGGATGTCATAGAGGAAGGTGATATTTCTCTTATGAAGGTACACATGAATGAGAATCCAGCAGACATGTTAACCAAGGTGGTGACATGCAACGAGTTTTAGCATTTCTTCGACTTGCTTAATATCAGCCTGTGTTGATCTGCCCAAGAGGGCAATCAACAGAACTACGATTAGCTTGATCCCGGTCAGAGGGTACATAGGTAGTCATGGTATAATGGTACACATGGTTTGGCCTGTTTGGTGTTCGTGGTGTTCTTCTGGTATTCGTCCATAATTTGAGGTTTATCAAATGATGTATGAGGTGGATAATTAAAGAGAACGGTGGCGGATCTCACATGCGTTGAGAGGCGAGGCGAGGAAGCCCACCTGCGGGCGAGGTGCGAGCGAATGAGGTGAGGAAGCCCTGGAGCTCGCCTGATCGTCTAGAGGTGGGGCGAGGAAGCTCGCCTGCAGTCGAGGTGCGGGCGAGGCGTGGGCGAGGCGCCGGCAAGGGAGCTTGCCTGATCGTGTGGATGGACCTGATCTCGCGTGACAGAGTCGAGGAAGCTCGCCTATCATTTGTGCGAGCGAATGAGGTGAGGAAGCCCTGGAGCTCGCCTGATCGTCTAGAGGTGGGGCGAGGAAGCTCGCCTGCAGTCGAGGTGCGGGCGAGGCGTGGGCGAGGCGCCGGCAAGGGAGCTTGCCTGATCGTGTGGATGGACCTGATCTCGCGTGACAGAGTCGAGGAAGCTCGCCTATCATTTCGCGTGGAGTGGAAGCCAGCTGGAGATCACCCTAGGGTTTCCCTATAAAAGGGAAACCCTGTTCACGAGAGGAGTTAAGACTCATCTCGCGGTTCTCAAACTCAAAGGCGATTTGAGAAGCAATTTTTCGGTCAAGCAAAATTGAGATTGAGGTGATTTATTCAGTTGAATAAATCACACACGGTACTGTAGAGAGATCTCAAGTTTGAGAACTTCTCTTTGCAAGTTTGTAATTTCTTATGGTTAAATAAGAAATTATTTGTGTGGCTCCCGTGGGCGTAGGCAAGTTTGCCGAACCACGTAAATCTATTGTCTCGTCTGATTTGCTTATTGTTTTATCTGTGTATTCGTTATTGCATGTTGGTTGTTCTCTCTCGGGTTGATTTGCTTCCGTGACGGTGTGGGCGCTCCCTTGTTCCAACCAGGAATGGAGGAAGTGGATGAGGAAAGTGAGGGGAGTGGGGAGAGGGAGGTTGAAAAGAAAGAGAGAATTAGTTTTTTATGCAAATATTTTAAATTCGAGAATAAACTTGTAAGTGTGAGAGGTATGAAGGGTATATATGCAAAGTTTCATAATTTTCTAGCACAAATCAAATTTCCAGCGACTGGAGTAGGTTTAAGTGGTTAATTGTGTCAATAAATAAGTATTATTATCGCCTGCATCATTTTCTAGGCCCTATTGATCAGAGTGTGTCACTTTATAGGCTAAATTGATATTTTGACCGTTCAAAATCCCCAATTTAAGATATGCTCCAAATTTTAGAACTAGGGTTTCCTCAATCTTGGAACGACCTTTTATATATTCCATCCAAAATTCTTAGTTAAGCAACAGCAGCCGCTAAATAACAGCTAATCGAATTCACATGACCCCCAAATCAAATTAGTCTCTATGGTGACGAACTTTTGCACCTATTTGCGCCATTGCTCAAGATGGAGGGGGCAAAAAAACCCAAAGAGACGCGGGAGTATGAGCCAAATTAGTTAGGTAAGTCAACAAAGATACCAGTATGATAATTTAGCCCATCCACAGAAGACACCGAGAGTCCGATAGCACTAGTATATCTCTCAACAGAAAGATAGCATGTTTTCAAACAGTATCATATGGGCCTATAATGGCCTTAAATAGTGTTGGCTTGAACTAGACAAGAACTGCATCAATCTGCAAGCTTACGAGTCCAATCTTAA
This sequence comes from Asparagus officinalis, assembly GCF_001876935.1. Lineage (NCBI taxonomy): Eukaryota > Viridiplantae > Streptophyta > Magnoliopsida > Asparagales > Asparagaceae > Asparagus > Asparagus officinalis. The sequence goes on along the minus strand of NC_033797.1, from coordinate 82,677,857 downwards.
ATAATTTCTGAAAGCGATAAGCCAGCACATTAATGAAGGTGTATCTGGTGATGCTGATTCAGCAGATGATGTCCTCCTCTAGTTTCACTGTTAATAATATCAGCATCTTTCATAATACAACGCACTGTGGGCCATTGAGTGAGAACTCAATAGAGTAACCATCGCGATGCCGCCCAAAATTTCAACCACGTACTCATAACTTCAAAAGTTGCTTTCCCTTTTTCTTCAAATTATGAATAGTTGTGCATTAGATGAATATCCAGAACGTGGGATCTTCGATTTCCTATCAAAATTATGGGATAGGAGCTCCACTCATTAAACATTGCGTAGGCTCCCCACAATAAAGTTAGGTTTATAATTAACTTTAAATAAGGTTAGTGATTAACTACTGATATAGTGATCTTGACGATTATGACTTTCACCCTCTTTGTTTACAAGATGTAGAGGAAAGTAATTGAAAGCAAGAGGATTGGTAATTGGAATTTACCCATGTATGAAATTAATTTTATATTTAACAGCAGAATAATGATATTAGGAGTGAGCGAAAAGTTCTGTTGATCTTAACAAATTTTGGGTAAAAATAATTTAACTTGTATTACACCAATGGCATATAATCCACCTGATCCTATGTTGATCAAGTTATAGACGAGCCAGATAATATAATTATTAAATTGATTTGATATGGATGATATGGATCAAGGTCCTTGATATGTTAGATAATTGTTGTGCGCGGCGGAAACCAAAACCAAACCGACGACGTGCTTTGAGAAACCAAATCAAACAAATGAACGAGAGAGAAAGGCCAAACGAACCAAAAATAACGGCACAAACACAAACAACCAGTTTTAACGTGGTTCGGCAAGTTGCCTACGTACACGAGGCAATAAGGGAATGAAGTTTTCACTAATAGAGAAGAAAATTACAAACTGAGATTACAAATCACTCAAAACAATAAACTAATCTCACCAACAAAACTCTTAATCTCTCCAAATAAAACCTTAAACAAATAGCTCAGAAAATACCTCTTTTATGTGCTCCAAATATCCCCCAAACAATCACCAATCAAAGCCAAAGAAACCCTAAAACATGTTTGATATTTATACCAAACTCAAATCCCAAACAGAACAGGAAACAACAAAACAGGCTCAGACCCAACTCACGGTCGACCGCCGCACTACGTGCGGTCGACCGTATCCAACGATCGAGACATAAAATCGACTACAGGGTCGTGCGGTCGCCCGCCGCGCCACTCGCGGTCGACTGTCAAAAGGCCTGATTCATACGCAGGATTTGTGCACGAATTCGGTCGACCGGCCTTGCACCGCGGTCGACCGCCAAACACCAAAACATAACCTGAGCTCCAAAACCTGTTCTTCTCCAATTCTTTCGCCGATTCTATAATTTTCCACCTCGTCGAAGTTTCTTCCAAAAACTAAGCCGACACTAACCAAATCAAATGTCTCACTTGTTGCGTCCAGTACGAAGTGAAACAAAATCACGACAACAGATTCCATCCACGACAAGTCAAGACCCAAATGAGAATGCGAACAAACTCCAAAACATCGGTATCAACCCATCAAATCAGCTGCATCAAAACTGATTGCCTACGTATCCTCTTGCCAAAGGAATCAAACATTCATGTAGTTCTCCCAACGACCTTCAAATGCCCTCAATCAAATAGAAAAGTTCTCAACTCTTCACCAACAAATATGCGGCTGATAATTCTCCAAATGGCCCCAAAGTGAAACAAATCAAACACCTCCAACTGAGGTGAATCAATGGCCGTATCTAAATGAGAACTATATCCACCAGCTGCACTGGAATCAACCAACTCATCATCTGCATCCAAATTCAAATGATCTCCAATCTGTGTCACCTCAGCTGGAATCCCAAATGATACAGTATAATCTGGAGTATGTGGAGTAAACTCCACCCAATATGGAGTAGCATCACCCTCCATCTGCTATGATATCCAAATGATCTGATCAACACTCTCCATATACTGTGAGTCAAAAGTGACATACCTGCTTAGAAAAAAAAAATCAGAGGTCTCCCAACTAATAACCAAACGAGCATCTGAATCCCAAACATGTAATTGGATCAAATCTCACATCCTCGATGTGACCAAATACTGGGTAACCAAACATCCAATGTAACCTAAAATCTGAAGCAGCTCCACCAAATCCAAAATCTCTAAACGCAGTAGTCGGCAACTTATGACTAAGATGACCCAAATATGTCGAAGCTCCAAAACTCCTCTGCAATCCAATGCTTGACAACCAACATCGATCCTCCTCCAGCAAGGAATGACCCATCAAAAACTATCATCTCATCTCGTCGTCCTAATGTTTCCTCTCCAATGAAGTGTCTCAAACTGCTGTAAGCTCGGTATAAATGCAGAAATAGGTCCCTCTTGTACCTCCTTCTAAAATCAGAATGAAGTACCTTCACCTTTCTACCAATACACTTGTTCAACATGTTAGAGACTACGAAGACTTTATCCAGTCGGAATTTGGTTGCAACCCAAGCATGCCTAGAACAGCCACCAACAAAGGAAACTAAAATATCAAATACCTCCCAATGATGCCTCCTTGGAAGGCTCCCAAATACTTAAATGAACACTACCTAAAAAGTCCCCTCGATCGATGGATAGAAGTGCCAAACTCCACATTGGTCTTCTTGCTCATACCAATGTACTCATAGGACTTCAATTTGTATGTCAAAGCACTTCTCAATAATCCAATGCACTGTATCAACAATTAAATAACCCAGCCTAAAATCATTCTTTCTCGACCATCTTTCTCAAAGCACCAAAACAAATGCGGAACAAACAAAGAATAGATCCAAACTGATAAAGGAGAGATGTTTACCAAAAAGATCTCACATTTATCTTCAAACAAAGCCCTAGTCGAACTTCCAAAGTTATCTACTCTTCCAAATTGTCCAAGAATGAAGAATAGATCCAAACTGATAAAGATAGAATTTTTACCTCCAATTGAAATCCTAACAAGAGTCTCCGAAAGATCTCATCCCACACAACGGTAGACAAGATCACCAATAGTGAAAATCCCACAAGACGGTAGACAAGCCTCCAAAACGATCTACTCCTCCAAATAGCCTAAGCGTAGCCCGAGCTCTGATACTAATTATTGTGCGCGGCGAAAGCTAAAACCAAATCGACGACGTGCTTCGAGAAACCAAATCAAACAAACGAATGAGAAAGAAAGGCCAAACGAACCAAAAATAATGACACAATTACAAACAACCAATTTTAACATGGTTCGGCAAGTTGCCTACGTCCACGGGGAAAGAAGGGGATAGAGTTTTTACTAATAGAGAAGAAAAGTATAAACTGAGATTACAAATCACTCAAAGTAATCAACTAATCTCACCAACAAAACTCTTAATCTTTTCAAATAAAACCCTAGACAAATAGCTCAAAAAATACCTCTTTTCTGTGCTCCAAATATCCCCAAATAATCACGAATCAAAGCCAAAGAAACCCTAAAACATGTTTTTCTGTGCTCCAAATATCCCCCAAACAATCACCAATCAAAGCCAAAGAAACCCTAAAATGTTGCTGATATTTATACCAAACTCAAATCCCAAACAGAACAGGAAACAACAAAACAGGCCCAGACCGCGACTCACGGTCGACTGCCGCACCACGTGCGGTCGACCGGATCCAACGATCGAGACATAAAATCGACTACATGGTCATGCGGTCGACCGCCAAAAGGCCTAATTCATACGCAGGATTTGTGCACGAATTCGATCGACCGGCCTTGCACCGCAGTCGACCGCCAAACACTAAAACAGAACCTGAGCTCCAAAGCTTGTTCTTCTCCAATTCTTTCGCTGATTATACAATAAATAAATTTGATATCAATTAAATATAGAGTAAATTTTACAAAACCCTTAAAAAGTTTCGTCTCTTTTGAAATAACACGGAAATTCCAACAGCTTTTAAAAATGTAACACTTAATCTCAAAAAAGGATTATCTGATTATCTGCAAATCGGGTGATGGAATCATTTCGATATTATTGTTGAGTCCTCTTGTTTTGATGATGCTTTAACAAACAATTTACCACTGATCTTGTTTTCAGTATCTTGTTTAGTGTTGTTTGAGCATATACAGGTATATACAAGAATTTGACATACAACTCATTTATTGAAGCCATGCACATCTCTAGTCAATTCAAGCCCAGACTTCAGAAGAATTCTTCTTGGTATACTTAGTATAGGTTTATATATTGTGTGACACTCTATGAGCTTAAATACACACACATACATCATTTATGAATTTTTCATTAAAACAAAGGTTTTTATGCAAAATACATTCAAATATGTTTTGGGTCATATAAACTATGTTAATATCCTTTACTATACCCATATAAAGTATATACAAGTTTTCATTTGTTGATTTGAACCAAAATGACAAAAACAACATGTTTTGAAAAACATGTATTTTAGCCTTTTTTGCATATTCAAATGTTTTTACAAATGGGAAGAGCTATTTGAAAAATTCCTTTTCCAACATATTCATTTTCATGTTCATAAACGTTTCCCAAAGTTTTACATTTTTTGGAAATTATTTGCTATTTTTAATAGAGCTTCAAAAATCATCTTCAGAACTGATTCTGGCAGATTTCTTGTGATCAGTCGACTGATGTGTCGACTGAAAAATATGGCTAGAATATTCATTTAGCCTCTGCTCCATTTTAGTCGACTGATGTGTCGACTGACCATGTCAGTCGACTGATAAGTTTTCATCAGTCGACTAAAAAGCTGGCATTTGAACTTAACGACCAGCTCATCAGTCGACTGGCGCCGCCCGTCAGTCGACTGATAAGCTCTCCAACGACTAGTTCTGAGAAAAATCTGGTTCTTGATTTTTGGGATATTTTGCTGGTCTTCATTGGGTTTTGTGCACTGTTTTCTCTTCCTATATAAACCCCCAATGTCTTCTTCCGCAAATGCAGTTTTTTCATGTGTTTTTAACAAAAGTTTAAAAGATTATCAAAGTTTGTTTAAGAGTTTTAGTTTGGTTTAACAAGAGGTGGCTTGCTCTTCAAATTGAGGAATTCATCCTCAATCTTCTTCAACCTCTCTTGTGTTTTATAGAGAAGTTTTATAAATCTATTCTCTAGCAATTTGTCCTTGATTATTTATACATTATTATTGCTAGTTTGTTAATTGAGTTAGATTTCATTTATTCTCTTTTATCACACTTATCCACATTTGAGCTTATAGTATTTCATACAATATATTGTTGGATAGTAGTGTGTGATTTAGTGATATTAGGATTCATTGAGTTCTCATCAATTGTAGAGAACATCCATTACTGTAATTATGCTTATTGTGAGGTTCACTTTGTAATCCACTTGTACACCGAGAGAAGTGTGTGGCGAGAGTTGGGGATCATCCCAAGAGGAGTAGCGTCGGTTGACGAACCTAGGGAGAGATTATATCCGAGCATTTGAGGGAGACACGTCTAGTTCCAACACTTAGTGGGTGTAGAGTGGGATTACAAGAGTGTTGATTGTAAAGTTTTCGGTTAGCTAGAAAACCGAGTGTGAGGTGTAAACGTTATTCGGGTAAGCGTAGAAAACCCGGTTGTGATAGTGGATTTCTCCCTGGGAGTGGGGAGCGGAGACGTAGGACGGAAGATCCGAACTCCGTGATCATATTGTGTGTTTGCATTGTTTATTTGTACACTATCACTCTTGTTTTGTTTATGTCTATTTCACCCTTGTGTTAAGTTGTATATCCTCGCATATATCATACAGTATATCTCATTGGTAGAATATATCACCTTAGTTATATTGCTTATATCACATTGTATATCTATCTTGCAAGAATAATTTGTTAATAAGTTTTTAATTAGCATAAAATAGGATTAGATTATCATAAGATCCTAATCACCCCCCCTCTAGGGTCCAACAATTGGTATCAGAGCTTGGTGCTCTTTGATTTAAGGTCTAATCGCCTTGAGTTAAAGATCCAAGTTATTTTTTATGATAATCTTGTTTTGATTGCATTTGTATCTTGCTTGTATATTTTTACAAATTATGAATATGAATGATGCATCTTGTTTAGGCTATGATTCTAATATTAGTCCTAAATTCAATGTTTTTTCCTATGCTCAATGGTGTTTTAGATTCAAATTATTTGTTCAATCTAAAAATATTGATTTATGGGAAGTCATTGATTGTGCTTATATTGTACCCACATTGGAGAAATCCAAGTGGAGCAAACATAATAAAAATATGTTTATTATGAACAAGTTTATGTTATAATTTTTATTAAATGCATTTAATTCATTATTGTCTAACAAACTTGATTCTTTTGATAGCGCTTATACATTGTGGAAATTCATAGAAGCGCATCAAGGGGACTTGGAGGCTTTCTTTTGATAGCGCTTATACATTGTGGAAATTCATAGAAGCGCATCAAGGGGACTTGGAGGCTATCCGACAAGCTTTGGAGGATCCGGCTTCAAGTTCATATGGAGCATCATGCACACGACCACTAGGCGATAGCCCTAGTGAGGTTTGCAAGTTCGAATCTATTAATGATTTACCTACCCTAGTGAGGTTTGCAAGTTCGAATCTATTAATGATTTACCTAATGATGAACTTGCTTGTGCTAGTAAAAAATTATTGCATGCCTACAACAAATTGCACAAAGATTTTATTGATTTACAAAGCAAGCATGATGCATTAAAATCCGATCATGAGTTATTTATTGATTTACAAAGCAAGCATGATGCATTAAAATCCGATCATGAGTTATTAGCTTCTAAGTTTGAAACTATTCATGATTCTTTAATTTCAAATGTTGCTAGTTTAACTCATGAAAAAGATAATGCCATATTTGAAGTAGAGAACATGAAAAATAAAGTTGCTTCTTTTGCAAATAATTATAGATGTTCCACTTCTAATAAAAATGCATATGTGCCTAATGATGAGTTGAATGTTGTTAAAAATCGCATTTCATCTTTAGATTCAACTTTAAAAACATGCATCAATAATCATAAGATGCTTATAAATATGTGTGCCAAGACTAAGTCAAAATCATCTACTCATTATGCACACATGTATAGCAAAACTTATAAGTGTTCTATATGCGGCTGTCAAAGTTATTTAGCTAAGTTTTGTTATGATGCACACGAACATAAGAATTCTAATGCTTCTTGTGCATCTCATGTAGCTTCTTCATCTTATACACTTATACATTCACATGCTTATTCTCACAAAATTCATCCTAAGCATGCTAGTGTGTTCAAGTGTGATCATTGTGGTCGTTTTGGTCATTTGGCCAAATATTGTTTTGATTTAAAAAATAAGTCTTATTTGCCAAATGTTTCTAGTAGACCACATGTTTATAAATTTAATGTTTATGGTATATTTGGACACATAGGAAAATTTTGTTTTGATAATGTTTCACATTTGCAAAAAGTTTCAAATAATTCATCTATGTTTGCAAATGTTTCTAATATTTTCCGTGCACAATCATTTGGTCAACACAAATTATTTCAACCTTATCATTGCACAAATTGTAATCGTAAAGGTCATTTATACAATTTTTGTTTTGACTGTATCCGTGCACAAAACACGCCCCAATGGGTTCATTACCCTAGGGCCTTGGATTAAAAGATGGGAGTCATGTCCAAAATTCTTTCAGCACCAAAAATACTTGAGTGCCTTTACAAAATTAATTTGAGTTTCTTTTATGATTTTTGTCTTATAGGATATGTTTCAAATTGTTTTGTAAAATTACTATACACATAAATTTTTTGAAAACTTTTTATGTTTATTGAGATATGGTTGATATGTAGTTTTATAGGAATAATTAATATCATATAGGCTTTTAAACATTTAAAAAAAATTACAAACTCTTTTAAAATAGTCTATATAACTGTTTTTTAGCACTTCAGTCGATAAATCAGCTGACTGATGACATCAGTCGACTAGTATGTCAACTGACGAACTCGCTAAAGCAGAGTTAGGTTTACGGTTAAAAATTTTGATGTTTTGATTGAATCCGACCCGCTTCGCCCAGCTTTCCTGTCTGCTCATCTCCTTGAGAGATTGAATCTCGACCGTTCATCTCTCCTCATATCTCATCATCCCCAATTCTTCCTCAACTGATCGAGTTCTCCCTATTTCAGTCGACGAAACCCTCATTCTCTCCTCCGGCGATCACTATCTCTCTGTCCCCTCGTGGCCGGAGCTTCCTTCTCAGGTATTTTATCTGCTCTTGAAATCTCTATCTATCTATTATCATGAATCGAAGCCATAAACGACCTAGGTCAAATCGTAGCAAGGCTTCATCCTCTCCAAACCCTGCTCCAAACCCTAATGTCCCAAACCCTACAACTGAAAATGTTGTGATCTATGAAAATCAACTACTCTCTCCCTCTCTTCTTGGTAAATATCGTGACCTCTGCCGATTAAAAAATTTTCTCGGCAGATATGTTAATTTTGATGAGTGTAAACATCTAAAAGTCAATATTGTTCTTAAGGATGTTGTCTTATATCACTTATTTGACTCCACAAATGCTCTACCATATTATCCATATCTCATACTGCTCTTTTATGCAAATCTACAAGTCATCTCTTCCAACCCTCGCACTCCTATTATCACATCTGTCGTTAAGGGTCGTCATCTATCCTTTACCGCAAACGAGCTTGCAGAGATTCTCGGGATTCCTAGGGGGGACACTCATCTTTCTGAAATCGATTTTGCCGACCCAGCTATTGTTCCACTAGTTCTCCTTCATGGTCGTCATCCTCCTCTTGACCCCCACAACACCACCTTCCTCGCAAAGGTTATTGGGAGAATCCTTAGCTATAACTTGATCCCCAAGACTGGGGGTTATGATCATTACTTCCAAGACCTAGCTTGTGCCATCTATGGGATTATAGGTTCTAAAAATCTCTTATGGGGGAAAATCATCTTTGACTTCATGGCCTCCTCTCATACAAAATTCCTACCCTTCGGAGCCATCCTCTCCACTATATTCAAGCATTTTGATGTCGATGTTTCAAATGAGCCTTCTATCAGGATTCATCCTTTCATTGACTCAGCCGCTCTTAACCGTATGGGTATCCCTCCAACCCAATACGCTCTCGATATACTTCCATCTCCAGAACCACCTCCTCCATCTTCAAAGCCTGTAGATTCTGCTGATTCCTCCTCATCTGATACATCCTACAAGCCTCCTCGCTTCTCTCCATCTACTTCATCTCATCCCTCTGAGTCCTTGATTCTTGAGCGACTAGGTGGCATCGAGCGCACTCTCTCCATCTACTTCATCTCATCCCTCTGAGTCCTTGATTCTTGAGCGACTAGGTGGCATCGAGCGCAGACAGGAGGAGCTGGCAGGAACTCTGAGTCCTTGATTCTTGAGCGACTAGGTGGCATCGAGCGCAGACAGGAGGAGCTGGCAGGAAGTGTTCATGGCTTGGGGTGCCAAGTTGAGAGCTTGGGGCACGAACTCACAGAGATTCTCACCATCTTGAAGCCATCTCAGGGATCGGGACCCTCATCTACTTGATGTAGATTTTATTTGTTTTATCACCTGTTATGTATTTTGGATTATGATTGGGGAAAACTATGTTATGTAGCACTTTGTTTATATGATGATTTATGTGTTTTGGTATCTTATGTGATGGTTTATATGTTTGACACCTTTGTGTGTTTGATGCCTACGCATACATGCATGGATATGATGATTAATATGCTTGTTCTCCATATACTATTATTTCACAAATATTTTTTGCATCTTCTAACCACTCTTACAGGCATTTAAATAGGGGGAGAATCCCTATTTGTCTTCTCACCCATGCTCATTCTTAGGGGGAGCCTCTCTAGCTGCCACCTTTCCCTCTTTTTGATGTTGCCAAAGGGGGAGAAAGTATAAGTATGACTTGGTTGGTTTGTGAGTATAATTGCAACTTTTTGTGTATTTAAAATCAGTGGAATTATTGAACCATTATTCACACTAGTAAATTGTTTGTCATCATCAAAAAGGGGGAGATTGTTGAGTCCTCTTATTTTGATGATGCTTTAACAAATAATTTACCACTGATCTTGTTTTCAGTATCTTGTTTAGTGTTGTTTTAGCATATATAGGTATATACAAGAATTTGACATACAACTCATTTATTGAAGCCATGCACATCTCTAGTCAATTCAAGCCTAGGCTTCAGAAGAATTCTTCTTGGTATACTTAGTATAGGTTTATATATTGTGTGACATTCTATGAGCTCAAATACACACACATACATCATTTATGAATTTTTCATTAAAACAAAGGTTTTTATGAAAAATACATTCAAATATGTTTTGGGTCATATAAACTATGTTAATATCCTTTACTATGCCCATATAAAGTATATACAAGTTTTCATTTGTTGATTTGAACCAAAATGACAAAAACAACATGTTTTGAAAAACATGTATTTTAGCCTTTTTGCATATTCAAATGTTTTTACAAATGGGAAGAGCTATTTGAAAAATTCCTTTTCCAACATGTTCATATTCATGTTCATAAACTTTTCCCAAAGTTTTATATTTTTTAGAAATTATTTGCTATTTTTAATAGAGATTCAAAAATCATCTTCAAAACTGATTCTGGCAGATTTCTTGTGATCAGTCGACTGATGTGTCGACTGAAAAATATGGTTGGAATCTTCATTTAGCCTCTGCTCCATTTTAGTCGACTGATGTGTCGACTGACCATGTCAGTCGACTGATAAGTTTTCATCAGTCGACTGAAAAGCTGGCATTGGAACTTAACGACCAGCGCATCAGTCGGCTGGCGCCGCCCGTCAGTCGACTGATAAGTTCTCCAACGGCTAGTTCTGAGAAAAATCTGGTTCTTGATTTTTAGGATATTTTGCTAGTCTTCGTTGGGTTTTGTGCACTGTTTTCTCTTCCTATATAAACCCCCCAATGTCTTCTTCAGCAAATGCAGTTTCTTCATGTGTTTTTAACAACAGTTTAAAAGATTATCAAAGTTTGTTTAAGAGTTTTAGTTTGGTTTAACAAGAGGTGGCTTGCTCTTCAAATTGAGGAATTCATCCTCAATCTTCGTCAACCTCTCTTGTGTTTTATAGAGAAGTTTTCTAACTCTATTCTCTAGCAATTTGTCCTTGATTATTTATACATTATTATTGCTAGTTTGTTGATTGGGTTAGATTTCATTTATTCTCTTTTATCACACTTATCCACATTTGAGCTTATAGTGTTTCATACAATATATGATTGGATAGTAGTGTGTGATTTAGTGATATTGGGATTCATTGAGTTCTCATCAATTGTAGAGAACATCCATTACTGTAATTGTGCTTATTGTGAGGTTCACTTTGTAATCCACTTGTACACCGAAAGAAGTGTGTGGCGAGAGTCGGAGATCGTCCCAAGAGGAGTAGCGTCGGTTGACGAACCTAGGGAGAGGTTGTATCTGAGCACTTGAGGGAGACACATCTAGTTCCAACACTTAGTGGGTGTAGAGTGGGATTGTAAGAGTGTTGATTGTAAAGTTTTCGGTTAGCTAGAAAACCGAGTGTGAGGTGTAAACGTTATTCGGGTAAGCGTAGAAAACCCGGTTGTAATAGTGGATTTCTCCCCGGGAGTGGGGAGCGGAGACGTAGGACGGAAGATCCAAACTCCGTGATTATATTGTGTGTTTGCATTGTTTATTTGTACACTATCACTCTTGTTTTGTTTATGTCTATTTCACCCTTGTGTTAAGTTGTATATCCTCGTATATATCATATAGTATATCTTGTTGGAAGCTTTGTTCATGAAAAGGCAATTTTGCCTTTGTGAATAGTCCCACATTGGAAAATGAGATGAATAGTAAAGGGTATATAATGGTTCTCTCCTTATTGGGCTTTGAATAGTGTTTTGGGTTTTGTTGGCTTTGCATTTCTACCACACATGCGTGCGCGCGCACGCACGCCACGCCTCGCCTCGCCACTCCCCACCCGCACGCCACGCCGCAGCCGCACACGCACACCTTTTTGCTTCTCAAGCTTTTATTTTTGCACGTTTTACACGTTCTGTAACGGCTGCATGCGGGTAACGGAAGCAAAACTTGTGCGTAACGGTCCCTTGGATTCAGCGGGGGTTACACCTCTCATCACCTATAAAACCAGGCTTGGAGATCATTCAGAATCACACCAACGAAGAGGAAAATTTCTAAACTCTCTTCTCTTCTTTACTCTCATACCTCCAAGAAATTTCGGCTACTATTTATATTTCTATTAGCTGGGCAATCATTTTCGTCTGAGCATAAGCTCTGTGACTCACGCCCGAGTGCAGAGGCCGACCGATTCCGAGGGTTTTTACCGCTAGGGGAGAGAGGATAAATTGCGTCAGGGCGATAGGCGGGTCCTTAATCTTCTAGGACAGTGATATCACGACTGCTCCCAATCAGGCCTGAATTTTCTAACTCTTTAATTAGATTTTATAATTTTATATCCTTGTTTTGACAGCAATCTAGAAGATTAAATAATATTCTTGATGTTAAGTTAATTAGTTAAAAATAAATAAATAAATAAATAAAATAAAAAATTTAAAAAATTTACTGTTCATCGTGATTACTATTCACCCGAATATTCATATATTTAATTACTTGTTGTATTAGTTAATTGTTTTAATTTGTGGCATCTAAATTAGTTTAAAAAAAATTATATATATAATTTCTTTGCTTCTTCTGTGCACAATTTCAGTATCTGTCATAAACAAAAAATCTTTAAGTGAACCGGTTTAAGTTTTCTTGGATTAGTTGGTATCTAAGGAAAGGTTTAAGGGTTGCGTAAAGCGCTCTGCAAGAAACGAGGTACTTAATAGATCTTTGATCAACCTCTAGTACTATCCTTACCTGGCCAAACTACCCGAGTAAAACTTTAATCTTTTCACTTTCAGAGTTTTTGATTTAAAGCAGGTTTAATTAAGTTTCTGGTCTAGTAATTTTGACAAAATCCTTTTTTTTATATCAGATTACATCTACCTAGACTAGTAAACTTGAATTGGACTTATGGCAATTCCTGATCATTCAAAAAGTGTCAAACCTGAGAAGTTCATCGGTGTTGACTATAAACGGTGAGCTAATCAGATAAAATACTAGCTCACTACCTTAGGTCTTTTATCTGCTATTGACACTTCTGAGTCATCTACTAGTGGTTCTCAACCTTTGACTCCTGATCCTGCTTAACCTACTCCTTCCACTTCTGGTTCTGGTGCTAGCTCCTTTTCTAGCTCTATGAAACCAGAAGAAATCAACTATCATTGTTGTCATAGGATCCTTAGTGCACTTGCGGACAACCTTTATGACATATATTATGAATTCAAAAGTGCAAAAGACCTATGGAATGCTCTTGAAGCAGAATATGGCTATGATGATGCCGGAATTCTGCGTTTCACCTCCTCCTCCTTCAATAAGTTCATAATGGTTGATGACAAGCCCATTAATGAACAAACTCATGAATTCCTAGATTTCCTCCGTCATCTCCAATCAAAATGAAACACTTTTACTGACGATTATAAAGTTTCCTATTTGATTGATAAACTTCCTCCCTCCTGGTCTAGATTTGCTGGAGATCTCCGACACAAGCAAGGAGATCTAACCTTAACTGAAGCCCTCAAGGCTATTCGTATTGAAGACCAGCATAGGCAAAATTCCAATACCAAGAATGAAACAAAAGCTAAAGTAAACTTGGTAGAGGATAAGCCTAAATCTAAGAATTTCAAACCCAAAGGGAAGAAATTCAAGAAAAATCAACAATCTTTCAACAAATCTTTCAACAAATCTTCCTTCAAACTAAATCCCAATTCTTCCAGCAATAAGTCTGATGAGAAGTTCTGCTTTGTCTGTGGTAGAACCAACCACATGGCTCACAACTGTTTCTTTCAGAAGAAGGAACCGGCCAAACCTGCCCCTAAAGAAAATGGAACCAACAAAGTTAATTTGATTGAAATGAATCCAACCTCCTTCAGGTTAGGCTCTTCATCTCATCTTGTAAATTCTCTAACTTCTTCCACTGATTGGTATTTGGATTCCGGAGCAAATATCCACGTCTGTAATGACCGCTCTTGATTTTTAAATTATTAGGAATCACGTGGAGGAAGCATAAGCTTAGCAGATGACTCCACTAAATCAATAATAGGAAGTGGAAGTATAGAGCTCTCCATGACTTCTGGAAAATCTCTTCATCTGCAAGGCGTTTATCATGTTCCTTCTCTCCATCGCAATCTGATTTGTGAATCTCTTCTTCTTAGAGCTGGTTATAGGATTGTAAAAGAATCCAATAAATTTGTGATTACAAAGAGTAATGTTTTCATAGAAAAAGGTTTTATCTGTAATGGCCTTTTCAAACTCAATGTAATCAATTCCAGTTCTAATGAAATTTCTGAGTCTTCTGTTATTCAAATTGTTGAGTCTTGTGATGTTTGGCATGGACGACTTGGACATGTCAATTTCCAAACCTTGCAGAGAATGAGTAAATTAAACCTCATTCCTAAATCTTCTCATGATTCCTCATCTAAGTGTGAAATCTGTGTTCAAGGGAAACACACTAAAAAACCCTTCAAGTCTATAACTAGAAACTCCGAACCCATCGAATTAATTCATAGTGATGTGTGTGACTCTAACCGAGTTCTCACCTGAGAGGGTAGGAGGTATTTTGTGACTTTTATAGACGATCACTCCAGATATTGTTACACCTATCTTCTCAAAACTAAAGATGAAGTCTTAGATAGGTTTAAGGTGTTCAAAGCTGAATCTGAAAACCAACTTGACAGAAAGATCAAGATTCTAAGATCTGATCGTGGGGGGAGTATACCTCAAATCATATGACTGAATATTACCAAGAACACGGTATTATTCATGAGGTTACTGCTCCCTATACACCACAATCTAATGAGATAGCTGAACGAAAGAATAGAACCCTAATGGACATGGTGAACTGTATGTTACTCAGTTCAGGAGCACCAACACACTAAAAAACCATTCAAGTCTATAACTAGAAACTCCGAACCTCTCGAATTAATACATAGTGATGTGTGTGACTCGAACCGAGTTCTCACCTGGGTTTGGGGTTGCTTGGCTAAGGTAGCTATTCCCGAACCTAAGAAGAGAAAAATTGGTTCTAAGACTATAGATGTTGCTTTTATTGGATATGCACTAGATAGCAATGTTAACAGATTTCTAGTTATCAAATTGAAATCAGTGACATATCCAACAATACCATCATTGAAGCAAGAGATACAGTCTACTTTGAAAACATCTTTCCTTTCAAATCTAAAATCTCAGAAAATCCCAGATCATCCATTCCTTCTGATCTTCCATCTTCCAGCTCTTCTCAACCTCTTGATATTGAACCTCCTCTAAGACTTGTTGCTATGACTTTGAATACATAGACTTCGCCGTTGTCATGGGAATAGGCTACCCAGCAACGGGTATTAAACGTTGACTTATCCCTCCTTAGGCTTCGGGATAAAATACCCCAGAATCGAACTCTGGTGTCTTTTTCTACGGGGAAAGACTAAACCGGCGACGCGTGTTAGGCGTCGGCATATCCTTTCTTAGGATTCAGGATGAAATTCCCCATGCGTGTAAGGCATGGATTTTGGTGTTATTAATAACAACCTGTCACAATGTTAAATATGTGAACGTGTGTTCTTTTTAAACGGTTAAGAACTGACCGGCAGCGCGGGTCAGGCGCAGACTTATCCTTGCTTAGGTGAGTATTATTAGCCTTTGCTGCTATCCATAAGCTAATCATACATCAGATGGATGTCAAGACTGCTTTCCTAAATAGTGATTTAGATGAAGAGATCTATATGCACCAACCTGAAGGCCTCATTGCCAAGGATCAGGAAAACAAAGTCTGTAAGCTTGTTAAATCTTTGTATGGTCTTAAACAAGCTCCTAAACAATGGCACCAGAAATTTGACAACGTCATTGCACAATTTGGATTCTCTGTGAATGAACACGATAAATGTGTCTATTCTAAAGTAATAAACAATGACTATGTCATTCTCTGTCTCTATGTTGATGATATCCTTATCTTTGGAACAACTCTTGAATTAATTTCAAAGGTTAAGGATTATCTTTCCAAAACTTTGATATGAAAGACTTAGGTCTTGCAGACATGATACTTGGAATGAAAATCTCTAGAAACACAAGAGGAATATCTTTGAGTCTTTCCCATAGCATTGATAAAATGCTAATTAAATTCAACTTTCATAACTCTAAACCTGTTTCCACACCTTATGATTCTTCTATATCTTTAAAGAAGAACGAAGGTGAACCTGTCTCCCAGCTGAAATATTCTCAGATGATTGGATCTCTTCTTTACATATCCAACCGACAGCTGAAATATTCTCAGATGATTGGATCTCTTCTTTACATATCCAACCGAACCAGACCTGATATAGCTGATGCTGTAGGGAGACTGAGTCGGTATACTAGCAACCCTAGCAAAGATCATTGGACTGCCTTAGAAAGAGTATTCAAATATCTGAAAGGCACAATTGACTATTGCTTGACTTACACTGGTTACCCTGATGCTATAGAAGGGTATAGTGACGATAACTGGGTCACGGATTCCAACAGTGTAAAGTTTACATCTGGATATGTATTTTTTTTTGGTGGTGCTGCTGTATCATGGAAATCATATAAGCAAACAATAATTGCCAGGAGCACCATGGAATCTGAGCTGATTGCTCTTGATACTACTTGTACAGAAGCTGAATGGTTAAAAGATCTTCTCTCTGAACTTCCTTTGGTCCATAAACCCTCTCCTCCTATTTTTGGTCCATAAACCCTCTCCTCCTATTTCCATTCACTCTGATTCTAGATCTACCATAGAGCTTCTAAAGCAAGTACATGTAAATAAAAAACATAACAGACATATTCAAATAAGATATAAGTCTGTACAACGCCTATTAGGCAAAGTTGTGATCTTGGACATTATAAAGTCTGAGAAAAATCTTGCTGACCCTTTGACTAAAGGATTATCCAGGAGTGTGGTTCTGGATTCATCGAGGGAGATGGGGTTAAGCCCATAAATGAGGTCACTGACAGCGGCAACCCAACCCTTATTTGGAGACGTAGTCCCAATGTCGGTTCAATGTGGTAGAAACAAGCTGGACAAGTGACTCTCGTGTGGAGCATCGACCTAGATATATTTATATATCATTATGTAGCATTTGCTACTACCCCTTCTCTATGATGACGATGCTCTTATGATACAGCTGGCTAGGCTGAGTTTTACTCTTAATAAGTCCAACGCGTGTATTGTGGGGGGTATTAAATAAACAGCTGTAGTACCCTTTGAGGACTTACCTACGTGAGAGGAACCGTGATGGCCGCGGTTAGGGGGGGCTGGGCTAACCCCTAGAAACTCTCATGAGTCGGTTTATTGTGAGCATGGCCTTTAACGCTCAACCCGCTTTGCTCAATAGATGAAGCGTATTGTGTGTGTTTTCATCAATACCTGATTAAAGGGGCCTAATTCAAGGCCTAGTCCATTATGTCCCTCAGGTGGCGATGAACTCACTAAGGAAAGGTTCAAAGCCGAAAGCTACCTCTCCCGAATTCACGATACGAAAGGTTGCCCAACCTATATTTATTCTGTGATTTATTCACGCGCGCACGCCACGCCGCAGCCTCACACGCACACCTTTTTGCTTCTTAAGCTTTTATTTTTGCACGTTTTACACGTTCCGTAACGGCTGCATGCGGGTAACGGAAACAAAACTTGTGCGTAACGGTCCCTTGGATTCAGCGGGGGTTACACCTTTCATCACTTATAAAACCAGGCTTGGAGCTCATTCAGAATCACACCAACGAAGAGGAAAACTTCTAAAGTCTCTTCTCTTCTCTACTCTCATACCTCCAAGAAATTTCGGCTACATATTTATATTTCTATTTGCTGGGCAACTGTTTTCGTCTGAGCATAAGCTCTGTGACTCACGCCCGAGTGCAGAGGCCGGCCGATTCCGGGGGTTTTTACCGCTAGGGGAGAGAGGATAAATTGCTCCAGGGCGATAGGCGGGTCCTTAATCTTCTAGGGCAGTGATATCACGACTGCTCCCAATCAGACCTGAATTTTCTAACTCTTTAATTAGTTTTTATAATTTTATATCCCTGTTTTGACAGCATATCTCATTGCTAGAATATATCACCTTAGTTATATTGCTTATATCACATTGTATATCTATCTTGCAAGAATAATTTGTTAATAAGTTTTTAATTGTCATAAAATCGGATTAGATTAGCATAAGACCCTAATCACCCCCCTCTAGGGTCCAACAATTATGTGTATTTCAAATATTTGTTTGGAGTGTTATTTCAAAATGGAACAAAATTTTGGGGAGTTAGGTAAATTTACCCTTAAACATGTACGGGCTTTCCACTCCTAATATACAATATTATTTTCATAGTAGAAAAGACTTTCAAACATTTCCGCAACAATAGAATATTATGGGCTGCTGAGAAACTACGCAAACTTTGCTTATTTCTATGGTTAAGCACAAGCCGAAAAGAGGTAAAGTGAAATGTCTACGTAGCATCATGATGCTGACTGGTGGGCGTGGAATGAGAGGTTGATGACGCAGCCCACGAGAGCATCCATAAAACAACACCAAAGAGAAAAAGCTTTTCTTCTCCTTCCTACAATTTTTTTTTATAATTAAATCCTCAATCAAATACAGTTTAATTTGCAACCCCAAGCTCTTCCTTTTTAGAATCAGCCAAAATTCCATCGAAATCACCACTATATCTACCTCTACTTTTTCTCTCCTCCCCTGTTTTCTTATTGTACTCGCATTCTCCTCTAATTGATCTCTTTTTTATACTCTCTCTTTACTCCCTTATTCACCTGAATTTTGCATCTTTTTCTTTTATTGCATTACTAACGTTTATATTCAGAGAAAGAGAGTGAGAAATATGAAGGTTAACATTCAATTCTCTCGGAATCATTTTATTCTTCTTATTTAACTCTTACAGTGGCTTTTTCTAGATGCTTATCTATTTGGGGCAGTCCTTTTTAGATCTCTAGAATCTGATCAATGATTCCTGATGGGTTTCTCTTACTTTATGAGATTATTGGGAATTGATTCTGTCCGATGAGAATATGTGTAACATGGATTTTGTTTTTTTTTTGGTGATTCCTCTTAGAAAAAAGGAAAATAAATTTCATCGGTCGGTGTTTCATGTGTCAACCTTTGACAAAATGTGTGAAGTTACCTACAAAATACTTTCTGGGCAGAGTTTTCAGAATTTTTGCGTATGATTATGACCATGAGGCTGGATTATGCTTATTATGATTTCATTAATTTGATGCCCATTTTTTGTCTTTTTAATGCTGGATACGATTAGCTTTCTTGATGTAATGGTTGCATATATAAATTTGAAAGTCTTTTCCCTTAAACTCTGTTAATTTTCTTGTTGACATGGGAAATTTGATAGATCAGTATCAGAATTTTGTTTATAAATACTGATGATCAAATTTCATGGCTTGATTGCAGAAAGTTGTGGTGAAATTGGATTTACATGATGACAAGGCCAAACAAAAGGCTCTCAAGGCAGTTGCATCTATTCCAGGTATCCTCCTCTTCTTCAGCTCATAATTAAACCGTTAAAAAATTGCCAATTTCAGAGCATTCCAGATTCGAACCCTGTAGAAATATTATTTAATCCAACTTCTATTTTAACATAGAATTTAAATAAGGATTGTTCTGACAATTGTACTTCTTTAATTCTAGATTTTTTTACCGGTGAGATTTGAATCTATATTATTCTAATACCATCATAGCCTCTTTGCCACCACAACATAATTTTGAAATAGGATTTCTAAAAGTTTTGAGTATGTTATTGATTAGAATATGATATTATTTTAAAGTCTCTTTCATTAGTTGCATAGACCAAGAACAAAAATTTTCCTGATCCTTCTCAGGGATCGATTCAATCACCATGGACATGAAAGAGCAGAAACTGACAGTGATTGGGGCAGTTGATCCAGTCACCATAGTGAGCAAACTAAGGAAATTCTGGCGAACCGAAATATTTTCAGTTGGGCCTGCAAAAGAACCAGAGAAGAAAGAAGAACCGAAGAAAGAGGAAGCGAAGAAAGAAGAGCCGAAGAAAGAAGAACCAAAGAAGGAAGAAACAAAGACGGAAGAGCCCAAAAAAGAGGAGCCCAAAAAAGAGGAGCCCAAGAAAGAAGAGGCAGAGAAAAAGAAGGAAGAACCTGAGAAAAAAATTGATCCTCAGGAGCTATTTTACCAAGAACTTGTCAAGGCATATAAATCCTACAACCCTCATATGACTACTCATTATTATGTGCAGAGTGCAGAGGAGAATCCAAATGGTTGTGCTATCATGTAATGAGAAGCCAAGGAGGTCATGAAGAAGCGAGATTATCTTTGTACAGTTTGATGTTGTGGGATTATTATCATTATTATGGTTAGCTTTAAATAAATTATGCATGTGTAATAGTTTTCTATTGGTAATATTTTTGATGGGGTAACGTTCTAGTAGAGCACATATACATGTACTAAAGAATATTTAGGTGGTACTCTGTTTTGAATCTCAATAAGATGAGTTCTTGATGTGGTGGTTGTCTATCTTTCGGTGTCCGTTTCAATGTCAGATTTATGTGCTCTGTTTTTATTGTAGTTGTTGAGGATCTTTGAGCTGTTTATTTATGATGAAATTGATATCATGGATACTAAATCTTTCTCACGAAGGATAGCCCATGTATGTATTTGAACTGTTTGACCAATAAAAAAAGAAGTGCTTACTGGTGATTGACAATCTTGGAATTCGTGGGCTTGGCACTTGTTTTGTTATCGCGTTTTGTTAGAATTGTTTAATTCTAAGTGGAGCTTACCAAGATTGATGCATGACTTTTTTTTACCTTTCATTATTCGACTATTACTCTCCTTTCATCATTCGACTATAATACTCTCCAAGGCTCTGAATCATTCACGCAGCACGTATACCGGAATACTACCATTCTTTTAGCAAACAGATAAATACATGACCTTATATATAATTTTTCTAAAGTAGGAAAAAAGAAAACAAGTTTTTAAATTGGTGAGAGGTCATCATTTCACTGGTAGGTGACCCAACAATGATCTCTGCTCACTCATTATATGTTAATTTACAATTTATTACCTTCTCTATCCTTTGAAAGGTTATTACCTTCCCACTCTATTCTAATATTAACTATACTGTTGAAAACAGTGTGTTGGTTGATCGAAATTGCAAGTCAGTCGACCGAATATAGGAAAAATCAGCACACAGGAAATCGGTTTGGTCAGTCGACAGATTAAAACAATCAGTCGACTGATCGCGTGCACACTAGGGGACTAGAAAACAAACGTATTGGACAGTCGACTGATTATGGTTCATCAGTCAATCGATGAAGACCTACCAGTCAACTGATGAGCCTTCATTAGTCGACCGATAGCGGGTAATTGGGCTGAAGCTGTTTCCTAATCTGTTTTGAATTTGAGTTTGCTATAAATAGAAACACGTTTTCTAGGGTTTTAATATAGATATTTAATAGAGAAAAGAGATTGTTTTGAGAACTTTTAGAGGAAGATTACTATGAGGAGTGAGATCTATTGGTTAGGGTTATTTTGAGTGTTTGAGAGAGTTGTAATTCATTGTTTCTCCTCCATATAGTGAAATCTCCCCATCCTCTCCCCGTGGACATAGGCAACTTGCCGAACCACGTAAATCTCTATGTTTGTGATTGGTTTTGGTCGTTCTTTTGTGAATTGTGCTTGTGGTATTCTTCTCGCGTTGCTTACCGACTCGTCGTGGATTGTACACGCTTTCGTCGAGCACAATAAGTGGTATCAGAGCCGGATTTCAGATCTAGGGTTTGGTTTGGGTTGTGGAAAACTCGGTGTTGGAAGCTTGGATCTTGGAGATCTAGGTTTCGGTGGAGATTGCGTTGCGGAGTTGCCATTGAAGATCTCGCCTTCCTCGTGTGGTTGGGAGATTGTGTTGGAATCCTATAAAGGGTTTAATTTGGGTGATTTCTCAACCTTATCAAGTTTGAATCTTTCCTCTACAATTTGGAGTTAGTAAGCAATGACAGGAGAAAGTAGTGAAAGTAGCAAGGTTGCGTTGAGTATAGTTCAGGTTGCACTTCAGAATATGAAGATTAGTGTTGTTAAGTATGACGGTAAAATCAATTTTGGGCTGTGGATGAGTGATAAGCAGGATGCTTTGAATGCTCAAAACTTGAAAGAGACAATAATGACTCATGAGAGGCCACCTAAATATGATGAGGCGATATGGGACAAGATGAATCGAAATGCATGTGGAGTAATTAGATCTTGTTTAGAACAAGAGTTGAAATACGATGTGACTGGTGTGCGCCTACGATGAAGATGTTGGAGATTCTTAACAACAAGTTGTTAGACCCTAGAGGGGGGTTATTAGGGTCTTATGCTAATCTAATCCGATTTTATACCAATTAAAACTAATAATAAGTTATCCTAGCAAGTATGAAATACAACAAGATATATGAGCTAGGATAAGCAATATGAACAAAGAGATATATCCTAGCAATGAGATATACTATGATATATATGCAAGGATATTCAAATTAACACAAGAGTGAAATAAACATAAACAAAACAAGAGTGATAGTGTGCAAATAAACAATGCAAACACACAATATGATCACGGAGTTCGGGCCTTTTGTCCTACGTCTCCGTTCCCCACTCCCGGGGAAAAATTCACTATCACAATCGGGTTTTCTACGCTTACCCGAACAACATTTACACCTCACACTACGGTTTTTTAGTTTATCGAAAACTCTATAATCAACACTCTTGTAATCCCACTCTACACCCTCTCAAGTATTGGAACTAGACGTGTCTCCCTCAAGTGCTCGGATACAACCTCTCCCTAGGTTTGTCAACCGACGCCACTCCTCTTGGGATGATCCCCGACTCTCGCCACACACTTCTCTCGGTGTACAAGTGTATTACAAAGTGAATCTCATAATAAGCACAATACAACAAATGATTGTTCTCTAATATGGATGAGAACACAATGTAAGCTCACAATCAATTGTTACAACTCTCACCAACCCAAATATACTATGTATGAAAATACAATAAGCTCAATGTGGGTGTATGTAAACAATGAGTGAAATAAAATCTAACTCAAATAGCAAACTAGCAATAATAAGAATATAAAAATCAATAATAAAATTGCTAGAGAAAAGAGTTAGAAAACTTCTCTATAAATACAAAGAGAGAATGATGAAATATTAAAGATGAACTCCTCAACAACTGATGTAAGCTCCTCTTTATAAAAACAAACCCCAAACTTAAAACAAACTAAAACTGGGTTAAACCCTTGTTAAACTTTTGTTTAAAAACTTCTTAGATGATAGCTAGTAGAAGGGGTTTGAGGGGTTTATATAGGAAGAGAAAACAACAGCAAAAACTCCAAACAAATCAGCAGAGAATCCCACAGAATCAAAATTTGATTCTATACCCAATATAGCCGTTGGGCAATCGACGGTCGACCGTGAGATTTTCGTGGTCGATCGCGAGGGATTTTCGAAGCTGAGAAACCAACATAAAAGGCTACGGTCGACCGTGGCGGTCGACCGTGGAAACTTATAGACTGACAGTCGACCGCTACAGTAGACCGCGAAAGTTTCTACTGGCTTCTGAGGGAAAAACATGGGCGCGGTCGACCGTCACACTGACATATAAAAATATAGGTTTGAAAACTGTTTTCTGATTTTAAAACCATGTTTAAAAATATCAAACAATTTTTAAAAATTATGAAACTTTGGGAAATGATCGTAGACGTGATGATACACAAGCTACAAAAACATAAAAGGACCTCCCAAATAAAAAATATCATCATTTTGCAAAATAGTCCAAAACATGAAAATGTAAACATATGAGTTTTGACATTTTAACTTAACCATGTTTTGAAACATTATAAAATAATTTTATAGACTTGAAGAAAGATGTAAACTATTGTTATAAAGTCTATAAATAATGAATATAGTATTTTATCAAAATACACATATAATGCACTAAAACATGATTTCATTGAACTAAATAAAATTGATATTGATGAAATCATATATATGCATATAAGTATGAAACAAGAAATATATTTTCAATTGTATTCAATTGTTTCATATTAAAACTTGAAAACTCAAAACCATGGATGTATATATATAACTAAATATACATAGAAACCAAAACTTAACTTATGTATATATATATATAACTATATATATATATATACAAAGAAACCAAAACTAAAATGTGTGTGTATATATGATTGAGCTTAAGGTACTAACACACATAATATAAAACCTAAACTAAATTACCCAAGCTTGATCTTGATCTTCAATAGCTTGACTCGGTAATCTTGCGGATGAAGCTTGAACTTGGATCTTGAACTTGAATTACATTGCTTCAACCACTATATCCGCCAACCTCCATTTGATATGATCGTTATGGCGCAATCCATCCAACCTCCAACATATTGTTTGCCAAGAATAAATATAAGATATAAACACTAGACAAACAATATTAGATGTAAATTGTTTGTAAATCATCATCAAAACAAGAAGGCTAACACAAGTATCTTACGAAGAATGTTGAGAATCAGTTACACTTACTGCAGAGATTATTCAGATTCCAGCTATCCAGGGATACCTCACTTGCAGATTATGTGACCAACTACACAAAGTTGTTGTCGGACTTGACGAATGTTGATGAGAAGATATCAGATGAGTACAAGAGTGTGAGTTGTAGAGTTTTAGGTTAGCTAGAAAACCGAGTGTGTAGAAGTTCCGACTTCCAAACCGGATTGTGATAGTGGATTTCTCCCCGGGAGTGGGGAGCGGAGACATAGGACGGAAGGTCCGAACTCCGTGATCATATAGTGTGTTTGAGTTTTTCATTGGCACATTTGCTTATGCATTTATCTTATATCGCAAATTGCCTATTACTCTTGTATATTTTGCCCTATCACATTTGTAGTTTGATTATATCACCCTTGTGTTAGTTTATATATCCTTGCATATATTTTTATCATATAGGATATATCTCATTGTTCATATTGCTTATCCTAGCTCATATATCTTGTTGTATTTCATACTTGCTACGATAACTTGTTAATTATCTTTAATTGGCATTGAATTGGGATTAGATTAGCATAAGATCCTAATCACCCCCCTCTAGGATCTAACAATTGGTATCAGAGCTTGGTGCTCTTTGATTTAAGGTCTAATCACCTTGAGTTAAAGATCCAAGTTATCTCTTTGTGCTAATCTTATTTTGATTACATTTGTATCTTGCTTGCATATTTTTACAAATTATGGATATGAATGATGCATCTTGTTTAGGCTATGATTCTAGTGTTGCTCCTAAATTCAATGTTTTCCCCTATGCTCAATGGTGCTTTAGATTTAAAATATTTGTTCAATCTAAAAATATTGATTTATGAGAAATCATTGATTGTGTTTATATTGTGCCCGCGTTGGAGAAATCCAAGTGGAGCAAACATGATAAAAAGATGTTTATTATGAACAAGCTTATGTTAGAATTTTTATTAAATGCATTTGATTTACTTATGTCTAACAAGCTTGATATTTTTGATAGCGCTTATACATTATGGAAATTCATAGAAGCGCATCAAGGAGACTTGGAGGCGATCTGACAAGCTTTGGAGGATCCCGCTTCAAGTTCTAAAGGAGCGTCATGCACACGCGCACTAGGCGATAGCCTTAGTGAGGTTTGCGAGTTTGAAACCACTAATGATTTATCTAGTGATGAACTTGCTTGTGCTAGTGAAAAATTATTGCATGCCTATAACATATTGTATAAAAATTTTATTGATTTACAAAGCAAGCATGATGCATTAAAATCCGATCATGAGTTATTAGCTTCTAAGTTTGAAAATATTTCTAATAAAAATGTGATCCTTAAAGAAAACAATGACATATTAATTTTGGAAAATGAAAAATTGACCTCATCCAATTCTAGCTTAACTCATGAATGAAATAATGCCATGTTAGAAGTAGAGAACATACAAAATGATACCGCTTCCTTTATAAATGACTATTTATGTTCTACTTCTAATAAAAATGCATATGTGCCTAAAAATAAAGATTTGAATCTTATGAATAAATGCATTTTATCTTTAGATTCAACTTTGAAAACATGCATTAATAATCATAAGAGGCTTATGGATATGTCTGCCAAGTCTAAGTCATCATCCACTCATTATGCACACATATATTGTAAAGTTTACAAATGCTCTAATTAGGGCTGAAAAGGTCATTTATCAAAATTTTACTATGATGCACACAAACATAAGAATACTAATGCTCCTTGTGCATCTTATGTAGCTTCTTCATCACATACACATGCTCATTCTCACAAAGTTCATCATCAGCATGCTAGTGTGTTCAAGTGTGATCTTTGTGGTCGTTTTGGTTATTTGGTCGAAGATTATTTTGATTTAAAAAGAAAATCTTTTTTGCCAAATGTTTCTAGTAGACCACATGCTTTTAAATGTGATGTTTGTGGTAGATATGGCTACTTAGGAAAGTTTTGTTTTGATAATGTTTCACATTTGCAAAATAATCTTAAAAGATCATCTATGGTTGCAAATATTTCCCGTGCACGAGCTAATGGTCCACAAAAATAAATGGATCTCTTTCTTTGCACAAATTGCAATCGGAAGGGTCATTTGAATGAATATTTTTTTGACCATGTTAGCGCACCCAAGAGGGTTCATAACCCTAGGGTTTTGAGCTTTAATGATAAGGGTCATGTCCCTAAACAAACCGGCACCAAGAATACTTGGGTGCCAAAATAATTTTTAAGCCAAGAATTTCAGTACTTTTATTTTTCTCTTTCTTGGTTTTGAAAAATGTATTTTAAACATTTATGAAAACAATTCCTTTTATTGGTCAGATTCTTTTGTTATCATGATTATTAGTTTTGATTTTGATGAGAGATTTGTGTTTATATAACCCTCCGGGTTTATTGGGTGTTTATTCCCAAATCATGTTTACTAGATGCTAGAATGATTATATGGGTTGGAACAAGCTTAAAAGCTTAATATATTATTGCCTCTCTTGAAATTCTTTTATCAAAGATTTTGTTTTGAATTATTGCTTTGGATTCATTATATTTCACTTATATAATGATATTTATGTGTTTGTGCTTATGGATCATCTATTCGTGCCTTATAATGTATTCCATATGTGGTTTGATCAAATCCCACAAAGAAAATTCTCTTGATTGATCAAACATCGTTTTTGGATTTAAACTTTGATTTTTGATTTCTTTTGGTTGATTTGTTTTTATTTGAAAACTTTTTGCATGATTCTCATGTTTCTTCTCTTTTGATTTCATAAATCTACTCTTATACATGGTTTTACGTTCTTTGATATGAGACACTATGTTCATCTTGATATATTCATATGTGTTCTCATTGTCTTTTTGTATGTGAGTTGTGTTTAGTATGTTTCTTGCTTGCTCACATATGTATGCCTTAGCATTCATTGCATATATTTATTAAGGCATTTTGATAGGGGGAGCAATCCCTATATCTTTCTATGTGGTATACTCACTCATGCTTTTTGATAGGGGGAGCTTTAGCTCTCTTCATCCTTTTGACCCCTTTTTGATGTTGTCAAAGGGGGAAAAATATTGTGAGTATATTCTTTCTTGTTTATATGCATGATATATTATACTTTATATATCCTTTTTGTAAATTGTTTGTCATCATTAAAAAGGGGGAGATTGTTGGCCTTCTTGTTTTGATGATGTTTAACAAACAATTTACTTCTAATGTTGTTTGTATAGTGTTTGTGTTTTCGTCTTCTTGTTTTGATGATGTTTAACAAACAATTTACTTCTAATGTTGTTTGTATAGTGTTTGTGTTTTCGTTTTTATTCTAGGCAAACAACAAGTTAGAGGTTGGATGGATTGCGCCACAACGATCATATCCAATGGAGGTTGGCGGAATTGTGGAGTGAACCTACACAATTTAAAGTTAAAGATCAAGTTCAAGCTTCATCCGCAAGTGTACCAAGTCAAGCTTATTGAAGATCAAGATCTGCTTGGGTAATCTAGTTTAGGTTTTATATTATGTGTGTTAAGTACCTTAAGCTCAATATCATATACACACACGTATTTGGTTTCTATGTATATATATAGTTATATATATACATGCATGGTTTTGGGTTTTTATGTTTACAAATATGAAATTACATATTTCATATTTATTATTGTGATTTGGTTTAACTACTTAGATATGAAACAAATATATTTTCATATACATACTCATATGTTTTATTTTCTATTGTATTTGTAAAAATATTGTATTCTTAGTTTTTGGACTTAACAATAATCATATACATATTTTATTAAGTCTACATAATCATTGTGCAAAGTTTTAAAACATGGTTTAGCCAAAATATCAAAATTTACATGTCTACATTTTCATGTTTTGGCATGTTTATTATCACGTCTACAATCATTCCCCAAAGTTTTATATTTTTTTGGAATTTATTTGATATTTTTATATAGTGCTTTAAAATCAGCAAACTGTTTTCAAAACCTAGAATTTCATATATCAGTTCACGGTCGACCGCCACGGTCGACCGCGCCTGAGTTCATTCGTCAGTGGGCAGTGGGCAGCAGAGACTTTCACGGTCGACTGCCGTGGTCGACCGTGAGCTTGAGATTTCCCACAGTCGACCGTCTTTGTCGACCGCCGAAGCCTCTGGAGCTTTTCTTGTTGTTTTTGTTGCTCGTGGTCGACCGTCGCGATCGACCGCCGTCGGTCCTAACGGCTCTTTTGGTACAGAATCAGATTTCTGATTCTTGGGCTGTTTGGTCATTTCCTTTGGGGTTTTTGCTGTTGCTTTCTCTTCTTATATAAACCCCCTTCTATCTCAGTAACCAATGGGATGTTTTAAACAATTTTAAAAAAGTCTTAACAGGGGTTTAAGTTTGGTTTAAAGCTGTTTTTGGTTGGTTCACAAGTGGAGGAGATCATCTACAATGTTTGAGCTTCCTTTTAATCCATCTCTCCATCTTGTTATTCAGAGAAGAATCTCTAAACTCATATCTAGCTATTTATACGTTTGATATACATTTCCATAAGCTAGCATTTGTATTGAGTTTAGTTTGATTTTGATTTACTCATTGTTTACACACACACCCACTTGAGCTTATTGTATTTACATACATAGTATATTTGGGTTGGTGAGAGTTGTAACAATTGAGTGTGAGCTTTTATTGTGTTCTCATCCATATTAGAGAACAATCATTCTTTGTATTGTGCTTAATCGTGAGATCACTTTGTAATACACTTGTACACCAAGAGGAGTGTGTGGTGAGAGTCGGGGATCATCCCAATAGGAGTGGCGTCGGTTGACGAACCAAGGGAGAGGTTGTAACCGAGCACTTGAGGGAGACACGGTTAGGTCCAACACTTGTGAGGGTGTAGAGTGAGTTTGCAAGAGTGTGAGTTGTAGAGTTTTCGATTAGCTAGAAAACCGAGTGTGTAGAAGTTTCGGCTTCCAAACCGGATTGTGATAGTGGATTTCTTCCCGGGAGTGGGGAGCAGGGACGTAGGACGGAAGGTCCGAACTCCGTGATCATATAGTGTGTTTGAGTTTGTCATTGGCACATTTGTTTATGCATTTATCTTATATCGCAAATTGCCTATTACTCTTGTATATTTTTCCCTATCACATTTGTAGTTTAATTATATCACCCTTGTGTTAGTTTATATATCATTGCATATATTTTTATCATATAGGATATATCTCATTGTTCATATTGTTTATCCTAGCTCATATATCTTGTTGTATTTCATACTTCCTAGGATAACTTGTTAATTATCTTTAATTGGCATTGAATTAGGATTAGATTAGCATAAGACCCTAATCACCCCCCCCTCTATGGTCTAATAATTGGTATCAGAGATTGGTGCTCTTTGATTTAAGGTCTAATCGCCTTGAGTTAAAGATCCAAGTTATCTCTTTGTGCTAATCTTATTTTGATTACATTTGTATCTTGCTTGCATATTTTTATAAATTATGGATATGAATGATGCATCTTGTTTAGGCTATGATTCTAGTGTTGCTCCTAAATTCAATGTTTTCCCCTATGCTCAATGGTGCTTTAGATTCAAAATATTTGCTCAATCTAAAAATATTGATTTATGGGAAATCATTGATTGTGTTTATATTGTGCCCACGTTGGAGAAATCCAAGTGGTGCAAACATGATAAAAAGATGTTTATTATGAACAAGCTTATGTTAGAATTTTTGTTAAATATATTTGATTCATTTATGTCTAACAAGCTTAATATTTTTGATAGCGCTTATACATTATGGAAATTCATAGAAGCGCATCAAGGAGACTTGGAGGCGATCCGACAAGCTTTGGAGGATCCCGCTTCAAGTTCTAAAGGACCGTTATGCACACGCGCACTAGGCGATAGCCCTAGTGAGGTTTGTGAGTTTGAAACCACTAATGATTTATCTAGTGATGAACTTACTTGTGCTAGTGAAAAATTATTGCATGCCTAAAACATATTGTATAAAAATTTTATTGATTTACAAAGCAAGCATGATGCATTAAAATCCGATCATGAGTTATTAGCTTCTAAGTTTGAAAATATTTCTAATAAAAATGTGATCCTTAAAGAAAACAATGACATATTAATTTTGGAAAATGAAAAATTGACCTCATCCAATTCTAGCTTAACTCATGAATGAAATAATGCCATGTTAGAAGTAGAGAACATACAAAATGATACCGCTTCCTTTATAAATGACTATTTATGTTCTACTTCTAATAAAAATGCATATGTGCCTAAAAATAAAGATTTGAATCTTATGAATAAATGCATTTTATCTTTAGATTCAACTTTGAAAACATGCATTAATAATCATAAGAGGCTTATGGATATGTGTGCCAAGTCTAAGTCATCATCCACTCATTATGCACACATATATAGCAAAGTTTACAAATGCTCTAATTAGGGCCGAAAAGGTCATTTATCAAAATTTTACTATGATGCACACAAACATAAGAATACTAATGCTCCTTGTGCATCTCATGTAGCTTCTTCATCACATACACATGCTCATTCTCACAAAGTTCATCATAAGCATGCTAGTGTGTTCAAGTGTGATCTTTGTGATCGTTTTGGTCATTTGGTCGAAGATTATTTTGATTTAAAAAGAAAATCTTTTTTGCCAAATGTTTCTAGTAGACCACATGCTTTTAAATGTGATGTTTGTGGTAGATATGGCTACTTAGGAAAGTTTTGTTTTGATAATGTTTCACATTTGCAAAATAATCTTAAAAGATCATCTATGGTTGCAAATGTTTCCCGTGCACGAGCTAATGGTCCACAAAAATAAAGGGATCTCTTTCTTTGCACAAATTGCAATCGGAAGGATCATTTGAATGAATATTTTTTTGACCATGTTAGCGCACCCAAGAGGGTTCATAACCTTAGGGTTTTGAGCTTTAATGATAGGGATCATGTCCCTAAACAAACCGGCACCAAGAATACTTGGGTGCCAAAATAATTTTTAAGCCAAGAATTTCAGTACTTTTATTTTTCTCTTTCTTGGTTTTGAAAAATGTATTTTAAACTTTTATGAAAACAATTCCTTTTATGAAATTCTTTTATCAAAGATTTTGTTCTGAATTATTGCTTTGGATTCATTATATTTCACTTATAAGATGATATTTATGTGTTTGTGCTTATGGATCATCTATTCGTGCCTTATAATGTATTCCATATGTGGTTTGATCAAATCCCACAGAGAAAATTCTCTTGATTGATCAAACATCGTTTTTGGATTTAAACTTTGATTTTTGATTTCTTTTGGTTGATTTGTTTTTATTTGAAAACTTTTTGCATGATTCTCATGTTTCTTCTCTTTTGATTTCATAAATCTACTCTTATACATGGTTTTAAGTTCTTTGATATGAGACACTATGTTCATCTTGATATATTCATATGTGTTCTCATTGTCTTTTTGTATGTGAGTTGTGTTTAGTATGTTTCTTGCTTGCTCACATATGTATGCCTTAGCATTCATTGCATATATTCATTAAGGCATTTTGATAGGGGGAGCAATCCCTATATCTTTCTATGTGGTATACTCACCCATGCATATTGATAGGGGGAGCTGTCGCTCTCTTCATTCTTTTATCCCCTTTTTGATGTTGTCAAAGGGGGAGAAATATTATGAGTATATTCTTTCTTGTTTATATGCATGATATATTATACTTTATATATCTTTTTTTGTAAATTGTTTGTCATCATCAAAAAGGGGGAGATTGTTGGCCTTCTTGTTCTGATGATGTTTAACAAACAATTTACTTCTAATATTGTTTGTCTAGTATTTGTATATTCGTATTTATTTTAGGCAAACAACAAGTTGGAGGTTGGATGGATTGCGCCACAACGATCATATCCAATGGAGGTTGGCGGAATTGTGGTGTGAAACCTACACAATTCAAAGTTAAAGATCAAGTTCAAGATTCATCCGCAAGTGTACCTAGTCCAGCTTATTGAAGATCAAGATTTAGCTTGGGTAACTTAGTTTAGGTTTTATATTATGTGTGTTAAGTACCTTAAGCTCAATATCATATACACACACGTATTTGGTTTCTATGTATATATATAGTTATATATATACATGCATGGTTTTGGGTTTTCATGTTTACAAATATGAAATTACATATTTCATATTTATTATTGTGATTTGGTTTAACTACTTCGATATGAAACAAATATATTTTCATATACATACTCATATGTTTTATTTTCTATTGTATTTGTAAAAATATTGTATTCTTAGTTTTTGGACTTAACAATAATCATATACATATTTTATTAAGTCTACATAATCATTGTGTAAAGTTTTAAAACATGGTTTAGCCAAAATATTAAAATTCACATGTTTACATTTTCATGTTTTGGCATGTTTATTATCATGTCTACAATCATTCCCCAAAGTTTTATATTTTTTGGAATTTATTTGATATTTTTAAACAGTGTTTTAAAATCAGCAAATTATTTTCAAAACCTAGAATTTCATATATCAGTTCACGGTCGACCGCCACGGTCGACCGCGCCTGAGTTCTTTCATCAGTGGACAGCAGAGACTTTTACGGTCGACCACCGTAGTTGACCGTGAGCTCAAGATTTCCCACGGTCGACCGTCACGGTCGACCGCCAAAGTCTCTGGAGCTTTTCCTGTTGTTTTTGTTGCTCGCGGTCGACCGCCACGGTCGACCGCCGTTTATCCTAATGGCTCTTTTGGTACAGAATCAGATTTCTGATTCTTAGGCTGTTTGGTCTTTTCCTTTGGGGTTTTTGCTGTTGCTTCCTCTTCCTATATAAACCCCCAAACCCCCTTCTATCTTAGTAACCAATATGATGTTTTAAACAAGTTTAAAAAAGTCTTAACAGGGGTTTAAGTTTGGTTTAAAGCTGTTTTTGGTTGGTTCACAAGTGGAGGAGATCATCTACATTGTTTGAGCTTCCTTTTAATCCATCTCTCCATCTTGTTATTCAGAGAAGAATCTCTAAACTCATATCTAGCTATTTATACGTTTGATTTACATTTCCATAAGCTAGCATTTGTATTGAGTTTAGTTTGATTTTGATTTACTCATTGTTTACACACACACCCACTTTAGCTTATTGTATTTACATACATAGTATATTTGGGTTGGTGAGAGTTGTAACAATTAAGTGTGAGCTTTTATTGTGTTCTCATCCATATTAGAGAACAATCATTCTTTGTATTGTGCTTAATCGTGAGATCACTTTGTAATACACTTGTACACCGAGAGGAGTGTGTGGTAAGAGTCGGGGATCGTCCCAAGAGGAGTGGCGTCAGTTGACGAATCTAGGGAGAGGTTGTAACCGAGCACTTGAGGATTACACGGCTAGGTCCAACACTTGTGAGGGTGTAGAGTGAGTTTGCAAGAGTGTGAGTTGTAGAGTTTTTGGTTATCTAGAAAACCGAGTTTGTAGAAGTTCCGGCTTCCAAACCGGATTGTGATAGTGGATTTCTCCCCGGGAGTGAGGAGCGGAGACGTAGGACGGAAGGTCCGAACTCTGTGATCATATAGTGTGTTTGAGTTTGTCATTGGCACATTTGCTTATGCATTTATCTTATATCGCAAATTGCCTATTACTCTTGTATATTTTGCCCTATCACATTTATAGTTTGATTATATCAACCTTGTATTAGTTTATATATCCTTACATATATTTTTATCATATAGGATACATCTCATTGTTCATATTGCTTATCCTAGCTCATATATCTTGTTGTATTTCATACTTGCTAGGATAAATTGTTAATTATCTTTAATTGGCATTGAATTGGGATTAGATTAGCATAAAACCCTAATCACCCCCTCTCTAGGGTCTAACACCGGGTACATCTTGATTTGATTGTAGCCTGAGAATCCATCCATGAATAACATTCTCCCAAATCCGCATGTGTTATCGATGATGACATCCGTGATAAGAAGAAGGAAGTCGTCTTTTGGGTAGGCGGTGTTCAGATCTCTGAAGTCGGTGCAGATTCTAATTTTCCTATTCTTGTTAAGGACCGGGACAATATTTGCTAATTAATTGAGATGTTGTTCCTCCCTAATAAAGCCTGAGTCAATTACCTTTTCAACTTTGGCTTCAATCGCCTCCATATTCTGTGGACGAAACCGTCTTTTCTATTGCTTGACGGATTTAGCGTCTGATTTGATGTTGAGGCGGTGTACCATCACATTTGGATCTAGCCCTGGCATATCTTCATAATTCCATGCAAAAACGTCGATGTACTCCTTGATGAGAGCGATCAACTCTTCCTTCTCTTCTGGTGGGAGACTATCACTAATGAATATAGGCTTAGGATTTAACTCGTCGCCTATATTTACTTGGACTACTTTGTCCTCGGTAGGGGGTTCTCTTTGCTCGAATCTGTCACCATATTAGAATTTCAAGTGGTGGATCCAAGGATCTTCCCAAGTTGGCAACTGATCATCTCTCTCCATCGTTGCAGGATCAATCGTAGCCATATTTGACATTAGGATATTGAATATTTCTCCGAGGCTAACATCAGAGTCTCAATCCAAAGAGTCCGACGATTGTCTATCTCTGTTCGGGTTGGATGATTGATCATTGACTTACTAGCAACATTCGTCATCAGATGAAGAGAAGTAGCCTAGACCTCTTCTATGTCCGTAATAGCTGTACGGCTTTCCTTTTGGCACATAGGCAGGCCGGGGTAGAACTTGAGGACCTCTACCAAAGCAAAGGACTTCTTCGAGCGTGAAGTTTGTTAGACCCTAGAGGGGGGGTGATTAGGGTCTTATGCTAATCTAATCCCTATTAATAGCAATTAAAATTATGTTGATCAATTTGTTCTTGCAAGAAAGAATATGATATGAATATGAGCAATAAAGATGAATAATATGTACTTCAACCAAAACACAAACACACGATATGTTCACGAGGTTCGGTCCCCACGACCTACATCCCCGCTCCTCACAGTGTGTTACAAGTGAATCTCACAAATAAAGGTTCAATACAATGATTTGTTCTCAATTTACAAGTGAGAACACATTAAAGCTCACACTCACTATATCCCACACTACAACCCACAATATATAATATGAGAATATCAAGCTCAATAAGTGTTTGTGATAATAGTGAATGAAACTCAATAAATATAACTCAATGAATATAGCTTAATCAAATGAAAGTGAAATAATAAGCTATATAGGAAAGAGTTTAGAAAACTTCTCAAAGAACAAGAAGAGTTGAAGAAATGATGATTCCAATAGGGTTTGAAAGCCTCTTCTTGTTGTAGAAAAACTTCTCTTGAAAACAGATTGATGAAACAACTCTTAAACAGCTCTTAAACGCGATTAATAACTTGTTAAACAACAAACTTGGATTTCTTGGATATTAGAGAAGAAGAGCAGTAATGGAGTATATATAGCACCCCAATACAACAGCTAGAAATAAGTAAAAGACCAAAAAGTCCATTTGAAAAACTAGCCGTTAGGCTCATTTTGACCACTTGTTGGTCGACCGGTCCGGTCGACCGGAAAGCACAAACAACTCAAAAAACAGGGTTTAGAGCTGGCGGTCGACCGACGTAAATTTTGGTCGACCGAAAATTCTCTTGGTCGACCGGTGCGGTCGACCGAAAGGCTCTCTGGAACTTTACTAAGAAAAAGAACAACTGTCGGTCGACCGTACCGGTCGACCGAATTCTGATATACACAAAATTAACAGGTTTTGGGCAGTTTTGAAAATTCGTTAAAAATATCAAATCACATCCAAAGATAGTGAAACTTTGGGAAAAGTTTCTAAATGATGAAATGAACATGTTTGAAAAAGAATTTCTGGAAAATTAATTTTCGTTTGTAAAAACTACCTGTTTTTGAAGAATGCTTAGAAAACCTGTAATTTTATGAAAGTGAACTTTGATATAGGACTTGTAAATATTCATATATATATTGTGCATATAATATATGTATATAGTGGAGTATGAAGGAGCTGTAAACATGAGATAAAGTATTTTAACAACGTTTAATGAAAAAATCTACTATATGATAGAAAACGTCAAAAATCGTGTTAATAGTATATATATTGAGCTTAGATATAATCATACTATATATGTAAGTAAACAAAACATATACCTAGGTAAATCCACGCAAATGAACTTGAATCTTTAACGCTTGATCAACGCGTGTTGAAATACCTGAAAAAAAGAACATAAACACAAAACACTAGAAAACTTATTAGTAATAAATTGTTTGTCAAATCATCATCAAAACTATAGGGTCAACAATCTCCCCCTTTTTGATGATGGCAAACAATTTATACATGAATAAGACATATACACTGATAATCCACATATAAGCCAAAACAAGAGTAAATCATAACAAGACGACCATATATATATATATATATATAAAAGAAACAATTTGCAATTTGTAAGCTATATGTGGTATTTTCTCCCCCTTTGACAACATCAAAAAGGGAAAAATAAAAGATAGGAGCAATGCTCCCCCTGCTTATAAGCATAGAAAAAAAATAAAGAATTGTATGTCAAAGGCTCCCCCTGTCAAAAAGACTGAATGACATCTACTGATCATATATACAGGAGCTAAACCAACAACTATCCATCAAACATATGCAAAAATGATACGAGTAACTCAAATTCTATAGACAAAAACATGATTATAGTCTTAACCATGCATTGATCATACCATGATAAACAGTCATAAGTAATTACAAAACATCATTTTAGCATCATAGATTTGCATAAATATACAAAACCTAAACAGTGCAAAGAACTCATGACAGGCAACTAATATTTACCACACATCAAATTATGAATGTTGTTTCAACAATACATTGATTTATAAAAGAAATAAATTAAACACAATAGGCCACAAAAATATCACACAAGCATTAGAAGCAATATAGTTTTGCACTAACCATGGATTCGTCCACAAGATAAAAAATCACACAAAACCATACATAGTTTGTTCCACAAAGTATCAGAGTTATTACACTCAAATAAAACAGAGTTATCAAATCAGTCATCTCCAAAAGAGAACATCAGAAGACAAAGATAATCATCACATAGAGAAAACTCAAATCAGTCATCTCCAGCATCATCACCACCATCATTACCACCATCATCACCACCATCATCACCACCAGCACCATCACCATCATCACACCATCATCACCACCATCATCACCACCAGCACCATCACCATCATCACCACCTCCAGAATCAGAAGAGCCGGATCCATCAGCAGAATCCTCACCAGAATCAGACTCAGAATTAGAAGGGATCCCGAGAGACGTACGCTGAAATGAAAGAATAGTCCTAACATCCTTCTGAATAGATGAAACTTGCTTCTGAATACCTGAGTACTGTGTCTCAAGGCGATCCAGACGGTCACAAATATCAGAAGTGGAAGAGGTTGAGGCTCTAGAACGGGAGTGAGAAGATGATGAAGGAGTGGAATCAAAGGCCATCTGCATTCTAGAAAGAGAGACCTTATCAAAGAAATCTCTCGTGGATTCAATCTTGGGCTCATTTGTAAGATCAACATTGAAGTGTTTGAAGATGAGGGTGAGAAAGGAGCCAAAAGGTAGAAACTTTGTATGCTTTGATGCCATATTATTGATAAAGATAGTTGCCCAATCTACTTTGATTTTGGCAAAAATGGCGTAAACAACATTAATTTTATCAGAAGCGAAATGATCAAAGCTACCGGTTTTGGGAATTAAGTTCTGAGCAATAATTCTGGCAATGAGTCTTGCATTAGGATTAAGAGAATTGTTGCTCATTGGGTAAGAGCAACCAGGCTTAAACATGAGTGGGTTAACATCTGGATTACCAACATCAACAGACATGAGATGAACGTCACTTGTTGGGATATTAAGAATCCCCACAAGTTCGTTTGCAGAAAAGGTAATTTCAACATTTTTCACTGATGATGTAATGGTTAAGCTACCATCAGCAGATGATGTTGTGGACAGGTTCGCATAAAATAGATAAACAAGAAATGGATAATAAGGAACTTTATGTCCCTCATCTAGCAACCTGTCTAACCCAACATTTTGAAGGATAGTCTCAGTTTTATACATGAATAACTCAGAATATTTGATATATCTGGTAGGAATGATTTTCAGTTTGCACAGTTCCCTGTATTTCCTAACAAGAGATTTAAAAAGTAGATAATCCTCATAATGTGAGGCTTTTATAGATGAGGAACTAGACTCTGGTTTTGATCTCTTTTTAGGGGGTTTGGGAGGCATGATTATGAGAAGATAACAGAAATTATCAACTTCCTGTAAACAAAATAAATTTAGAGCAAATTAACAAAATGCCCTAAAACTGAAACCCTAGATGAGAAAGTAGACATTAGAACTCAGAAATCAAAAGGTAAAGGAAGAAATTACCCACAAAACTGATGAGAAAAGACTGAAAGTAGCAACGGTTGAATCCAAGCGGCCGACCGAAAAAAAATTGTAACCCTAGGTCTGCGATTTCAAAATAAGGAGGAAGAAGAGGGGTCGGGTGTTTTAGGAGAGAAGACAACGACTGGGATTGAGGGAATGATAGATCAAGGGTGATGTAGAGTTCGGGTTTAAAACAGAATCCAATAACAAAAACAAAAACCCGATAAAGAACCAAAGTTCGCTCCAGAAACTTAATTCGGTCGACCGACGCGGTCGACCGGATCAATTACAGAAAGATCGTCGGTCGACCGGGTCGGTCGAACCGAAGGAGGGTAAAAAAGACAGTTAAAAGAAAATTTGTTTTTGAGAGATTTTTCAAAGTAAACCTTTAGGAAATTTGTTTTATAACATATTAAAGGTTTTATAAGATATATATAAATGATTTTGACTATTAAAAAAAATATAAATAATTTATTTTGACAAAAGAATATAATTTGTCATTTAAGCAAAAAAAAAATCAATTATTCAATAAAACAAATCAAACCAAAAAAAATACTATGTAAGTCTTTTTGGTACCCACATCATTTTGGTACCACTAGAACTTGGGACATGACCCCTATTATTTAAATTCAAGGCCCTAGGGTTATGAACCCGCTTGGGCGTATTTTGTGCAC
Source organism: Asparagus officinalis (assembly GCF_001876935.1). NCBI lineage: Eukaryota > Viridiplantae > Streptophyta > Magnoliopsida > Asparagales > Asparagaceae > Asparagus > Asparagus officinalis. Next base: position 82,638,087 of record NC_033797.1, on the reverse strand, counting down.
CGATACGATCAAAGCAAAAATTGTAAACGTGACCCATACGATTGCAATTAGTGCAATGTAGAGGTTTGAATGGTTTGCGTTGACCAAAATGGAGTGCACGTGGTTCATTTGCAAAGATAGATTTTTCTTTGTAATTATTTTGCAAACGAAAATTTCTTTTTAAGTCGAAACAAAACATGGCCAAGTGACCAAAACGACCACAATAATCACATTTGTACACATAAGCATGTTTATGATTTACACTATGTGTGTGTACATGTGTATGTGATGAAGAAGCTTGATGGGAAGCACAATCATGTGTAGGCTTGTCAATTTTTGGTGCATTATGACAAAATTGAGCTAAATGGCCTTTAAGACCGCAAATAGAACATTTGTGAATTTTGTCATACATATGTGCATAGTGAATAGGTTTCTTAGAAGAATTAACATTGAACTTTGCACATAAGTCCATAAGCTTTTTATTATTAGCAATACAAGTGTTTAGTGTTGAATCTAAAGTAGATATTCTTTTTCTCATTTGATTCAACTCATCATTGTGCATACAAGCATTGCTACTAGAAGTAGTATAAACAAGATTACTCATCATAGATTTCAACTTATCTACTTCTAACATAGCATTACATTTTTCATGAAGCAAACTAGCATTTTCAATTTTCAAATTTTCATTGCATTCTTTAAGAATTATATTTTCATTTGCAATAAAATTGAACTTAGTAGCTAGTGTTTCATGAATGGATTTCAAATTAACATACTTGCTCTTTACATCAATATAGCTATTGTGTAATTTTTCAAACTCAAGAGCAAGTTCATCAAAAGTAATAATATCATCGTTATCGCATACCTCACTAGGGTTATCACCTAGTGGTAATGTACATGGGGATGAGGCTTCCTTAGGACTCAAAGCAAGATTTTCCAATGCTTGTTGAATAGCCTCCAATTTCCCTTCATGTGCTTCAATAAATTTCCATAAAGCGTGAGCACTATCAAAATTAGCAAATTTGTTAGAAAACGATGAGTGAAAGGCACTAATCAAATATTCTAACAAAAGCTTATTCATGTTAAACAATCTTTTATCATTCTCACACAATTTGGATTTTTCCAAAATGGGAACAACATAAGCATCCTCAATAATTCCCCACAAATCAAATTGATTAATTGAACAAAAGTTTGAATCTAATACGCCATTGAGCATAGGGAAAATTATCCAAACGAGAGAGCAATATTAATAGCATATCCTAAATAAGATGAATCATACATATCCATATAGATGAAATGCAAGAAGCACAATGTACATTAAGATAGATTGGCACAAATGCAATAACTTGGATCTTTAACTCAAGGCGGTAGTCCTTAAATCAAGAGCTCCAAGCCTCTGATACCAATGTTTAGACCCTGAGGGGGGGGTGATTAGGGTCTTATGCTAATCTAATTCCAATTAAAAGCTAATTAAAATTATGTAGATCAATATGTTCTTGCAAGAGATAGATATGAACAATAAGAACAATAAGAATAATAAGAGTAATAAGAGTATGCACAAATAAAATGTGAGACAAGCAAAACACAAACACACGATATGTTTACGAGGTTCGGTCCCCACGACCTACGTCCCCGCTCCTCACCTCGAGGAGATATCCACTATCACAATCCGGTTTGGAAGCCGGAACTTCTACACACTCGGTTTACAAGTTCACCGAAAACTCTCACACTACACAATCACTCAACAAACACACTTTACACACTAAGTGTAGGAACCTAGCCCGTGTCCTCCTCCTCAAGTGCTCGATTATAACCTCTCCCTAGGTTCGTCAATCGACGCCACTCCTATTGGATTTGACCCCGTCTCTCTCTCCTCACACTTCTCTCGGTGTACAAGTGTGTTACAAGTGAATCTCACAAATAAAGGTTCAATACAATGATTTGTTCTCAATTAACAAGTGAGAACACAATAAAGCTCACACTCACTGAATCCCACACTACAACCCACAATATATAATATGAGAAAATCAAGCTCAATAAGTGTGTGTGATAATAGTGAATGAAACTCAATAAATATAACTCAATGAATATAGCTTAATCAAATGAAAGTGAAATAATAAGCTATATAGGAAAGAGTTTAGAAAACTTCGCAATGAACAAGAAGAGCTGAAGAAATGATGATTCCAATAGGGTTTGAAAGCCTCTTCTTGTTGTAGAAAAACTTCTCTTGAAAACAGATTGATGAAACAACTCTTAAACAGCTTTTAAACGCGATTAATAACTTGTTAAACAACAAACTTGGATTTCTTGGTTCTTAGAGAAGAAGAGCAGTAATGGAGTATATATAGCACCCCAATACAACAGCTAGAAATAAGAAAAAGACCAAAAAGTCCATTTGAAAAACTAGCCGTTAGGCTCATTCTGATCACTCGTCGGTCGACCGGTCCGGTCGACCAGAAAGCACAAACAACTCAAAAAACAGGGTTTAGAGCTGGCGGTCGACTGACGTAAATTTCGGTCGACCGGTGCGGTCGACCGGTGCGGTCGACCGGAAGGCTCTCTGGAACTTTACTAAGAAAAAGAACAACTGTCGGTCGACCGTACCGGTCGACCGAATTCTGATATACACAAAATTGACAGGTTTTGGGCAGTTTTGAAAAATCGTTAAAAATATCAAATCACATCCAAAGATAGTGAAACTTTGGGGAAAGTTTCTAAATGATGAAATGAACATGTTTGAAATAGAATTTTTGGAAAATTAATTTTCGTTTGTAAAAACTACCTGTTTTTGAAGAATGCTTAGAAAACCTGTAATTTTATGAAAGTGAACTTTGATATAGGACTTGTAAATATTCATATATATATTGTGCATATAATATATGTATATAGTGGAGTATGAATGAGCTGTAAACATGAGATAAAGTATTTTAACAACGTTTAATGAAAAAATCTACTATATGATAGAAAACATCAAAAATCGTGTTAATAGTATATATATTGAGCTTAGATATAATCATACTATATATGTAACTAAACAAAACATATACCTAGGTAAATCCACGCAAATGAACTTGAATCTTTAACGCTTGATCAACGCGTGTTGAAATACCTGAAAAAAAGAACATAAACACAAAACACTAGAAAACTTATTAGTAATAAATTGTTTGTCAAATCATCATCAAAACTATAGGGTCAACAAAGTTGTATCCCTATTTTCTCCTGTAGTTGTGCGATTGCGAACTATATCTGAATAAATAGCGACCGGATCTTTCATCGTCACTGTCATTCTTTGCGAAGGGATTTGGTGGTGGACACAACTCTCCTTTACTGAAGATTATCTCCTTTCCACCCCCTACCTTGGTAGGAAGGACAAGAGTTTTTCAGAAGGATTCTTGGACACACTTCTTTGTCATACAAGATGATCAAAGTGGCATGTGTATGTTAGGGTTATTATGCAGCCTCTGTATTACATCACCAAGACAAGGCGAGTACTCTAAATCGTCATTTGTTGCATGATCGGTAAGATGCCAATTACATCTTCCATTTGATGATTCACCACTGTAAAGATCGATTATAAAGTGTTCAATGTCATTTAATACAATACCTTCGTCGTAATCGAGCCCGGGTCCGGTATCAGCTTCCTCTTCACTGTCCATGCCTTAGGCCGATGGTTCAATATCAGATTCAACACAATATAGAAAGGAGTCGATAAAATAATTTTCCAACCCCTTAAATGGTTGCTTATCCGCGACCACTGTCTTGACCTCATTATTCGTGTCCATATACTTTAGACACTGATGGAGGGTTGAAGGTACTATAACATTACCATTGATCCAAGATCGACCAAATAGTAAGTTATAGGAGGTCTCAGCATCAATCACATAACACGGGACCTCTAACCTCAAATCTCCAAGCTGACACTTCACTCGGATTTTACCTAGTGGCCTAGACCCACTGGTGTTGAATCCATAGATAAGAGTTCCTATGGATGCCAACATGCGGGAGGGAATCCCGATATGATACATCAATCGGAGTGGCATGATACAGACTGCGAAACTCGGATCGACTTGGATCCGGTTGACAACGCTTGACCCGATGTATTTGGTGAAGTACAAAGGCCTATCATGTTTCGAGTTTCGCACTTGCATGTCATCCCCGATGAAGGTGATGCAAGGGAATTGTTTCGCCGCAAGGTTGCAGTATTGAACTGGTGTCTTTGGCTCTTCAGGGGCTTGCTTGATCTGAGTAAGGAATATATCAGAATTAGCCAAAACTTCTTGCAAAGCCTCCATGGTGTCTTTGGAAAGTCACAATAACTCGTATAGAGTTATCCTCGATAGGATGTTAGCTAGTTGAGTCATAACATCGAAGCGGTATCACGCATTTGAACTTCCCAGTTTATCTCTTCAAATCGATTGACTGAAACAAGACTGCTTCGGGTTTTGAACCACGTTGTGCTGGGGTTGCTTTTCCTTTTGCTTGGCCACAGCTTCCTTTTGTCTAGTAGTTTGTTTCTATTGAGATTCCTCTGAAGGTTTAGGAGGTGTTGTGACCACCCCTAGTCTAGCCAATTGATCGGAAAGCTTTTGGGTAATTATACCGATATTCATTTCCACTTCTGGTGGCGAAGACCGGTTCTTCGTTGGTCATGAAGACTTCATGCTCGTCTTCAGAAAGTGGAAAAGTGGGGATATCTTCATTGTCTTTCATCGGAATTGTCGAGGCGGGGCAACAAGATTTCCCCTTGCTCTTGGATTTTTCTTAAAGAAGATCTTGTCTATTGCTCATCATTGAGGAGATCCAGGTGGACCCAAAGAACCATGCCGTTAGGGGCCGTATGTGGCACAAGCCCTTTCTGGCGTTGTCTATGAGGGTCGTCATTAACAGTCTTCATTTCTACCCTTGACATGGGCTCTGGTTGGAACCATGAAAGAGGGACAGAACCGAAGCTAATAGACACTGTATTTGCACCCACCTTATTTTCCTTGGGTTGCTTCGCAGTGATGATGCCGACGTTAATCAATGCCTAGATTTTGTCTTTCAAGGCATAATAAACTTTAGTTGGATGATGGACCCTTCTGTGATACGCACAATATTTCAGGTCTGTAGTCCTCTTAGCTTCTTCCTGATCTGTGATCTTTGGCAACTTGAGCTTGTTGTTCTCCAGGAGATACCTAAAGATAGTAGGAACTTTGTCTTCCTTGAAGGAATATTCCTTCGCGAATTTTGGATCTAAAGTCCTCTGGTGCCTTTGAGGCTACCGCTGTTGATGCTGCCACAACGATTGCTACGATGCTTGTTGTTGTGGTTGTCTTTGGAACGTCTGATTTGCATCTACTGCAGTCATCGGCGCCTTTCCCCTATCGTGAGGAATAAAATTCTGCTTCGGAGTATTCGTTGTCGGCTGGCATCTCTCAGCCTTCTTCCTTTTGAGGAAGCGTTAAGCTTGTTCTTTGCGCACCTTTAATTCTTTCTAAGTCTTGGATGACACCACTCCTATGGCTTCCAAAACATTCGAAGAAAGATTGTTATGGTAAATCTGCAGGATGAATTCCTCCGTGACCTGATCTCGGTAGTACATCGCTGATAATCATATTTTTATTACAATTTTATATCCTCATTATCTATTTTACATGAATAAATATACCATTAATAATTGTTGTTAGCTTAGTTTCCATATAATTGAATGAAAATATAAATAAATATTATTAAATATAAAAACCCCTCTAAATCTCTCTTCTCTATTTTGTAGCATTTTAGAAGCCTATGAAGCAAAAGCTTAAAAGAAGAAAATGATTGAAGCCCAAAGAGCAAAGCCCATAAAAAATTACACCAAGGAAGCTATGCTTGGACATGGATGCAAATAGTGGAATGAAGTGGGCTTTTATGCAAAGATTTGAATTAATTCAAATGACTGAACTTGGCTTGGAAATCACATGAAATGTGGACTTGGTTGCTATGGGCCGGCTGTAGGTTTGAAAATAGAGAAAAGCATGTGATTGGGCCGGACTTGGACACAAGTGGACTTTGGCTTGGTTTTTTCTTTTTTACAAGAAAATCAATTTAAATGGGCCGGACTTGTAAATGACTTGGGCCGGATTTCAAAATTCAAATACATATGAAATGGCTGCAGACTTGGCTTGATTGGAAAATCATTGATTTGCTATTTATTTCCACTTGGGGCCGGTTTCATGTATGGATTGCTGTAGAGATTGAAGACCGGATCTTACATCAATAGGCCGGTTGCTTTGATTGGAAAATCATCAATTTAATGGACAAAGACTTGGTTGCTATTTATTTCTACATGGGCCGGACTTGAGTATTGTTGCAACTTGGATTTTCATTTATCAAATGGGCCTCCTATGGTTGGGCTAGAGAAGAACAAAAAGCAAATTCAAAGGCGGAGATTGTTGCTTGGGGTTCAAGATAAATCCAATGGCTTATATTCATTAATGATTACTATAAATAGGGATAGAGAGTGAGGGGTTAATGGTGTGAAAATTTTTGTAACTCTTTTTGGAGAGGAGGGCTACTCTTAATTGAGAAGGCCTTCCAAAATTATAACTTTTGTTGCAATTAATAATAATAATTTTTTCACCACTTTAAATTTTTCTCTTCTTCTCTTTGTTGGATGATGAAGATGAAGATGAAGATGGAGAATTATTTGAAGGTTTGCATTTCTTTCTTTTTTTCTTTTATTGCTTATTAGTTTAGATTTATTTCTATGCTTGTAGTTAGATTTTATTTTCTTGTTAAATAGCCAAGAGGCTAGAACCCTCTTGCCTTAGATTTATTTTATGCTTATAGAGTAGATTTATTTTCACGCATTTAATTCTTGTAATTTTATTTTGTAGTTTAGATTTTGCAATTTATTTTGTAGTTAGATTTTAATTTCTTACACTATTCAACTTGAGGCTAGAACCCTCTTGGGTTTAGTTTTTCTTTTTGTTTATTTTTATTTTGTTTGATTCACCTTTAGGCTAGAACCCTCTAGGGAATCACCCTTTTCTAAGAAGTGGGTTCAATTTTAGATTATCCATATCTATAATTGAATCCACCATCTTTAATTTCTTGTATTTTCTTTTATTCTAGAATTTTGTTCTTCATTCTTGATTTTTTATTTGTTTCTTGATTTTATTCATTTTTTCCTTCTCACCTTATTGATCATACTCATTCTTTTTCAAATCCAATCTCACTTACACTTGCACCCTATTCACACACCATTTTCACTCTCTCAATCTCTTCACAATCACATTCACTTATCACTCCTACTTGTCACGCACACAACATAAGAACCGATTTCATATTTTCTCCTACAAAACACCTTCCTCGTGGGATCGATATCTTAAATACTATAACTTGACACGGTTGTGCACTTGCAACCTTTTTGGTACATGTTTATGCCGCATCAAGTTTTTGGCGCCGTTGCCGGGGAAGGTGCTTAAGTAGGTTTTAATTATTTTGGTTCTTTAACTTGTGTGTTTTTTGTGAAGGAAACGCTTGGAGCTTGAAGATCGCGGATTGGAGAGCTAGGATTTGAAGATTTGCTTTCAGGTAAGTCCTCTTTCTAGTTTTTAATTCCACCCTTTAGCTACTTCTTCACAATTAGAGACAATTAGGACTTAAAAAAGAAGAAGAGATTTTATTTTTTGTTGACCATAATAAAATTCATCCTCCACTTTGACATTTACTAACAAGATAATAAATTCAAACAAATTCCCCCTTCTCATTTGTTTGATTGTTAACCCTAATTAAAAAAAAAGATTTTTCTTTTCCATCCTTTTTAGTTGCTTTTAATTCATAGGGTTGCATTTCATATAGTGTAGGAATTCACCAAGTGATTTGAGCATCTTGATTTGACACACACTTAAAAATATTTTTAAGGGCAAAACCCCATAATCAAGATAAGGTGAGGGATTTCATCACCCTTTCCTTAGCCCAAAAATCACTAATTCCTCACTACACCACCCAAGCCTAATAAAACTCATTAGACGTTGGCCCCTAAGGATTCGAGCTCAATAAGGAACAAGAAATCCTTAAGTGAACCGGTTTAAGTTTTCTCAGATTAGTTGGTGTCTAAGGCAAGGTTTAGGGGTTGCGTAAAGCGCTCCGCAAGGAAAGAGGTACTTAATTGATCTTTGATCACCCTCTAGTACTATCCTTACCTGGCTAACTACCTGGGTAAAACTTTGATCTTTTCACTGTAGGAGTTTTTGGTTAGGAGCTGGTCTAGTTGAGTTAGGCTAAACCCTAGAATTAGAGTTGATTGAAAAGTGATTGCTTTGATTTGTTTTAGTTAGGATTTTTCTTTTTCTTTATCTTCTCATAAAAAAAAACTAATTTTCTTTCTTTTCTTAAAAAAAAATATAATAATAAAAAAATAAAAAGAAATATTTTGGTGTATGCAACAGTGGATTAGGGATAATACACATCGATTAATTCGCTTTGAACCAATCATAGAAATGGAGCATCCTAATCCATCCGTTCTTCATGATATGTGCTATCCCATTAGGAATGCAATCCCCTCGTGCATTAGGCTCCCCGAAACAAATGAAATAAATTTTGAGCTTAGACCGCAATACATAAACATGCTTCCCAAATTCCTTGGTAATGAAACAGAAGACGCATATATTTTTATTTCGGAATTTGAGGAAGTGTGTATTATGATTAAAATGAGAGAATTAAATGAAGATGCGTTTAAGCTTAGATTTATTCCATTTGCTCTTAAGGATAAAGCTAAAAAATGGCTGTACAGCTTACCAACAAATTTCATCTCAACTTGGGATGAATTTGTCACCATTTTTCTTAAGAAATTTTTTCCTATTCAAAAACGGTAAAGCTTAGGAACAACATTCAAAACTTTTAAATTATCCCGGGAGAACCTTTTTGAAAGTATTTTGACCGATTTAAAGATCTTCTCATCCAATGTCCTCATCACGGTTTAGAGAAATGGCGATTGTGCCAAATAATTTATGAGAGATTAGATTATTCTGCAAAAACTTCCTTAGAATCAATGTGCCACGGGGATTTTATGAGGAAAAATGCTGATGAAGCTTGGGAGTTTTTGGAGAGTCTTTCTGAAAAAACAATGCAATGGGAACAGTGCGATGATAGGGTTTCATCAGTTCCCCAATCTAAGTCTGGTGGTTTTTCCTTGGAGTCAAACATTGCTTCTGAAGCAAAGATGGCGACGATTCTGCGAAGGTTAGAAGCTTTAGAAATTAAGGAACGAACTCCAGCTCAAATCAATCATGTTTCTGCCTCAGGATGTCATAATTGTCAGTCTCCTACCCACGTTTCAAAGGAATGCCCTCTCCTAGGAAACAACAATTCATTAGAACAGATGAACGCTACATTCCAGCACCATAGAAATGATCCATTTTCTCTAACCTACAATCTAGGTTGGAGAAATCATCCCAATTTTGCATGGAATCAAGGAAATTCTCCCGGAACTCAACACTTCACTCCCGCTTCGACCCAACATTTTCCTAGGGGAAACACAATTCCTTTCAATTCTCATCCATAATTTCAACAACCCAATTTGCCGTATCAAAATCAATCTCCTCTTCATCAAGCTGTAATTCAGACTCATCACAATCCAGATCAGGATAAACGTCTCAACGTCTTGGAAAGGGGTTTGGAAACCATAATTAAGGCCTCCACTCAAACCACGAATATGTTGACTCAAACGTCTAGCACTCTGAATTCTTTCATGCAATCCACTGGACAAATGCTCAACTCCAACACTCAAGCTATAGCTAGATTAGAATCTCAACTTAGTCAACTAGCTAGTGCCGTGAGTGAAAGAGAGAAAGGAAAATTTCCAAGTCAACCCGTGGTCAACCCTAATAACACAGGATGCAGTTCATCCTATGAAGCTCAAGTGAATGCAATCCATTCACTTCGGTCAGGTAGACAGGTCGATAATCAAGTGAGAACTCCTCCAAGTCAAACTCTTGATCCTGTACAAATTCCTTCTCCTTCTCCTTCTGATGAATCTATTCAACAATCACTCCCCTCAGATGACCAAGAACCTGAACCCGAACCTGAGCCTGCTTTTGATAGATTTAGACCGGTTGCTCCCTTTCCAGATAGACTCAGGTCTAGGAAACACTCTCCTCAGGAGGAGAAGATCCTAGAAACATTCAAGCAGGTTAAGGTTAACATTCCTCTCTTAGATGTAATTGAACAAATTCCATCCTACGCTAAATTTTTAAAAGAATTGTGCACTAAGAAGAGGAGAATAAATGTTCCAAAGAAAGTCTTTTTAGCTGCTAATATCAGTGAAATGCTGTCAAATCCTATACCTTTGAAACATAAAGATCCAGGTTCCCCCATCATTTCATGTATCATTGGTAATACTCACATTGATAAGGCGCTTTTAGACTTAGGGGCCAGTGTCAATTTGCTTCCATATTCAGTCTATCAGCAATTGGGTCTAGGTGTACTGAACCCAACCAAATACACCTTACAGTTGGCTGATAGATCTGTCAAGGTCCCTATGGGTGAGTTAGAGGATGTTCTGATTAAGGTTGGAGATTTTATTTTTCCAGTAGATTTTGTAGTCTTGGAAACACAGCCTGTTTCCAATCCCAAAGGACAGACACATGTCATCTTAGGACGACCGTTCTTAGCCACTTCTAATGCTCTCATCAACTGTAGAACTGGTCAAATGAAGCTGTCCTTTGGGAATTTGACTGCTGATCTCAACATTTTTAAAGAAGAAGAAGAAGAAGAAGAAGAAGAAGAAGAAGAAGAATACATTCAGGAAAGATCAGAAGAAGAAGAAGAAGAAGAAGAAGAAGAAGAAGAAGAAGAGTCTGATTTGAGTTTTGAGAAAATTTTTGATGAAGAGTTAGAGTTTTTAGAAGAAGCAGATCAGGTCCTTGAGAATAATAAAACTGTGTTAAACATTTGCTGCTTTGAATAAAATTTTGAAGGACTCTTTCTTGATGAGCTTAGATTCTTGGAGAATAATCAATAACCAAATTTTCAGAACTTCACAGAAGAATTGGTTGTTAGAAAACAAAACTTTACAGGACAAGAGTCTAAGTTCATTAAGAAATGTAAAATGCATGACACCAATAATACCTACCTTACCTTGTTGCAAAAATCATTGAACACCCCGGAATGCTTAGAATTTCAGTACATTGTTGAGTATATCATGTTGAAATTGTTTAAAATCCGTGGGAGAATTTTCAGCAATAAGGTAGGATTCAATGTAGAACAGGAACTCTTCATGTTGAATATTTCATTTTACATTGTTTATTTTGTTTATTTCAGAATAATAAAAAGAATTTATTCTTCTCTCACGTGAGAGTTTCTTGTTTAGTTTTCAAAAAAAAAAGGAAAAAAATGAAAAAGAAAAAAAAGAGAAAAACAAGAAGAAAAAAAAAGAAAGAAGAATAAATTTTTGTTTTCATCCTCCTCAGACCAAAGGTAATTGCAGATTTTTATTAACGGACTAAATGTAAGTGCTTCACTTCTTATCTGCTTTACTTTATGCATCATAAAGTTTGCATTGAGGACGATGCAAAATATCGTCACTTGCCAAATTAATAGAGTTATGTAATAATTAATTTATTTGATAAATTTGAAATTTTTTTACTTAAGATCACCTTTTGTGATAACTCTAAATAAATTTCTTAAGAAATGATTTTCAAAGTAGTATACTTTATTTAAGCCTTAACTTGGATTTTTATTTAAAATAATGAAATTTTTGCATGCTTAACTTAGATTGAAAATAATTTTTTTTTCAAAGTGTCTTGATTTACATATTTTCAAAATATATATACATATACAAAAAGAAATTGCAAAAGAAGAGTGCGAAAAATGGGCACCAAAAAGAAAAAAAAAACTCTTTAATTCAAGTTGATTCTATCTTATTAAGCCTAAGCTGGCCGAGTAATTAAGCCCAAGGAGTATTTCCATACTTAATGACCTAAGCCCATTTGGGTTGGGATCCATTAGCCCAAAACTCGTTAAATGGTCACTTAGAAAGCCCGTTAAAGTAGAAAAAAAATCACCAAGGATGAAAGAGTTTAAAAAAAATAATAAAAAAATAAAAAATAAAAAATTTATTAAATGTTTTATAGTTGTATATATGGTCTTGGAAAATATTTTAAATCAAGCAACTTGAAAATTATTTAAAACAAAAAGTTAGCATGTTATTTTCAAAACTTTTAAATTAAATTTCTAAGTTTGGCTTGGTTTTGTATTGCTACGATGTGAAGATTTTCTTGAAAATATACCTTAGAGTTATATATAAAAATGTTTTCTTGAGTGATAACTGGCTCCAATTAGATTATCTAAAAGTTATCAAGTGAATTTAGTTATTTACTGATTTCTTTAATTTGACAAGTTGACCGAATTTTGTGGGTATATTCACTGCAAACCCTCACGAGACTACAACTCGTCCACTAGGGTAACCTAGGGGTTCAAAGGCTTGTTGTATACGCTAAATACAACCGCGATTCCTGCGAAAGTGAGTTAGGATTTTTTTTTATTTTCTTTGCTAGAGGACTAGCAAAAGTTTAGGTGTGGGGGTATTTGATAATCATATTTTTATTACAATTTTATATCATCATTATCTATTTTACATGAATAAATATACCATTAATAAGTGTTATTAGTTTAGTTTGCACATAATTGAATGAAAATATAAATAAATATTATTAAATGTAAAAACCCCTCTAAATCTCTCTTCTCTATTTTGTAGCATTTTCGAAGCCCATGAAGCAAAAGCTTAAAAGAGGAAAATGATTGAAGCCCAAAGAGCAAAGCCCATAAAAAATTACACCAATGAAGCTATGCTTGGACATGGATGCAAATAGTGGAATGAAGTGGGATTTTATGCAAAGATTTGAATTAATTCAAATGGCCGAACTTGGCTTGGAAATCACATGAAATGTGGACTTGGTTGCTATGGGCCGGCTGCAGTTTTGAAAATAGAGAAAAGCATGTGATTGGGCCGGACTTGGACACAAGTGGACTTTGGCTTGGTTTTTTCTTTTTTACAAGAAAATCAATTTAAATGGGCCGGACTTGTAAATGACTTGGGCCGGATTTCAAAATTCAAATACATATGAAATGGCTGCAGACTTGGCTTGATTGGAAAATCATTGATTTGCTATTTATTTCCACTTGGGGCCGGTTTCATGTATGGATTGCTGCAGAGATTGAAGACCGGATCTTACATCAATAGGCCGGTTGCTTTGATTGGAAAATCATCAATTTAATGGACAAAGACTTGGTTGCTATTTATTTCTACATGGGCCGGACTTGAGTATTATTGCAACTTGGATTTTCATTTATCAAATGGGCCTCCTATGGTTGGGCTAGAGAAGAACAAAAAGCAAATTCAAAGATGAAGATTGTTGCTTGGGGTTCAAGACAAATCCAATGGCTCATATTCATTGATGATTACTATAAATAGGGGTAGAGAGTGAGGGGTTAAGGGTGTGAAAATTTTTGTAACTCCTTTTGGAGAGAAGGGCTACTCTTAATTGAGAAGCCTTCCAAAATTATAACTTTTGTTACAATTAATAATAATAATTTTTTCACCACTTTAAATTTTTCTCTTCTTCTCTTTATTGGATGATGAAGATGAAGATGAAGATGGAAAATTATTTGAAGGTTTGCATTTCTTTTCTTTTTCTCTTTTATTGCTTATTAGTTTAGATTTATTTCTATGCTTGTAGTTAGATTTTATTTTCTTGTTAAATAGCCAAGAGGCTAGAACCCTCTTGCCTTAGATTTATTTCATGCTCATAGATTAGAATTTTCTTTTATTCTAGAATTTTGTTCTTCATTCTTGATTTTTTTTATTTGTTTCTTGATTTTATTCATTTTTTCCTTCTCACCTTATTGATCATACTCATTCTTTTTTAAATCCACTCTCATTTACACTTTGCACCTACTTACACACCATTTTCACTATCTCAATCTCTTCACAATCACATTCACTCATCACTCTTATTTGTCATGCACACAACATAAGAACCGAATTTATATTTTCTCCTACAAAACACCTTCCTCGTGGGATCGATATCTTAAATACTATAACTTGATATGGTTGTGCACTTGCAACCTTTTTGGTACATGTTTATGCCGCATCAATCGCCTTGTTTCAGAAGCGCTTGACGAAGTTGTCGACCGACTCTCCACCTTTCTGCTTCTCATCCAGCAAAGTTCTGATAGACACATCGGTGTTATTATCGAAGAAGTTGTGGAGGAACAGGCTTTCCATCTCATCCCAGCTGTTGACGCTCCCGAGCTTGAGGCGTCAGTACCAATCGAAGGCGGCCCCGTGAAGGGTGCCTACAAATGACTGGACCATCAAAGGTTCGTATCTAGAGACCATTCCCAAATGGGACATGAAATAAATCAGATGTTGAGTGGGTGAACCTTTCCTGTCAAACGTCGTGAAGTTAATTAGATTGAACTTTGTCGGGTATGGGATTGACTCCCACTCTCTCGAATAAGGGCACAAAATGCAAGTCTTCTTCACCTCTTGAGCAGACATCAAGGCATTGACCTTGCTTTTAAGGTCCTTCATCTTCTTATCCTCACTTGTGTCTTTCTTAAGGGGATGTTCAGGAGGATTGACTGGACCATAGTTGATGGGACCACCCCTAGTGTTAGGGCCATGATTGACAGGGTCACCCCCAGCATTCTTGTTGTCATGAGGAGGGTCGGTGAAAATGAGCTCGTCCACCTCTGGGTCACTATCGTCTGTATTGGCTTGAACCACCGTGGCATTGCAACGACTGTATTCAGCTTGTTGACTAGACTCGGGTAGCTAACGCTGTTGACTCTGCAGTTGTTGAGCATGCAATTCCCTCATATGTTGTATGAACAACTCCATCTCCATCTTCATTTCATCCCTAAGATCTTCTCGTTGTTTAGATAGCGCTGCTTCAAGCATTTGAGTTAACTGATCCGGAGTGATGGTGAACGCCTCCCTAGCTCGCCTAATGCTAGACACAGTGTCATCCGAAGTGACTACGGAGTAAGTATCTGATGCTTTATCATCCGAGGATATTCCTTTCTGCATCCTCTAGTAATCCCTACGTCTCATAGTTCCTAGCTAGAGCTGAGTTATACGTTGGGATATTCCTAAATAAGAGTCAGGACTGGTGTTGGTTGAACGCCGTTTTAACTTTCCTTTATTAGCCGTGTTGATGGTGACTTCTGGGAATTCGTTATCTTAAACGACCAATCTCCTCTTGCGGAAGCGCCTTGATTTGAGCTTTGATGCTTCGATGGAAAGCCTTTGGAATACCGAGACCTTCTGTGGAGCGGTCTTGGAGAAACTACATTCTGATAGTACTGTCCTAATAAGCCTTTCACATGGACAGTGAGAGGTGATTTCTCAGATACTTCTTTTCAAAAATTTGTTTACACCCCCCGCCTAATAGTACATCTCATTGGCATGATGACCGGAGCAACCTATTGCTGTTTGGTGTGACTCCCTAGGTATAACGTTATCTTTTGATGGACACGTCTTCTTCTGGGGAAGTGAAGCCTAGTTGGCGTTCTCAGGAGTCGCACGTTTGGAACGACCCTCTTGCGAGTATGGAGTCTTAATGGGCTCCTAGACTTCAACATGGACCCCTAAGCAGACAGTCTTAGGAATTTTTCTAAGAAGGGATGACTTTGGTTTGATGGGAGGACGTGTACGACCCCCGATCTGAAGAGTCACTTGGGATTTATTCACCGGACCTAAATGTTCTTTCACTAAAACTTGGCCTCGATCTTCATGTAGAGGACCAAGGCAATCCTCCATCGTGATCTTGAATTTTGACAAGTCAACACTATCGTGAGGCTTCACAAGAGGTACGACAGAAGAAGAAGCAAGAGCGGGCATCGATGAAGGCGAGGAATCGACCATGAGGGAGTTTGGTTGGGCGAGATAATGTAAGGTGTCTCGGCCTTGACCGATACACCCTATTGTGTCTCGGGTTACGAGACAAGTTACCCTGTCTCGGTCGTCAGGGACCACTTCTGCTGTCTTCGCACTTGATTTTCATGCGATCTTAGACTTTGGCATCCAGATCTTGCGGGACTTTGGTCGTTCTTTGGCCACTTCCTCCTTCGTCATTTCTTGTGCCTTTTGCTTAAGAGCATGAGTGTGAATGGCACGTGCATGGCTCTTCTAGATGCGCTCCTTGAGAGTTAAACGAGTCCTTTTGACACGGACCCATTCGTCGGTCAACGGCTTGGAGGAAACATCAGTAACTTGCCGTTGAGGCGGCTGGGACATTTGATGCCTCATTGACTCTAGATCCGTGTAATAGCAAATCCTGTCAACTTGCTCCAAGGCCTTAGCAAACTGACGCGCGAGACGTTGGCGCTATCTCTGACGAGCCCTCTTTATCAGAGTTGGCACGGTTTCATTTAACCACTCCTTCACTGAGGAGGAGTTGTTGTGAATAGAAACTCCGACTTGGTTGGACGCCAGAGGGGCGTTATGAGGGGAAGCCTCAACGACGATTGGCCGAGACTCATCACCCTGGGCCTTTATCGGATCTGAAGACTAGCGAACCTTCTTTGAAGATGAGATCTTCCTGCACTTGCAGGATGTGGGAGATCCGAAGGAGGAGGATGAAAGGTACTCCTCGAGCTTCTGTTGGTCGAACTCGTACTTGACCTCTGCATCAATCGGGAACTTGATCGGTTGTAACACTACAGCCTCAGCAGTGAGACTGTTGGCTCCCACTATGGTCGCCAGTGTGTTTGCGTCGGAAATCGATTTCATTGTAGAATCCATTTACAATTGTTTATCGACATACAATAGATTCGATGAAGTGAGCATTTTTATAAGACTTCTCACTACAAAAGAAACAAACAGAGGACTTCCTAGAAACAAACGCATAAACTGTTTATCCATTACTGCTTGCGTAGGATCTTTGCCTGTGTCAGGGAGGCGTTAGCCCGTGGACGACCAATTCACAGATCTGGGTTGATCGATAAGAAGGTTTAGTGTTCTTTTTTTAACTGGAAAACAAGAACAGAAGTAAATATCTCAGCGATGTGAAATAAATACTCTTCTCGAGATCAAAGCGATGTTTGATCTCAAGGAAAGGGGTAAAGGCCTATAGATCTCTCGATATCTTTCTCTTTATGCATGAAGTTCGCCAAGATCTCGCCTTTCTCTCTGAAATCCGTGGGTATTTGTTTTCAAAATGTCAGCACCTCACCTCCACTGTCCATACCCATCATAAGTGCATGGGGGGGGGTATTTATAGGCTTCAGACGCCATGTTTGAGGATAAAAATTCATAATTTGGACGTATCTACTGTTAGTAATGACTTTCCCATGTTTGAGGATGTTCCCAAGGTAGTTAGGAAGCTAGTGGACTGCACGAATCCTGAGAAATTATCGAAAAACACATTTTAGGAGTTCACTCTGCGAGACATACTGTGTCTCGAATTGCGAGACACGCTATGGTGTCTCGGAATGTGAGACACCCTTGAGTGTCTGGGATTGTAAGACGCCGGAGTGTGTCTCGTTCCATTGTTTTCTCATCTTGTGCACTTCGTTGTTTTGTCACCTCGTCCCCTCGTCGCTCCATCATTTCGTCGCTTTGTTGCTTCGTCGCCACGTTGCTCTGTCGCTTCGTCGCATCATCGCCTCGTCGTTTCGTCACCTCATCGATCCGTCGTTTTGATTTTTCTATCGGACGATGCTCTCTGACTTAGATAACAACGTTCTTCGTCTTCTCTTCACCTCGAACTGCATTCGAGAACCTATAGGCAATTTTTGACGTCTACAGCTAGAGATTTGGATAAGCGCCGGTTGATGATGGGATATGTGTTCACTTTGACGTGTGTGCTGGTGTGTTAGAGATGCACCTTGCAGTCTATAATGGCTTTGTCGACTACAGAGGCAGAGCACATCACGATTACAGAGGCTGTAAAGGAGGCAATTTGGATTCAAGGACTTTTGTAAGATCTTGGTGTTTCGTAGCGGTCTGTCACTATTTATTATGATAGCATGAGTGCTATCTATTTGGCTAAGAATCAAGTTTTCCTTGCAAGGACGAAGCACATAGACGTTCGTTATCACTTCATTCGGGATGTTCTTTAAGATGGGGATGTGGAGCTTGTGAAGGTCTACACAAAAAACAATCCAGCAGATATGCTCACGAAGGTGTTCCCTAGCAACAAGTTCGATCATTGTAGAAGCTTGTTGTAGATTCATGCTTGTTGAGGCCTGTCGAGGCCATTTGGATGAACTACAAGCGGTTTGGTCCCTTAGGAGAGGGGCTACGTAGGCAACCACATTGGTGCAGCCGGATTTGAAGAGACGACACATTATTGTTGTTGTTGGTGTCAGCTTAGTTTTGGGAACACTTCGGCAAGGTGAAGAATTGTTGAAAACAGTGCGTTTGGTCGATCAAAATTGCAAGTCAGTCGACCAAATACGGGAAAAATTAGCACATAGGAAATCGGTCTGGTCAGTCGACTGATTAAAAAATTCAGTCGACTGATCGCGTGCATAATACAAGACTGAATAACAAACGTACTGGACATCAACTGATGATGGTTCATCAGTCGACCGATGAAGAGCTATCAGTCGACTGATGAAGGCTGAAGCTATTTCCTAATCTGTTTTGGATTTGAGTTTGATATAAATAGAAACACGTTTTCTAGGGTTTTAATAGAGAGATGTAACAGAGAAAAGAGGTTGTTTTGAACAATTTGAGAGGGGGATTATTGTGAGGGAGTGAGATCTTTTGGTTAGGGTTATTTGGAGTGTTTGAGATAGTTGTAACTCATTGTTAATTTTCTCCTCCATATAGTAAAATCTCTCCATCCTCTCCCTGTGGACCTAGGCAACTTGCTGGACCACATAAATCTCTGTATTTGTGATTGGTTTTGATCGTTCTTTTATGAACTGTGCTCGTGGTGTTCTTCTCACGTTGCTTACCGACTCGTCGTGGATTATGCACGCTTCCGTCGGGCACAACATATACCTAACAGCCCTAAATAAAAAAATGCTCTACCGATGATAACGTTTGCACCTTTTACCCTGCTTGTTAATACAAAAAGCTAACTCTTAAAAAGTACCAAAAGCAAATCGACTGCCTAGTTTACTAGCAAAATTAGAACATTTAGGACTTGTTTGGTTGAGACGTGTTAGTCTAATAATTTTAAGCAGCTTGTAGAAGTTACTAAAACTCGAATAATATCTTTTAAATATTAAGCAAAAACTTTTGATTTTGTTTGAACTGTAATTTCACCTCTATATATATGAAATTAATTTTACCCTTGACAGGGCATTAGATAATCACTTATTTCAATTCCGCAAATAAATAATTATTGCCATAATTATTATACCAAGTCTTGTAGCCAACTGAATATTTTAGTTTGCACAAATAATTTAAAATATACAGTTTAGGCGGTGGCAACTTCAAGGTTCGGATTAGTAAAAATATAATCTATGGTCTACAAGAGCACATACACATAATATGTAAGTACTACAATGTGAACATAAAAAAAAAATTAGTCTACCTTTTGATTCTATTTCTTAGATGATTAGGTCAAAGGCTGCTATCAACAAATGATTGTACTCAGGGAAAAGAAAATATGGAAGTGGTGATGCCCAATTTGACATTTGATACTATTTGAATTTTGCTTGCATTGATCATATAACTTCTTAGCAATCATAACTTCTTAGCAGCTATATTAATTATCTTAACTCATAAAATGTTATTTTTTTCATTTATAATTTCCAATGACAATTACCTTTTTCAGAGAGAAAATCATTACTTAGTTCTTCTCTCAAAACAGAAATCACACTATACAACTTCATACGCTATGAAGTCATAATGTTGTCCTCAGTAATGTTCATCGTTAATATTCGTGGATACTATCCGACGAAACCGTTGCAACTTTGTATTTCATCCTTCCCCAGTTATATTTTTCTGACAGCTGTTTAATAGATTAGATAAAACTGATTAATATATAAATTCCTCCGTTAATATAATTGAGGATGCAAGCATGATGCACGCACGCTCGCTTGCCACCATTGACATCAGTGTTAATTATTAACAAAATTATTTAGTGATTGCCAGCATGGAAAATGTTGCACCATTTCTTTAACAATACAATTGTTAATTGAATGATTTGTTTTTTTATAAAAAATTAATGGTTTTGTTAGGTGAGCATGCAATTCAAGGTTGTGCATACCAGTATGAGTTGCTCGAATAGTAATAGGAAGTCTTATTTTTCGAGAGCTTGACTAAGATTTAACTTTACTAGGTGGAAACTTTAATCTCTACTACAATAGCTAGTTTTTACAACGCTGAGGATTATTCTTTGAAAGTTTAATTACATATAGAAAGTAGTTGTTATCTGATCTGATCCTTGTCAGAATGGGAGCCTGTGGGCCAGGCATGCACCGCCTTAATTGACAAACCCTAGCTAGCATAAGACATGGGGATCACGATGAATAAATGAGCTTTCGATATTATTCCTTCAATGGTCAGCACTTGTCCTTAGCATTGCTTTCGGTACGTGACTCCGATGATTGGACTTCCCTTGTTATGATGTACTAACTAATAGTCTGACTCAGAGAGAGAGAGAAGAGAGAGAGAGAGTCGTCTTGGACGTTCTCTTCTTTGATGCAACCACCTTAATTTCAATCATCAACCATTACTAGTAAAAGGAGGCCTAGCCCCAACAGGCTGATAGAACTGTTGTGACTGGCCGCTGGGCAAGTTGGTTTAGCTTACACACACAAGAGAGGGAAATTTCTCCCCTATTTATTTTCGTGAAAAACTGAAAAAACCAAGGAAAACTCCAAATCCCCGTTCTCTCTCTCTCACACACATCAAAAAACCCCAAATTAATCTCGTGCGCCTTCTCTTTCTTCCCCCCCAACCAACTCTGAACTTGTTGCTGTCGTCGGAGGTTGCCGCCGCCGTCGACCCTGCAGTTTACTACCGAGTCCCCCTCAAAAAACCCTAGTTCTTCCTGCTCAAATCGAACCTCGCTGCCTCTCCTGCTCCTCATTTTCACCGGACACCTGACTTATAAGTCCTCTACCTTAAAACCCTAATCCTAATTGGGGTATTTTTAGAAATTAGATATGGATATCCCAAAGATTCTCTAGCTTACTTTGGTTATAAACATCTGAGAAATTATTACTCTTCTTCATTTTTCATTTATCATTCTTATGCCTCTTTTTGCTTGGGTCTATTTCCAATTTTTTAGGTTAGATAAACAAGGGCTCAAATCATCAATTTGGTTACCTAGCATAATTTTTCATAATGTATTAATGAGCATGACTGTCACTGTGCGTTGTATTGTCTAATTGATGGGGAAACCTAGAAGAATCTCGAATGGATAGTGTCTGATCCTGAAGGTTAAAGCATTGATGCATGCGCTCTAGAGTTCCCAAGAGTTGGCAAATATTATTCTTAAAACTGAGGTACCCCCAGGGATGACATAGTATATATGGTTATTAAGGAATTGGATAGCTTAGGTCTATGTGAACAAGTGGTGAAATCGTTTGGAGAGAATATTTAATTGTTCATGTGAACAAGTGGAGATAAGTTTCATGGGGACTAAAAGATTTTGAACTCTACTCTTTGTTCTTGTGACTGTATCATTACTCTTAGCTTTGTTTGCAAGTTGGTTTTATTACATCTAGCTAAGTTTTTCCTTATTGAATTTTATCATTTGAAGTTCTAGTACTTGATGAATATTTTTGTAAGTCAAGTTCGTGAGTACTTATGTCTTGAATATTTTGATTGGTTCTCTGTACTTGAACCATGAAATTGATTTAATCTTATGAATTGTCACATTGGAAGTAGTAGAATTTTATCTTGAAATATGATAATATTTATAGTACTTAAATATTATTATAAGTGAAAAACTTTGATATATAAGGTGTGGAATGGGTTAGTCACAAACTTTAGTATATATCTTTTAGAGCCTTTTCCTTGTAGGATCTGAAATAAAGGTGTAAATTAAATAAAAATCCAAAAAAATTATATGTGGTATGATGCAAAAAATTTAATAATGTCCATATCTTGTAAACCATTTTGCATGTGCATTAGTTTTCTAATAAAGCAAAAACTATTACTAGTTGCATATTAGATTTCTTGATGCGCATCATTCATTAGTTTTAAAACATTTTTCATAAAACTTTTAGTTCTAACTTTTGCTCATTTCTTATTTGGCTCCGTTTGGATACCATTGTGTTTTACTTGTTTCCATGGTGTTTTTGCCAAAAATAAAACACCACGCGTTTGAAAACCATGGTGTTTTTTGAGCTAAATCATCCTCAAACAAAAAACAAAGCACTTATTTCAAAACATCTTTTAGGTGTTTTAAGTTTGGTGTTTCGGGTTTGAGTTTGAGAATGTGTTAATATAATATCTAAAATAATATATTAAATATAATTATTATAGAGTTATTATCAACATGCTTATTATATTAAACTATACTATACAATATTATAGTTAATTTAATATATTAGTAATATTTGTTAAATAATATAAAAAGATAATAAATAAAATATCTTATATAATAATATAGTAACATATTAAATACCAATATTTAATATGTTAATAATGTATTATATAATAAGAAAATGTAAATAAAATATAAATAAACTAATAAAAAAGTTATTGAAAATAAATAATAATATAATAATGATATAATAATATACTATACAATATTATAATCGTTATAATATTATTAACTTTTAATAAATAAATTGAATAACTATAAAATATTATATAATAATAACATATTTAATAATAACATAAAAATATAATAATAATATTATAATAACATATTGTATAGTAAATGTAATATAATATATAAAATATTAATATATTATGCAATAAATAATATAATTTATTATAAAGTAAAATAATTTTTAATAATAAAATAATTTATTGCTAACAAATGTTAATGTAAAAATAATATATTCATAATATAATAATATAATATATAAAATATTAATCTAATATATTTAATAATATTAAATTATATGACTAATAGTATAATATTATATTAATAATAGTACAATATTATATTAATAATAAAATAACATTATTATAAAAATATTAATATAATATACAACAATAACAAATTGATATACCAAAATAATTAAATATATAATTATTTGAATGATTATAATATAATAATAAATATAATAATAAATATAATATAATATAACTCATTAAAGTATAATATAATATTATAATACATTATACAATATTATATTGCATTACATTTAATACTTATAATACTATAATAATGTAAACTAAATATTATAACATTTTATTAATAATATATTTTATTATAATTATTATATAATATATTAATAATATGTTTAATACTAATGTTATAATTGGTCAAACTAGTGTCAACCAAAAATACTTAACATAGTGTTTTGAAAATATTTTAAGAGAAAAACACAACACCATGGTGTTTTCTTACAAAAACACAATAAGGAAAACACCATGGTATCCAAACAAAGCCATTTTACAAATAGTTCCAATTAATATTCAAGAAAAACAAAAGATTACTGTAGGTGTAAAATTTGATTTCCCGAAATGGGGATTTTTTTTGTATTCACAAGAATAGTTTAGTACAAACTAATGAATCAAAGTTACAACAGAAGCGGAGGGAATGCTCTCCTTGTTTAACGTGGGGTCTTTGGTAGCGATAGGACGCCTCCCTCAGTTCTCGCACTGAGTTTGCTTCCCTTGGACGATTCAATCGAAGTTATAGGTGAGCATCAATACGCAGTAGAAGCTCGTGTTGATCGAGTTCGAGTTTCCGAGCTTGATGGCGATCAAGGCCGAAGGTTGGAAGAAGATGCTATAGTGCAAGAGCAATGCAAAGAGCTAGTCGTACACTCAATTGAGAGTTGAGAGCTAACAAACCAGCTAACTGACTAAGCCACTCAATGAACTGCTGACCCTTTCCCGTAGCCAGGAGAGGCTTTTAAATAGAGGAGGATGACATGATCACTCCTTTGAATCATGGGATGTGACCATGTACTGTTGAGAGATGTCATGCCTCTCACTTGTACTGTGAGCGGCTGTTTGATGGGCTCGGAGCACTGTACTCCTCCCCTTCATGTCACGGGAAATGGGAAGGTCCATCACTATACGTGACAGCGTAGCCGTCGGGTACTCTGGGGAGTTTGGTGAGTTTGTTGATCGCCTGGCTGATTGTTTGGACATGTAGGCGAGCTCAGTGCTTGAGCCGACTATCCCATCCATTGGCTCCAAAGCCTCGGCCAGCTGACGAGCAAGACGTTGACGTCGTCTTTGTCGTGTTCACTTTGTCATTGCGGGAGCGTCTTCAGAAGCCATCTCCTCGGCGGAAGAGGAGTCCGGATCTGCGATCTCGACCACGCTGAGTAATGTGGGAAACTACTTGATGGGAGTGGAGTGCTATACTGCTCCCTCACGTCGTGGGAAATGGGAAGGCCTATCCCGTCGTGATAGCGCAGTCGTCGGGTACTCTGGCGAGTTTGGCGAGTTTGTTGATTACCTAGCCATGCAGGCGGGCTCAACTCTTGAGTAGACTTGACTCGTGCAGGCTAGTCAAGTATGCAGGTAAGTTTCTGGTCGCCTGGTCGTGTGGGCGAGCTTAAATCTCAAATAGACTTGACTCGTGCAGGACGTTCTTCTGGTAGTATCATCACCGGCATGGCTGCTAGCGCCTCCGGAACATACTTGGGTAAGTCTAGTGCCTCTAGAGAGAAAGAACTCGACTTTGATCTTCGACTCTTTTCTATGGCGCCGAAAACCAATAGATGCATTACGAAGGGAAAGGGTGAGGAGTCCGGATCTGCGATCTCGACCACGTTGGACGACGCGGGGATGTCACGTGGTGCAAGTGCAGAGGAGGAGTCCGGATCTGCGATCTCGACCACGTTGGACGACACGGGGACGTTACGTGGCGCAAGTGCAGCGGCGGCAACGGGGTCTTGGATTTTTGAGCCGAAGGACCTGCAAACATTTATGAAAGAGGTTACCTTTCTGTACCCGTTTGGAGAGGCGGATCTGGAGGAGGAGGAAGAGAGGCCTTCTTTGAACTGTTGTTGATCGAGCTCGTGTTCTTCATTCACCCCGATCTTGAGTGCTGAGATGCATTACGAAGGGAAAGGGTCCAGGCCGTTCTTCTGGTAGTATCGTCATCGTCACGGCTGCTAGCGCCTCCGGAACATACTTGGGTAAGTCTAGCGGGCTGTTTGATGACCCCATGATGATGAATGAGGTGAAACTGAGAAAATGAGCACAGTTTGCTCGTCTTCTTCAGCGGATTTTGCCATTTCTGGCAATTTTCTCCAATTTAAGCGAATCGGGCCTTTGTCAGGCGCATTCAGATTTTGTCAGGTGAAATCGGCTTTTAGTCAGGCAAATTCAGCCTTTATTAGGTGAATCAAGCCTTTATCAGGCAGGCTCAGCCTTTCTAAGGTGGACCCAGCTTTCATTAGGCGGGTTTGACCTTGTCTGGCGAACCCAACTTTCATTAGGCGGGTCCAACCTTTGTCAGGAAAACCCAGAATTTGCCAGGCGAAGTTGGTTTCACTGGGTGAGGTTCGCCTATAGGTCGCCTGTTTGGAGGACTTTTTCCTTTAAGTGCGAATTCTGTTCTAACTCTCTTTTGCTTTGTCTCACAGACACGTTTTCTGATGAGGTCCTCCCGAAGGGCATTGCCATTGGTCTTGCTAGTGGCACGGGCTATGCGGCACCTCCCCGATTTCTGTTTCTCGATCAGTTGCATGTGTTTGCCACTGACAAGCCTGCAGAATTTGTAAAGAGGGTGTCCGACGGGCATCACTTGACATTGCGCGAGTTGATTACTAACACGATGCTGACGGACGCAACTAGGACAGAGCTGAGAAAGACACAGTTCTTGTTTGGTAATGCTGCGACTGACCCCTCAACTCTATTGCTTGGGGAGAACAAGTGGCTCTGAGTCGTAGGTGGGGTCCATTATTATATCCCCAGCATGCCGAGAGGGTTCTCAATTATTGAGCTGCACTCGCTCTCGGCTCCGAGAATGATGAATTGGGATTTGACCCCTACTCAGGCCGGTGTGACTTGTGGGGTCTTTACTGGTTCCACCGCCAGTTATGGGGTCGATAGGTCCTGTAAGCACGTGACTGCTCTGCGTTCGGGCTTGTTATAGAATGAATTACTTGTAGGGGAGACGACTACGGTGGCGGAGACCTTCCGTCATCGCTTCTTTCAAGCCGGGGGGTAATTTCCCCCAAAGGACTTTTGGGCTCCAGGGTGGATTCACTCTGCACCTGGTAGCAACACTTGGTGGTCTAAGATCACCGAATACATTTTGGCAGAGAACTCCGATCTTGAGGGTTCGGAGCTGTATGCGGCCATCAGGGCCACTCAACATGATCTGTAGATCAATGCTCCCTAAATTTATAGCATCCTGGAACTATACTGTCCGAATAGCAGCATGTTCTTCACTCCCAACAGCGAGTTGGGCAAAACACTCAATGAGATGTACGACGTATCGGTGGTGGAGACCTTATGGGAATTACTCGGCCACTACCACATATGCCTAAATACCCTAGGGGTGGTGGATCATAATGGTAAGAAGAAGAGAGTTCCGGAGATCAGCCATAAGAATTAGGCTGATTACCTGTTCCCGGGAAATGATGCTAAGGGGAGGCCTAATCTGCCGTTAGGCCAGTGCGACCAGGCCGAAGTGGAGAGAAGGATGACTGAAGGTGGAGGTGCAGAAACCCTCGAGTATTACGAGGGTAGGTTCAAGGTGGGGACGACCTTCGAGTCATTCCATTATCAGGCTAGATCCCTAATATCAGCGAAGGCTTTGCTCGTTATGCTATGGCTGAAGAGGTGCATGGTCCCCACCCATTATTTTAAGGCTATCCCGGTGTAGGTCGTTTACCCAGCGGAATGTTTGGCCTACAAGCGGCCATACGCCTTGGTACCGGCGATAGTGGCGTGCATCCAGAGGGGGCTCCACACGTTAACAGCCAAATTCTGCCGGGTGTCACACATTGACGAGGGTGACGGTGAAGTTGCTAAGACTCCTAACCTTAGAGTCGGGCTGTCGTACACCTACCTGATGGCATGGTTCGTCTATCACTGTGAGTGTTTGATGAGCATCACAACGGCTCTCCATGAAGAAGAGTTTGTCGCGTTCGTCCAACTCCTGGAGAAGTATTCTTAGAAATGCAAGGACATTCCTGATATGAGGAAAACACTGTCCTATTTTGGCCATTACAATTTCTACAGATTCTTCCCTTATTTCACTGGCCAAGGATACGGCGAGGCCCTCCGAGATACGATGATGGCAGAGCAACATAATGTCCTTTCCCACGATGCCTTCAGATGGCTGGTTAACATCCGACCGGGGTATCATGTCCTACGGACGGGCTTTATGTGTTATTTGAAGCCATATATTCCCTGCAGGTTTGCCCGTCAATTCGGGTATGACCAATTGCATGTTGGGAATATTAACCCTCATTTGCATTATGAAGGAGGGTTAGTGGACGGTGCACGGGGGTGGTTCTGGACCTATGCCGGCTACACCAACGCATGTTTCGAGCTGCATGTTAGGGATCAGGACCTTTACCATACACTTATTTATTGTCGGTGGTATCGGGGTGCTAGTGAGAATCCTGAGGGCTTTCGACTCCAGAGCTCGTGTTTGGCAGAGCATGGGCGTTGCTCAAAGGCAGCTCCACGCCCATCGAGGTGGAGAGGTCGCCAGGCCATCGAGAAGTGGTTTGAAGATGTCCCTGCTAAAAACACCGAAGACCTTCATGCGGGCTTAGGTGAACTCGGGACATCTGATGTCCTGGCCCCACCTCCTTTCACTCAGTTGGAACCTGTCGATGAACAAAGGGTGTTTGACAAGATGGCCTGGGTTAGGGCGCGCCTAGAACAGGTCCGGGGAGCGATAGCTGGGTGCATGGGGAAGCCTGGTTTTGATCTTGGATGTTCGTTTCCCTCTAAGCGACAGCGGGAGACTGAGGCTGGCAGCTCAGGAGGGGAGGCGATCAAGAAGGCCCATCACGAGGAGGCGACAGAGACCATTAGAATGGTGGAGGGCTAAACCACGGCCACTCTTGCGTCGACTCCGGGGGTGTAGGCGTCTAACATTGCATATGAGTTCCTGCATGCAGTTTGAAATGAAGAGTGAATGTCACCATCCGAGTTAAGAAGGATTATCCAATTTGCCGCTACGCACGTCAGTCAGCTTGCGCACATCAATCAGCTCGTGTGCGTCGATCAACTCAAAGTGACCGAACGTGCTCGTCAGTCAGCTCGCGCGCGTCAGTTAGCTCACACGCATCGGTCAATGCGCACACGTCAGTCAACTCATACACGTCAGCCAGCCCCAAGTGACCGACGCGTTCGTCGGTCAGTCCCTCAGTGAAGCGTACAAGCTAACGAGTTAACCAAATACGCAAAATGGTGGAGAATACAGGTCCGCAAAAGTCGGGAAACACCAAAAGGTGAAAAGAGAGAAAAAAGCCTTAACTCGCGTGGGGACGCGGGTCACCACCCAGTGACCCGCGCTTTTTTGGTTTGTTTATTTTTTTTTTTTTTTTTTTTTTTTTTTTTCCCGGGGTTACCCACTTGTGCATCGTGGCCATTCATCAATTGGTGACCCGCGGCAGCGCGGGTTACCAAGGGGTGACCGCGCCCACGCGGGTCACCAGCGACTGTCACGTAGTTTTTCGGACCCCCAAATGTGTTTTTGACTATTTTTAAATGGTTTTCACAGGATTTATCTGCTCCAGGGGTTCTCAACTGACTTGATATCATCCATAAATATGGTTAGGCCGTTATTGACTGAAGATAAAGCCAAATCACTTATTCTCATCCAAATACCCGCATCCGAGGCCTGTAAATGTAAGCCTAAGGCCTCCATTCTATAGATCTGGAATTTTATCAAGAGGACGAGGTGCTGCTGTATTGACGAGTCAAGGAGCATGAAATTTTAGTGAAGGTTAACTAGATCCCGGTGAACTTCATCATAAAGAAGAAGGCTTTCGAAGGATCTGAACCCGTATTTTCCCCCATCCATTCCTTGAGATTAGGCTTAGTCTTAATCTCGAGAAGAGCTACTGATTTCGCTTGGTTGATTTCAGTTCTTCAAGCGAATACTTCCTTGGTGAAATAGGAGCTTTGTCAATTTTCCAACAACCGGATCTGATTCGCAATCGTCCACAGATATCAACTTGCCCAGCATAGGCGAAGACCCCACGCAAGCAAGAGTTGATAAACAGTTCTTGTTTTTATTTTCTAGAAAGTTGTAATCTTTATATTTGTTGTTTAAATTCATTGTAAACGATCAAAGTTGTAATGAATTCGATAATGAAGACTACTTTTGACGAAAACAAACTGGCGACCACAGTGAGAGCCGACAACCTTTCTGCGAAGGCTGATGTGTCACAACCTCGGATCCTTATTCTAGTTGAAGAAGAGGTCGAATATGAGTTCGACTAACAGAAGTACAAGGAGTACTTGTCCTCCTCCTCCAGATCCGCCTCACCTCGCAGGTGCAGGAAGGCCTCCTCTAAGAAAGCTCACTGGACTTCGGCTTCAGACATCCAACAAGAAGATCTTCTCACATTTGCTGCACTTGTGGCTCACAACGCCCCACCGGTAACTGACGAGGTCGAAGTCGTAGATTTGAACCCTTTGAGCAAGGAGTTGACAGCTGATTACGTGCCCACTCTATTAAAGGGAGCACGTCAGACACGACGCCAACGTCTTACGCGCTAGTTGTGCAAAGCCTTGGAGCTAGTTGACGAGATTTGCTACGAAGCTGATCTGAAGTCTAGAAGGCGTCAACCGCCACAACAGCGAGCAAACAACCCCTCCTCCTCCAAACCAGCGAAGAATGAATGAGTCCGCGTCAAAAGGACCCGCTCGACTCTTCAGGAGCGGATTCAAAAACACTGCGCATTGCTTGCACATGCAAGAATTCTTGTGCAATAAACCAAAAATTGCAGAAGGAAGAAGTGGAAAAGGAGTCACCAAGACGGCGGGTCACTCAAGTCTAAGACGGCGGTCGAAGTCTAAGACGAAGGCCAAAGTCTAAGACGGCAGTCGAAAAGATCAAAAATTGTGGGATACGCCCAAGTGACTCGCTCAGCCACGGGTCACTCAATTCTGACCCTCTAAGCTGCGGGTCACTCAAGTCTGACCATCCAAGCCGCGAGTCACTCAAGTCTGACCCTCCAAGACAAGTCTGACCCTCCAAGCCACGGGTTACTCAAGTCTGACCCTCCAAGCCACGAGTCACTCAAGTCTGACCCTCCAAGCCACGGGTCACCAAATCCTGACCCGTGCTAGGGTCAAGAAAGAAGACGTTCTGCACCTGTTTTCTCGACATTAATTGATCATGCACCTCCTGTAGAGCATGTTATACCCGAGAGGGGGGGGGGTAGGGTCTTGTTCTATTCTAATCTGATTTTATGCTAATTAAAACTTATTAATAAATTATTCTTGCAAGATAAATATATAATATGTTATGAGTAAGAATATACAATACGAACAAAAAGATATATCCTATATGATGAAATATATGCAAGGATGTATAAACAACACAAGGGTAAACAATCTAAACTAAAGATACAATTGTGATAGGGCAATATAAACAATGCAAACACATAATATGATCACAAAGTTCGGACCTTCTATCCTACGT
Source organism: Asparagus officinalis (assembly GCF_001876935.1). Taxonomy (NCBI): domain Eukaryota; kingdom Viridiplantae; phylum Streptophyta; class Magnoliopsida; order Asparagales; family Asparagaceae; genus Asparagus; species Asparagus officinalis. Next base: position 82,607,413 of record NC_033797.1, on the reverse strand, counting down.
CTCCGCTACCCACTCTCGGGGGAAAATTCACTATCACAACCGGATTTTCTACGCTCACCGAAAAACGTTTACACCTCACAATACGGTTTTCTAGCTAACCGAAAACTTCACAACTACACAATTGATCTCCACGAGATCACACTCATAATTAGGCACGAATATAACAAATTTGTTCTCTACAATAGATGAGAACTCAATGTAGGCTCACACTTAATTGTTACAACTGCCCACAACCCAAATTATAATAAGTTTGAAAATACAATAAGCTCAATGGTTTTGTGTGTAAATAATGAGAAAATCAATCATAAACTCAATGTAAACCTTAGCTTAATAAAAATGATAAACAATAAATAATTAAAGCAATGCTAGTATTGAGTTTAGAAATTCTTCTCTGAAACAACAAGATGAAGAGATGGAGATTGAAGCTCAAATGAAGATGATCTCCTCCACTTATGAAAACTTCTTCACAAACCAAAAACCAAAACTAAACGAAACTTAAACCCTTGTTAAACTTTCTTAAAACATTCTCTTGAGTTGTATTTAAAACTGAGGATATGTGGGGTATTTATAGGAACCTCAAAGCTAAGAGAAAACAAGGCAAAAAGTAAAAAAACCCAAAAATAGTACAGTCTGGAAATATAGCCGTTACAGTGTTATGAGTCGACTCGGTATTGTTCATGAGTCGACTCATAAGTAGCCGTTACAGTCTAAAAAACAACTTATGGGTCGACTCATAAAATTCATGAGTCGAATTAACCTGATGGGTCGACTCATTGATTTTGTGAATCGACTCGTCAGAAACAAAATATAAACTACACAATAGTTTATGAGTCGACTCAACACTGTTCATGAGTCGACTCAAGATATGCACACTTTCTGTTTTAAACAGAAATCTAATTTTCAAACCTTTTTTAAAAATAGCAAATAAAATCAAAAAGTATAAAACTTTGGGAAATGATTGTAAACATGATAATAAACATGCTACAAAAACTAAGAATATAATATTTTAACAAAAGACGTATATGATTATTGTTAAGTCCAAAAACTAAGAATACAATAATTTCACAAAATTGCATATTTTGCAAACTTTTCAAAAACAGTAAATATGATTTCATTGAACAAAATAAAATTGATATTGATAAAATCATATATATGAATATAAGTATGAAACAAGAAATGTATTTTCAATTGTATTCAATTGTTTCATATTAAAACTTGAAAAGTATAAAACCAAAACATGTATGTATATATATAACTATATATACATAGAAACCAAAACTATAATGTGTATATATATAAAACCATATATATAGAAACCAATAAAATGTGTGTGTATATGATATTGAGGTTAAAGTACTTAACACACATAATATAAACTCCTAAACTAATTATACCCAAGCTTGTGATCTTCAACGAAAGTACTTAACACACATAATATAAACTCCTAAACTAATTATACCCAAGCTTGTGATCTTCAACGAAGCTCTTCTTAGTACACTTGCGGATGAAGCTTGAACTTGGATCTTCAACTTGAATTGCAAGGCTTCAACCACTATTTTCGCCAACCTCCATTTGATATGATCGTTATTACAGAATTTCATCCAACCTCCAACTTGTTGTTTGTCTACAATAAATAGATAAACACAAACACTAGACAAACAACATTAGTGGTAAATTGTTTGTTTAATCATCATCAAAACAAAGAGGCTAACAATCTTCTCCTTTTTTATAATGACAAACAATTTACAAAAAAGATATATGCATGAAAGGAAATGAATATGCAATATTGTAATTATCATGCATATAAACAAAAAGAATATACTCACAATATTTCTCCCCATTTGACAACATCAAAAAGGGAAAACCATAAAGGATGAAGAGATCGAAAGCCCCCCTACAAATAAGCATGAGTGAGTATAAAACGAATATAGGGATTGTTCCTCCTATCAAAATGCCTTAAAGAATATTTGAAATGAAGGCTAAGACAATCATATGTGAGCAAGCATAGATGAATATGCTGAATATCACTCACATACTATAAAATAATGAGAACACATATGGATGTACCATTGAAATAATATGTCTCAAAACATAAACATAAAAATCATGTATAAAAATAGATTTATGAAATCAAAAGAAAAGGAACATAAAAATCATGCAAAAAGTTTTCAAATGAAAACAAATTAATTAATGAAACCATAAATCAAGATTTAAGCCCAAAAATGACGTCTGATCAATAAAAGAAATTTTCTTTGTAAAACTTAATCAAACCACATAAAGAATACATTATAAAGTATATTTGAAATCTGAATCATCTATTTGTTCTTATATAATGAATTCAAAAGAATAAATTAAAGCAAAATTTTCATAGTTCAAAAGTAACATACAAGAATCATGAACTATGGATTTTAAAAACTAGAAATCATATTTAAGAGTATAAAACCAAAGCATCATTGATTTTCACAAATGAGCCAAGCTCTTGAGCTTGTTCCAACCCATATAAGGACTTTTAGTACTCGATAAATAAGATTTGGGAATAAACACCTAATAAATCCGGGGGGGGGGGGGGGGGGGGGCAACCTGTCATCAAAACAAAACCAATAATTATGAAAACAAAAGAATTTGACCAATAAAAGAATTGTTTTCATGTTCAAAAATTTAAAGTATAATTTTCAAAACCAAGAAAAAAGAAAAATAAAAACATTAAAATTCTTGGTTTAAAATCAAATTTATTTTGGTACCCAAGTATTCTTGGTACCAAAAGGTTTAGGGACATGACCCCTATAATTTAAGCTCAAATCCCTTGGGTTATAAATCCATTTGGGCGCATTTAGTGCACGAACATGGTCAAAATAAAAATTATGTAAATAACCTTTCTGATTGCAATAAGTGCAATGAAAGAGGCATGTTTGATTTTGTTGACCAAGTGGCAGTGCACGGGAATCATTTGCAAACATTGATGGACTTTTAAATTCTTTTTGCAAATGAGTAACATTATCAAACAAAGGTGGTCTTTTTGGAACATTTTGCAAAGTAGGAGCTTTTTTCATATGAAAATAAAATTTAGCAAGATATCCAAACCTCCACAAACATCACATTTAAAAACATATGGTCTACAAGAAACATTTGGTAAACTAGAATTCTTTTTCAAATCAAAGTAAAACTTTGCCAAATGGCTAAAACGACCATAATAATCACAATATTGAAACACATGAGCATGCTTATAATGAACATGATGAGTATGTGCATGTGTATGTGATGAAGAAGCCTTATGAGATGCACAAGAAGTATTGATATTAGAATTTTTAGGTTTTTGTGCATCATAGCAAAATTTACCTAGATGGCCTTTTTAGCCACAAATGGAACATTTGTAAATTTTGCTATACAAGTTTGTATAGTGTGTAGGTGATTTTGTACCACTAACACTGCTGGATTTTCACCTTTTAGCGATGGACATTTCCGTCGCTAAAAGTATTGATATTAGAACTTTGCCAAATGTTGTTTTCTACTAGTGTAAATTTAGCATACTTGTCCATAAGTTTCTTATGGTTATCAATGCATGTTTTCAAAGTTGAATTTAAAGATGAAATGCATTTATTCACAAGATTTAAATCATCATTAGGCACATATATAATTTTATTAGAAGTAGAACATAAATAGTCATTTATAAAAAGCAGTATCATTTTTTATGTTCTCAACTTCTAACATGGCATTATCTTTTTCATGAGATAAGCTAGTTATAGATGTGGTTAATTTTTCATTTTCCAAAATTTACATGTTATTGTATCTTTAAGCATGTCATTTTCTTTTGTAATGACATCCAATTTTAACACTAGCTCTTCATGATCGGATTCTAAATTATCATGCTTGTTTTTTAAATCAATAAAATTATTTTGTAATTTCTTGTAGGCATGCAATAATCTCTTAGATGCACAAGAGAGTTCATCACTAGATAAATCATTATAGGGTTCGCAACCGCATACCACACTAGGGCTATCGCCTAATGGTCGTATGCATGATGAAGCTCCAATATTACTTGAGGAAGAATCCTTTGGATCTCCTCCAAGTTACCATGATGTGCTTATATGAATATCCACAATTTGTAAGCACTATCAAAATGAGCAATCTTGTTAGAAATAGAAGAATCAAGTGCGTTAAGTATATATTCTAACACAATCTTGTTAATGGTAAATAATCTTTGGTCATTTTTACTCCACTTGGATTTCTCCATAGTGGGTATAATATAAGCATTATTAATAACTCCCCATAAATCAATATTTTTAGATTGCACAAATAGTTTAAATCTAGAAGCCCTTTGTGCATAGGGAAAATTAATGAATTTAGGAGCAACATTTGATTCATAGCCTAATAAAGGTGCACAACTCATGTCCATGATAAATATATATGTGCAAGCAAGACAAATAAAATCTAAATAATATTAGCATAAAAAGATAACTTGGATCTTTAACTCAAGACGATTAGACCTTAAATCAAAGAGCACTAAGCTCTGATACCAATTGTTAGACCCTAGAGGGGGGTAATTAGGGTCTTGTTCTAATCTAAAACTTCACCCGAATAAATGAAATCACAACCGGATTTTTTACGCTCACCCGAATAACATTTACACCTCATAATACGGTTTTCTAGCTAACCGAAAACTTCACAACTACACAATTGATCTCCACGAGATCACACTCACAATTAGGCACGAATACAACAAATTTGTTCTCTACAATTGAGATCACACTCACAATTAGGCACGAATACAACAAATTTGTTCTCTACAATAGATGAGAACTCAATGTAATCTCACACTCAATTATTACAACTCCCTACAACCCAATATATATTAAGTATGAAAATACAATAAGCTCAACGGTTGTGTGTGTAAACAATGAAAAAATCAATCATAAACTCAATGTAAACCTTAGCTTAATAAAAATGATAAACAACAAATAATTAAAGCAAAGATAGTATTGAGTTTAGAAATTCTTCTTTGAAACAACAAGATAGAGAGATGGAGATTGAAGCTCAAATGAAGATGATCTCCTCCACTTGTGAAAACTTCTTCATAAACTAAAAACCAAAACTAAACAAAACTTAAACCCTTGTTAAACTTTCTTAAAACATTCTCTTGAGTTGTATTTAGAAGTGAGGATATGTGGGGTATTTATAGGAACCCCAAAGCCAAGAGAAAACAAGGCAAAAAGACCAAAAACCCAAAAACAGTACAGTCTGGAAATATAGCCGTTACAGTGTTATGAGTCGACTTGGTACTATTCATGAGTCAACTCATATGTAGCTGTTACAGTCTAAAAACCAACTTATGGATCGACTCATATAATTCTTGAGTCGACTCATCATGCATGGGTCGACTCATGAAGTCATGGGTCGACTCAGCAGAAACAAAACACATTTATTAGCACAGTTTATAAGTCGACTTATGACAGACATGAGTCGTCTCAACCTGATGGGTCAACTCATTAATTTTATGAGTCGACTCATCAGAAACAAAATGTAAATTACACAACAGTTTATGAGTCGACTCAACACTGTTCATGAGTCGACTCAAGATATGCACACCGTCTGTTTTAAACAGAAATCTGATTTTCAAACCTCTTTTAAAAATAGCAAATAAAATCAGAAAAATGTAAAACTTTGGAAAATAATTGTAGATATGATAATAAACATGTTACAAAAACTAATAATACAATATTTTGCAAAATAGTCTAAAACATAAAAATGTATACATATGAGTTTTAACATTTTAGCTTAACCATATTACAAAATAATTTTGTAGACTTAATAAAAGATGTATATGATTATTGTTAAGTCCAAAAACTAAGAATACAATATTTTCTCAAAATTGCATATTTTGCAAACTTTTTAAAAACAATAAATATGATTTCATTAAACAAAATAAAATTGATATTGATGAAATCATATATATGCATATAAGTATGAAACAAGAAATGTATTTTTAATTGTATTCAATTGTTTCATATTAAAACTTGAAAACTATAAAACTAAAACATGTATGTATATATATAACTATATATATAGAAACCAAAAAATGTGTTTGTATGATATTGAGCTTAAAGTACTTAACACATATAATATAAACTCCTAAACTAATTATACCCAAGCTTGTGATCTTCAACGAAGCTCTTCTTAGTACACTTGCGGATAAAGCTTGAACTTGGATCTTCAACTTGAATTGCAATGCTTCAACCACTATTTCCGCCAACCTCCATTTGATATGATCGTTATGGCACAATTCCATCCAACCTCTAACTTATTGTTTTTCTACAATAAATAGATAAACGCAAACACTAGATAAATAACATTAGTGATAAATTGTTTGTTTAATCATCATCAAAACAAAGAGGCCAACAGAGCTCCGCGACAGTGTGGATTTGTCTCGATTTAAGATAAAGGTCATAGATCGCCTTGGTCCTTTACACGATGATCGAGGTAAAGCTCTAGTAAAAGAACGCTTACGCCCATTGAATGAATCTCGAGTGGTTTATCAGGCTGTGGGTCGTAATCGTCCACCAAAGTAGCAGAGGAGATCACATGACAGGAAAATCCCTATAACTATCTGCGTTGGATTGCATGTCGAAATCCAGGAGCCTATTAAGATCCTACAATAACAAAGCTTTGAATTCCTAGAGGAAAGCGTACTCGTCTGACGATGATGTTATACTTGGAGAGTCGTGCCAACACACGATGGGTTGCTCCGGTCATCAGACTGATGAGTTCTACTATCAGGCTAGAGGTACGAACAAGTCTCGGAAAATGAGTAACCGAGAAGTAGACTCTCATTGTCCTTGTGCCAAAATTATCGAGGCAGTCTTTTTAGAATGTTGCTGTACTAAGCTTGCTCGGGAGAGAGTTTTGATATTTGAAAGAATCTCCACCGGAATGTCCAATTCCAAGCCAAGGCATTTCCGTAGAAGCAAACCAACTTCTCAGAATGATGAATATCCAGAAGTGTCTGTCAACATTACCGGCAAAGGGAGGTCAACACGACACTTTAGTCCCGATCAGTTTTCAGCAGTATCCCAACATATGACCCGATTGCCATCGGGAACCATTAGACAAAGGGAATACCTAAGAATGTAGAAAGGACTACCCTCAGATGACGAAACATCAGACGATTTTTCTGCAATGGCTTCCGATGATACATCGTTAAGCACAGGACAATCCTATGAATCATTTATGATCAACACAGAGCAAATTACTAAAATTCTTGAGGACGCTCTAACCAAGCAGAAAGAGACTTTCAAATTTAAAATGGAGATGACCATGCAGGAGATGAGAGAAATGCTTAGCCAACAAATTACGGTGTTGACGAATCAATAAGGAGAATCCAGTCGTTGTAATAATCCCAACCACGTTGATAGTGATCGAGAAGTGGATGAGAATACCAACATGGATACTGCTCCCATTGACAACAATGATAGGGTTAGTCCCTTAGATAATAACAATACGAAGGAGGACTATGTCGCTTCTCCCCAGGATCGTTCAAAGAAAGATACGAGCAAGGATAAGAAGATGAGAGACTTAGAGAACAAAATCAATGTGTTGATGAGTGCTCAAGAAATAAAGAAGTCTGGAATATAGTGTCCATACCCAAGAGAGTGGGAATCAATCCCGTACCTGGCAAAGTTTAATTTAATCAACTTCACGCCATTTAACGGAAAGGGTTTCCCTACTCAGCACTTAATATACTTTAAGTCTTATTTGGGAATAATCTCTGGCAACAAGCCTTTGATGGTACGATCATTCGTTAGCACTCTTTGCGGAGCAGCTTTTGATTGGTATCGCCGTCTTAAGCCGGGGAGTATCAGTAGTTGGGATGACATGGAAGACGTGTTCCTTTCTAATTTCTTCGATGATGACACTGAGGTTTCAATCGAGACCTTATTCGATGAGAAACAGAAGGATGGAGAGTTAGTCGAGAACTTCGTCAAATGATTCCGGAATAAAGCAATGAATTGTCGAGATCCAGTCAACGAAGGCTTCATCCTTAAAACTTGTCACAACAATCTTTCATTGGATATCCTCGAGGCCATGGGAATGGCACCATCCAAGACTTGGAAGGATTTGAAAGTACGAGGAGAACGAGCCGAATGTCCTCAATGGGAAGAAAGCCGAGAGGGGTCAAGCGGAGACTAATACACAACAGCAGAATTTTGTCCCTCGGGGCAAAGGAAAAGGACAAACGAATGCGATAGACACAAACTAAACATTCGAACTGTAAGCGCAACCGTAATAGCAACAACAAAAGGCGTCTCAGCAGTCGTAATTACAACAACAACCTAAAAAACAGAAGGCTTCAGAACCAAAATTCCTGAAGGCTTATTCTTTTAAAAAAGACAAGGTCCCCGGTATTTTTAAATACCTCATAGAGAACAACAAGATCAAGTTGCCTCCGATCCATGATCAGGAAGATGCTAACAGAGTTAATGACCCAAAGTACTGCGCGTTCCATAGAGCAGCGGTTCACCACCCTACCAAGTCGTGTTATGTGCTCAAAGACAAAATCCAAGCCTTGATCGATGTTGGGGTCATCATTATGAAACAATCTAAGGAGAAGAAGGTCGGTGCGAATGTAGTGTTAATTAGCTTCGGATCTGTTCCCTTGGATTGGTTTCAGCCCGAGCCCGTAATAAATGTAGTAGTGCAGACCGTCAACAACGATCCTCTCAAACAACGCCAGAAAGGACTTGTGCCACAGACAGCCACAAATGGTGAGATTATCTAGGTCCATCCTGATTTGATTGAAGATGAACAGTGGGCCAGATCGTCATCCAAGAAGAAATCAAAAGGTAAAGGAAAGTCCTGTTGCAGAGCTTCGGCCATTCCAGAAGGAAACGACGAAAGAATTCCTGCTTTCCCAATCTCCAAAGATGAACAAGAAGTCTTTGTAACAACTGGAGAACCGGTCTTTGCTACTAGGAGTAGAAACGAATACCATTTCAAGTATCCGACCGCCTCCGAGCAGTTAGCTAAGTAGGGGGCAACCAAAACCATTCCCTCCAAGACATTAGCGGAAATGAGATTGGTCACAACTCCCCTGGCACCTATTGAAAAGACTCAGCAAAAGATAAGGAGAAAGAGCCTTTATACCAAGAGGGCCAGAACCCAAAGCAGTCTCGATTTAACCAACTGATTGGGAGAGACAAACCGGGAAGCTCAAGCACTCCGCACCGCTTCGACATTATGATGTAGTTAGCCAATATACCAGCTAGAATAACTCTAGATGAGCTGCTACATCTTTCGAAAGACACGAGGGAGGCATTGCAAGAAGCCTTGGCAAATTCTGACGTTTTCCTAACTCAGATCAAGCCATCTCCTGAAGAACCAGAGCCATCAGTCCAATATTACAACCTCGCGGCACCACTTTTCCTGCATTTCTTTCACTAAGGAGGACATGCAGATAAAGAATTCAAAGCATGACCGGTCTTTGTATTTCACCGGGCATATTGGCTCTAGCGTTGTCAACCGGATCCAAGTCGATCCGGGTTCTGCTGTCAGCATCATACCACTCCGATTGAGGTACAATATCAGAATACCGGCCAGTAAGCTAACCTCCACGGGTACTACGATCTATGGATTCAACATTAGTGGGTCCAGGCCATTGGTAAAATTTGAGTAAAGTGCCAAATTGGAGATTTGAAGTCAGAAGTCACGTGTTATGTGATCGACGCAGAGACTTCCTATAACTTATTATTGGGTCGTCCATGGATCCATGGTAACGTTATAGTCCCTTCTACCCTCTATCAGTTTCTTAAATATGTAGACACTAATAACGAGGTCAAAACGATGGTCACAGATAAGCAACCATTTAAGGGATTAGAAAATTATTTTATTGACTCCCTTCTTTACGGAGCTCAATCCGATACTGAACCATCAGCCCAAGGTACGGATAGCGGAGAAGAAGCTGATACCGAAGATGTGTTTCATTACGATGGTGGTTTTATACTTAATGATATTATACCCATTATAATCGATCTTGACGATGGAGAGTCAACGGATAGTAGTTGTAATTGGTAACTTGCCGAAGGAGTAGCAATAAATAATGATTTAGAGTACTAGTTGTATCTTGATAACGTTATGAAGGGGTTATACGATGACCCTAACTTTTATATGCCACTTCAATCATATTACATAACGAAGAAGCATATTCAGGATTCGTTCGGAACGACACTTGTCATCCCCGCAAAGGAAGGGGGTGAAAAAGAAGCCGTTTATGGTAAAGAGAAGGAGTTTTCAATACCGGATCACTTCTTGAGAGAAAAGGATGATGATGATAAACCTGCTCCTTATTTAGTCAGATACGACACAAAAGCACATAACCTCTTGTAGAGGTACGGATATGACTTCGCACTCGGGGAGGGTCTTTGTTTTGGTTGAGGTCCGCGAGTTCCACCTCGTATGGCCTATATACCAAAAGGAAAACCTGATAACTATTATAGCTACAGAAGAGGTTTAGGCTATGTCTTCTTGTCCGATGACGAGTGCTGCTGGCAGGTCATTAATCAAATAGCTAATAAGGGTAAAGACGAGTATTCTTTTGATTCTTCAGCCTGGGACTCCGATTCTAGTCTTGGAGAAATATTCAAAGGACTAATGTCGAACATGACTACGATCGACCCCGTCACAATAGAGGAAGATGATAAAATGCCAACTTGGAAAGACCCTTGGGTTCATCACCTAAATATGTAGTACGATGATAGGTTTAAACAACGGGAACCCCCTACCGAGGATCAAGTAATCTAGGTGAATATGGGTGATGAGGATAATCTAAAACCGATATTCATTAGCGATAGTTTCCTGCCAAATGAGAAAGAAGAGCTAATTTCCCTTATTAGGGAGTAAATAGATGTTTTTCCTTGGAACTATGAGGATATGCCAGGACTCGATCCAAATGTGGCAATGCATCACCTCAATATTAAGCGAGATGTTAAACCTGTCAAACAACAGCAAAGACGGTTTTATCCACAAATTATAGAGGCAATCGAGTCCAAAGTTAAAAAACTTATTGACTCGGGTTTTATCAGGGAAGAACAACATCCTGAATGGCTTGCCAACATTGTCCTGGTCCTTAAAAGAACGGGAAAATCAGAATCTGTATCGACTTCAGAGATCTTAACACTGCCTGCCCGAAAGAAGATTACCCTCTTCCTATCACAGATGTTATCATCGACAATACGTGTGGATTTAAGAGAATGTCCTTCATGGACAGATTTTCTGGTTATAATCAGATAAAGATGCACCCAGATGACGAAAAGCATACCGCCTTCAGATCACCACTTGGTGTTTTCTGCTCTATGGTTATGCCCTTTGGCTTAAAGAATGTAGGTGCCACATACCTAAGAGCCATGTCGAAGATTTTCTAGGAGCATCTCCGAAAGACTGTCGAATGCTACATGGATGATCTAGTCATCAAAAACCGTGACAAGAATGATCACATTAAAGACTTAAAGACGATGTTTGACCTGATGCGGACTCATCAATTAAAGATGAATCCTACCAAATCTATCCTCGGAATGTCCAATGGCAAATTCATTGGATTCGTTGTCACCACCAAGGGTATCCACATTGACCCTGATTAGGTGAAGGCAATTAACAAATTGCAACCCCCGAGAAACCTTAAAGAACTTAGAGGTTTACAAGGATGGTTGGCATATATCCATCGGTTCATTTCGAACCTTTCAGAAAAGTGTCAGCCATTCTCCAGACTTACAAAGAAGGGTGTATCATTCATATGGGATAATGCTTGCAAAAAGGTGTTCGAGAATATTAAAGAATATCTCTCGAAATCTCTAGTGCTCGTTTTACCAAAATCGGGCAAACCATTCTTGATTTATGTTAAGGTGACAAGCCACTCGTTAAGTGCATTACTTGTACAAGATGACGATAACAGTCACGAACAGGCCGTATATTACCGAAGCCGGACCCTTATGGGCACCGAATCTCGGTATCCAATGATTAAGAGGGAGTGTCTCGCCTTGGTGTTCGCAATTCAAAAGATGCGGCATTACTTGGTTGGACAGACTATTTACGTTATTTCCAACATTAATCCAGTCTGAGTATTCATGACGCAGCCAGCTTTCATGAATTGAAGATTAGTAAAATGGGCCCTGCTTCTATTCTAAATACGGTCATAAAGGACAGGCTATTTGTGATCTTCTGACAGCTAACCCAACTACAGACACTGCCAAAGTATACGACGATTTGCCAGATGAAACCCACGAAGCCAACGTAACTTCCCATCAACAAGTGTGGCATTTGTACTTTGATGGTGCTTCTTGAGCAAGTAATGTAGCAAGTGCTCTTGGATGTTATAAGATCTCCTCCGGAGTTGGAGTTGTCTTAGTTTTCCAAGGAAAACATGTGATGCCTCGAGCCTACTCACTGACCGAGCCGTGCTCAAACAACGTAGCCAAATATAACATGCTACTTATTGGATTCATATTCGCTAAAGAGCTGGGAGTCGAGTATCTCAAAGCATTCGGTGATCCTCAATTGGTAGTTAAACAAGTTCAGCGAGAGTATGAGGTTAGAAATCAAGATTTAATACCATACCATAAGGTGGCTGTTGAGATGGCAGAATCATATGAAAGATTCTTTATCAAATATATTCCATACTTACAGAACGCATATGCAGATGTGCTAGCAGTATTGGCAGTATCTCTGGCACAACCTCCTGAGACGGAGCAGTTTGTTATAGTAAGAACTCACCAGCTCTTCATACCAATCTATGATATAGACAATGGAGAGGAGGATCCCAAAAAAGTGCATTCAATCCAAGTTGACTTTGAACCCCGAGATTAGCGTTTCCTATCATAGATTATGTCTTGCATGGAATTTTACCGGAAGACGTAAAGGAAAGGGACTCAATTCGATAGAGAGAATTGAGATTCAAATATAACACAAAGAGTCGAATGCTATATCGTCGGGAGTATGATGGTTTACTATTACGTTGTCTATCCACTAAAGAGGCGGAAAAAGTCCTTAAGGAGACGCACGAAGGAGTTTGTGATGCACATCAACCTGGCCCCAAACTTTATGACCGCATCATAAGGATGAGATATTTCTTGTCCACCATGATAAAAGACACAGTCGCGTACGCCCGAAAGTGTCATGCATGTTAAGTACACGCGAATTAAATGCACCAACTCCCGGAGCATATGCACCCTTCGACTACATCATGGCCTTTTGAGACTTGGGAAATGGACATCGTTGGTCCCATTTTTCATCCGTCGATCAAAAGTGACCGATTCATCCTAGCGATTACCGATTACTTCTCCAAGTTGGCTGAAGCGATTTCGCTTAAAGAAGTGAAAATGAACAACGTTGTTGCATTCATTAAGCACCATATTATCTATTGATATGGCGTCCAATGAGAATCATACATGACAATGGTCCTTAGTTAGTCAGTAATGCCTTTATCAAATTTTGCGAAAAGTTCAAAATTCAAAACGTCTCGTCGACAACTTACAATCCCACAGCAAATGGATTGGCTAAAGCCTTTAACAAGACTAATAACCGAGATTAGGATGATAAACTCGGCGAAGCTCTATGAGCCCATCACACCAAAGTTCACACGCCTACTGGAGCAACCCCGTATTCTCTAGTGTACGGGTGTGAAACAGTTCTTCCATTGGAAATTCAAATTCCATCTCTTCAGATTGCTCTAATAACAGAGATGACAACCGAAGAACAACATCAAAAATGTCTCGAAGAACTCGAGATGATCAATGAAAAGCGCTTGGAATCCTAACAGCACATTGAATTCTATCAATCCAGAATCTCCCGAGCTTTTGATAAAAAGGTTCGACACCGAAGTTTTAAGGAAGGGGATTTGGTATAAGCCGTCCGACGACCAATGATCCTTAATTCCAGGAATAAAGGCAAGTTTGAACCCAAATTAGAAGGTCCATTTGTGGTGGAGACAGTCTATTCAAATGGCGCAAATAGCCTTATGACCAAGGAAGACACTCGGCTTATGACGTCGATAAATGGGAAGTTCCTGAAAAAGTACTACCCTTAGTACATTCGGGATAACCCATGTATTGGGAAGTTCCCAAAAGAATACTACATGTGGTATTCTTGGAGATAACCCAGTCACTACCAAAGCGATAAATGAGAAATCCACACTTGGACTCTGAATGTCTTCATGGTTGGGACGTATCTCATTATTGAGATCAAATTTACCATCCCTCATGAATAGTTTTGCTGAGACGAGATTCGACCGGTTTGATAGATTAATATTTCCTCACAAAATCCCCCAATGATCAAATCAATTGATAGTGGGTCCACAAAAATTCCTATCATTTAAACATATTCAAACTCTCGCCATGTTTGTAAACTTAACATCGAAATCCTCTATCGAGTGGCTGGTACAAGATGGTATTTTACTGCTATCTTTATTCCACTCCCACTGTTCTCTTGGTCAGACCTATAAAAGTTAGGGCCAAAGCCAGAACCCCCTTCTCGATTCCTTCTATGAATGAGAGGTTCACTTTCAATTTGAGCGATCAAACCTATAAAAGTCAGGATTGCCTCTAACCCCACTTGGTTAAACCTACAGATAATTAGGACTAAGATCGGATTATCCCTTTCGATAAACGAAAGGCTTTTACCTTTTTGATTTTAGCCAAACCTATAAAAGTTAGGGCCAAAATCGGAATTTCAACTCAATAAATGAGGGATTCTTTTCATGGATTAAGCAACAAATCCTATAAAAGTTAGGGTTGCTTGAATCTTTCCTATTCTCGGAGTGGAGATCCCACTCCTAGTTTCACCTTTCCGGATTTTAGGGATGGAGATCTCATCTCGAGTCTCCTTTGCAACTGGAGATAGAATATAAAATTCTTCCTCTTTAGTTTTGGGAGATAGAATATAAAATTCTTCCTCTCCGGTTTTGAGTAAATCCTACATCTCAAATCCGTGCACTTTATACACGAGGAATTGTATCTCGATCCCTAATTAAAGATAAGTCTACGTCTAATACACGTTGCCAGTTTAGCCTTTCAACGAGTGAAGAAAACACCAGAATCTAGTCTGGTGAATTTTATCCCGAAGCCTAAGAAGGGATAAGTCAGCACCTAACACACGTTGTCGGGTAGTCTATTCCCGTGACAAAGATAAAGTCTAAGAGAATTAACTCTCTTAGCATAACGTCATATATGAAACGGGTTTTAATAATTCACATGCTAGCCTGATTCAAATAGTAATCGGTAAAGGCACGTCAAATTAATTGAAGACTAAGATTTGCCTAAAAATCCTAAGTTTGCATCTAACACACATCATCGGTTTAGTCTTTCACCGATTAAAAAAGATACTAGAGTTCGAGTTTGGGGAATTTTATCCCGAAACCTAAGAAGGGATAAGTCAGCGCCTAATACGCGTTGCTAGGTAGTCTACTCCCATGAGAAAGAAGAAGTCTACGTATTCAATAACGTAGCACTAAAAGAGTTAACTCTTTTTAGCACAATGTTATATGTGGAACGGATCTAAATAATCCGCATGCTAGCCTGATTCAAACGGTAATCGGTAAAGGCGCATTAAATCCGTTGATGGCTGAGGGTTTGCCTAAAATCTTATAATTATTATGGTTGATTATTCCAAACAGAATAAGATATCATAATAAATGAGACATAATGAACGAAAAGGAAATATATTCTTTTAATGAAAATTAAGTTTGCACGTACAAAAGTCACAATCCATCTAGATGAAGCTTATGGCTAAGAGCTTGTTGCTCTAACTTAGACAATTCTACACTATAAGCTTGCTCAAGCTCACTCTGTAGTATGGTCTTCATAAAGTCCTCATCAGCAGCCAATACCTTCACGGCTTCTGCTTTCATTGTGGCCAACTTCTCTTTGGTGAGTGCTAATTGCTCGGACATTTCTTCTCGGGCGCGCTCCACGAGTACCTTCGTCATTTTCAAAGTAGCCTGGGCATCCTTCATCGCTTTTAGCTCTAGCTCGAGTCATGCTATTGTGGCCTTACCTGACGCAAGAGAAGAATTAATGTTGCGAAGAGCTGCCGACTTGCCAGCACAAGCCACTTCCATTTGGTGAACGAGACCTTCTTCTTCCCGAATCTTAGAATCAGCAGATGCTTAAGCTTCGTGCCATGCCTATAACTTGGCTTCCATCTAAGCAACCACATATGAAGAAACACCAGCTATCTAAAATTCCTTCAGCTTTTCAAGCTTACGCTCGAGACGAACCAAGTCTGCAGTGATGGCATCCGCCAGATCTGAATACCCTTGACTCCTCAAAAAGGTCACTTGATGATCGAGATATGACTTGAAGAGAATCAATGGAGAGCCCGTTATGGAGAAGATTATCAACCATCTCATTTACAAATGAGAAGAAAGAACAAACTTCCATGCGAAGGAGAATTTTATCTGGGTCGTTATTGGATAGCAGCACCGTGATGAGATCATAAAGCTGAGCTGAGAGCCCTAAAAAGAAGAGTAATTATTTAGGAACTTTAGTCCGAATAGTCTCAAGATAAATATCAGAATAGAGCTCACCAATAGTGATTGAAGGCTCTTCAATTTGATGCTCTGCATTCGGCACCGCTTGCCCAGCTGCATGAATCGTTGGGGTGACAGCGAACTTAATAGTCATGGATGTACCGACTTCTTCAGTTAGTCTTACGACTTGTTCAACCGGACTGATCCCCGCCACTATAGCAGTCATCTCAGTTGTTGGGATTAAGAGTTGAGTTTGAGCAACTAACGACTGAGCTTCTATGATAGTTCCCCCTAACAGCAAGAAATCAAGACCCTTAGGATCGTCAGATATCCCAACAATAGTAGCTGCATCAATCTCAATGACTGGTCTTATAGGTATAACTCCTCTACAGTTAAGTAAGACTGATAAGTGAATAACTTTCATGAAGGGACAAAATTTATACCGGTAGAGGGACCATCCTCGATGACTAGTTCTACAGCCTCATGATGAGTTGGTTCTGACAATATACCGTCAAACTGCTTATCACCAGATCTCGAAGGATCTTGTACGGGATCAAATGAAGGTGCGTTGACTACATTAGGAGAGAATTCTTCATCATTTAAACCTTCCATCGAAATGTCTACAGAAAAGTCTAAGTGTCAAGACAAGGAAATAGAAGTTGAAAATTGACAATGAATGTGAATTAAACTCACCACCAGTAGCAACGGTAGGTTACGTGATCCCGACATCAGTTCTCGCCTCTTTAGCTTTTCTAAAATAGCCAAAAGCATATAAGCAGTTAGAGGAGAGATGAACTCTAAGTCGTTTAATGCCCGATATTGCCACCTGAAAGGTGTACTACCGATAATAGATGTACCTGGGCTAGCGATCATTGTAAACAAACAAGATTCTACAATGACACCTTTGCCGATCTCAGGGGCCACATCTACTTCAGCACCTACTGGATCCTCGGCCACAGCCTCATCTACTTGTGGCATGAAGCTGGACCCTCCAAAAAAGTCTAAATCGGGAGAAGGAGGGTTGTACATCATTGCGTCTTCTTCGTGACCCCCTAGAATATAAAATTTGCTAAGTCTAAAAACTTCATAGATGAAAAGACTAAAAAGATGACGAGAGTCGAAGCATTACCTTCCCCACCAATGAACGCATCACTGGCCACCCCTGTTTGAGAAGCCTGGGGTTTAGCATGTCGCTTGATGATCAACTTCAGTCGTTTCGCAGGTCGGGCCTCTTTAAGATCCACTGGTCTGTCCTGTGTTGATGTAGCACACGACTCAACTTGTGATCAACTTTGAGTTGTGGTTCGAGATCAAGCACGAGTGACAAGATTACTTCTCCCCTCTTCTCCCTCGGAACCTACATCTGAAAGTTCAACTATCATTCTATTATAAGTAGGTAAAATTCTCCACTTCTTTTGAGCTTTAAGTCCATGAGCTCGATCAGCGATCGATAGATCCTATAGCTCTTTATAAAAAGATTCAGACAAACCTACCGCATGTTCCTCGAAGTCGCTGTTGACCTCTATAGCACCACCAGTAGTGACTTCATCCTCGTCGGAAGTATCCTCGTCGGAAGCAAACGATTCCTCCTCTACTTCCTCCATTTTCTGCTTCCCTTTGCGTGAGGGACCAGCAAGCTTATTGTCATGCTTCCTTCATTCCTGTAGATTTTCTCGGACCATCCTCTCAGTAATACACGATGCAGCTTCAGCCATCAGCTCCTTAATTGGTCTTAGAAGGACGGACTCATTAGCAGCCATAAGCTATTTACAACATAAGTATGTCAACTCTAATTAGGGTTCAATATTCGGAAGACTGAACATGGCACCGGTATAGCCCGTCACATTCCACAACCACAGCTCAAGCACCATCCACTAGTTCGCCATGAGTATGAAACCACTGGTTCGGATTCCCGACGTATAACTGGTCGTATCCAAATTGACGAGCGAACCGGCATGGCAGATAAGACTCTAAATAGCAGCGTTCCTTCACTCGGAAAATGAGATGGTCTAGCCTTATATTCATGAGCCATCTGAAACAACCAACATCAGGAGAAGTCCGGTTTGTTCTGGGCGCTTCTACGTCGGCAAACAACCCACCATATTTGTTGGCAAATCCAGGGAAGCATGGATTGATCACCCAACCCTTGTGCATGTGCAAGCTCTTCCAAACGTCCGAGAGGTCCTGAGCTTTCCATTTCCACTCCTCGAGTAATTGTAGCAAAGGAGTGGATAGATCTGCCTTAGTTTGTTGGTGACATTAGATCAGGGTGATGAAGAACCAGCCACCCCATCAGATAGGTCTAAGGAAGCTCCGCCTTCGCCATAGGGATCTTCTTGGATGGAGTCTCCTCCGTTTGAGTAAAAGCCGTGACCACTTGACGAAGCCCACGATGGATGTTGGCAACCATTGCTGGCAAAAGTGATATGCTCCTTCCGTAGGCAAGCTGGATAGTAGGGAATAATACCTCTATCAACAAGGCATCTGAGGTCTAATATGGAACCACACACTTCTTCAACCAAAGTGCGATGTAACCAGCCAACAAAGTCTTGGGGTGAATAGACTTCTCTGCGCAACATAAGAAAGTCTTAAACTTAGTTTCTACAGAGAATCTACCTTGGGCACTCACAATAATGTAGGATTGAGCATCACATTTCTCAATCAACTTATTGATTTCCGAAGGAGTTAGCGGTTTCAGTTCACAAACATCTTCGTCGGATTTTTCCAAATTCTTTAATAGATAACTCAAGAATTGCTTCAGGCTTATTTGAGGAGATTTCTTCCTTGCGATTAGGTTGGTTTTGACTAAGGATATCTATAGTTACACGTGAGTTCCCATAACGTGTCGTATCGAGCAGGCTTATGGCTTTTCAATTGAAGTAGCTCCCGGTTAGAGGGAAAATATTCCTGATATGACATATCTCCCATTTGCAGTCCTGAGACTTTGTGCATCTCATGGAGAGGTAGTCCTAATTCTCTGTTCCAGGTAAGAAAAGTGTTGGTATCTGGATTGTATAGCTCCATGAATCTAGTGAAGTGAATAATATTCAGCGGTAATCCGTATTGGGTAGCACAGATAGCTTCATACAATTCTATCGCCTTCAATTTAGCACCCCATCGATGGAGGACATAACCTGTCATCCTGCCCCACCATAATTTATCTGAAGAATGAGACCAGCCATGGCATCTATAATTTTCGACATGTAGCTCTCGCCCTAGCATGGCAAGGTGATTCTTCACTATGCGAGCCACTATAGGTAACTCCCCTTTAGGTGGGTCCTCCAATCCCATCACATTGGGATGTAATCCCATGATGTGTTTTCTACCTCTAGAACCCGGGAATGAGTGGCTGGTGGCGTATCCAGAAGGAATGTTAGTATGCTCTTTGTTAGAGTCCATGATATCTGTCGAGTCACTGCTTGTCTCTGTAATTCCGTTAGTGAATGATGACGAGGGAACGAGGGAAGATATAAGCAAGCTGTAGCATCACTATATAACCACCGCTCATCCCTGAGGGTTATGGTGGTTGGATTTGTCACGGAATCGCCGAACAAATAATGTGTCTTCCTTAAAGGATGAGCAGGATCTGTATCTTCCACGAACGGATCATCTGTAATTAGCTGGCGCGTGATGCAGTGACCCCCTTCCCGTACTAACCTAGAGAGTTCATTTGGGAGGTCCAAAGCAAACTGAGAAGTGGGCGGAGTCGACACCGGATCGTCAACCGTAGTGTAATATCTAATCCTACGGCAATCTATCTCGAACTGAGAAAATGGCATCGCATGGTATTCAACTGAAACGAATAATGCATATTTATTAAACGCGGTTATGAAGAAATATTAAGGCAACACAGGACGTTGAACTCTTTTAACCAATCCGTGAGATAGAGTCACTACCTTGTAATTGGCGAGATGATTTTAACTGTATCACGAACACACAAGATAACGTACATTGTCACACAAATACCGCAGTGATACACCCTATCTTACGGAATATGATTTAGTAGAAAATCACCCCATATTGCCTTAAGATGCGTTTTGACCAAGCAAAACGTATCTGATAAGCATCAACCCCTACAAAGGAGAGTTTCAACTCTTCCCAATTGCCTCACCAAGGAGGACAAAGTTGGGATATAACATAACAAAAAAAGAAAAGTGTTTGATAGTTAGGCAAGACGATTTAAGCTATGTTATACATGTGAAGCACACTATACATTGTTGCATGAATGACACAACAATCCAATCGTCCGATGGAGTATAATACAGCAGGAAATTGCCCCAAAATTGATTAAAACATGTATTGACCAAGCAAAACATATCCGATAGGCATCAACCCCCACGATGGAGGGTTTCAACTCTTCCCAATTGCCTCACCAAGGAGAACAAAGTGGGGATGAAATATGCAATATGATATGATAAATATTGAATCCATGAGCAGAAAGTTATAAAGGCTTACTAGTGAAAGACAGAGACTCCCTTTCAGGAGACTGAGTGGCCGAGCGGCTCCTCGAAAAGCGTGATCTCCTCGTCGACATGGTTAATCTACAACAATGATCAACAGCTAAGTTACACCGAGAATCAAGATGAATATATCCAATAATAAAAGGAAAATTGTGAATTTTAGCTGAAATCCTATAAAAACTAGGATTTTCCGGTTAAAAATCCAATTAAACCTATGGATATTAAAATTAGGGCATGGAGTTCTATCAGTGCACAAAACTGAGGTGATAACTCCAGGCTAGGTCCAAATCAAGCAAGCGAATAGGTTTGATCATCAATCGAAACCAAGCGAGAAAGTACAATATGCACAAAAGCAAAATCAGGCTTAGGTCTTAGCCATACCCAAATACAAGGTCAATTTTTGTCCATGACTGAAGGTTCAAAACCATAGGTGAAATATTAGCTATTACGTGAAGGGTCATCACAAGAAATTAAGTTTGAGGAACGAGGAGGTTCTCAAAATCAGGTCGAGGGTCACAAAGGCAAACAAAGGGTATTAGCCATATCCACATACAAACTTACGAATTCACAACTCAGTGTCGAGTTTAGATGATTTCCCAAGAACTTCGGTTACAACTAGAATCGAAATTAGACAATCAAGCATCAGGTGATATTCAAGGGTCAAACTCAGACTGGGTTCTTACACATGCAATCAAGCCAAGCAACCAAGTTTAGGTTTCAATCAATGTACAAGCTATGGGTTTCGAGTCATATTCAGAGCCAAAAAAAATACATTAGAATTCCCACACAAGTCAAGCAAGGTCTCGGCTACACTCAAATACAAGTCGGGGTTCAGTCATATATAAGTTCGGTTCTTGATCAACACACAAGTCAGGGTTTGATTTTTGGCTTAGTTATCTTCACAAACAAACAAAAAAAACTCAAAGCTAAAAAATTCGGCCATGCACAGATTAGGGCTTCAACTATCAAGTCATGCACATAACCAAAACCTCAAAATTCGACCATTATTCAAAACCTAAGATCAAATTTTAGTTTTTTCCCCAAATTCAAGAACTAGGGTTTCAACCATCAAGACAAAACTCAAAGATTCAATCAAAATTTAAGTGAGGATGTTGAAGCTTACGTGGATTCGAAGAGGAATTGAGAAGGAGGAGAGGTCCATCGAAACAAAACCCACAAGTGATCGAACCCAAATCGAAGTCGGCCGAAACCCTAGTTCCCAAACTCACAAATTCAGTTGATTTTAGAGGGATTGCAGAGAAGGAGATGAGGAATTTAAAGAGGGGAGCTTTGATCTCATTTGGAATTCTTGAAGTGGAGGAGTTCTTGAAGGGGTAAAGCTTGAGGAAGAGGAAAACCGAAAGTAGAAGAAAAATGGAGAAGGAGACAAGAATCGGGACTTAAATCCCCAAATGAACCCCCGACCTGCGTTTGTGCGGGTCGGATTACCGCCCGACCCGCGTTTGCACGAGTTGGATTGACCTGACCCACGTTCGCGCGGGTCGGATCGACCTGACCCGCATTCGTGCGGGTCGCCTTGACCTGACCCGTGTTCGTGCGGGTTGGGTATGGATGACCCGCAAGCAGGTTTAGTCCGAAGGTCATTTTCGCTGTGTTTTCACCTACTTTCACCCGCTTTGGAGATGTTCGAGACCCATTTTCATAATATCGGGTATTTTCGCCCTCTTTTGTCCACTTACGAGATATCCGGGAAGCACTTTCATACTCCAAGATAGTCTCACGGCATTTTCGCCCACTTTCGATACATCCAGAACACAACCATTCTTCAATGGGTATACGAGTCTAAACTGTTTCCCACTCTTGAGGGGAAGTTCCTGGAGAATATTACACGTAATATTCTTAAGGATAACCCGACAACCTCCGACAGGTACACGAGGTTAAACTGATTCCTGAAACTCCTAGGAGTATATGAGTATAAACTGGTCCTCCTCGGGTTAACGCGTGCCACACGTTGCGATGAAAGTCAATGCTAATCGATACGAAACCATAAGGTCAACACCGATCAACACATAGTCCTAGGTCAACGTCGGTCAATGCGTAGCCCTAGGTCAACACCGGTCAACATCGGTCAACGCGTAGTTCCGAGTTAATGTCAGTTAACGCGTTGCGACACAGATAATTAGTTCAAAGTTAACTCAATGACATGAGCCAAAATCAACTCATCAATTTCAATTCGAGATTTTGACAACAGTCAGATGATAAACACAACACCAGAAGAATTTTAGCTATTCGACAAAATACTGAATAGATTGAAAAGTGGAGAAGTTAAGAACTGAAGCCAGTTATAGGTCCTTTGACACCGATTGAAGGTGGGGGTCTACCATATCCAAAGCATTTCAGACTCCTCTATAAAAGAATGAGGTTGAAACACTTTGGAGGGGGTATCTGTAGGCATCTAAAATTACCTATGAGTTCCCACACGCAGCTCAAAACGAAGAGTGGATGTCACCATCCGAGTCAAGAATGATAATCCAATTGGCCGCTATGCACGTTAGTCAGCTTGCGCACGTCAATCGGCTTGCGCACGTCGATCAACTTGAAGTGACCGAACGCGCTCGTTAGTCAGCTCGCGCACGTCGGTCAGCTCGCGCGCGTAGGACAACAAGCGCACGTCTGTCAGCTCACGCACATCAGCCAACCCCAAGTGACCGACGCGTTCATCGGTTAGTCCCTCAGTGAAGCGTACAAGCTAACGAGTCGAACAAATACACAAAACGATGGAGAATACATGTCTAGGAAAGTCCGGAAACACCAAAAGGTGAAAAGAGAGAGAAAAAGCCTCAACTCGCGTGGGGGCGCGGGTCACCACCTAAGTGGACCGGCGGCGTCCGCCTGGGTCACCCATCATAGTGAGCCGCGAGGCCATGTGGGTGCATCCCATTAGTGACCGCTGTGCAGGCGCGGATGCACTCAAGAGGGACCCGCGGCCGCACGGTCACCAAGCGTGACCCGCGGCCCTGGAAACGCGGCTTGTCACCACGGTGACAGAGCCGCGATGTCCGGGCGGCAGAGCTTCGACCCCCAAACACAATTTTGACTGTTTTTAAGTGGTTTTCATAGGATTTATCTATTCCGGGGGTTCTCAACTGACTTGATATCATCCACAAACGTGGTTAGACCGATATTGACTGAAGATAAGGCCAAATCGCTCATTCTCATCCAAATACCCACATCTGAGGCCTATAAATATAAGCCTAAGGCCTCCACTCTACAGATCTGGAATTTTATCAAGAAGACGAGGTGCTGCTGGATTGAGGAGTCAAGGAGCACGAAATTTCAGCAAATGTTAACTAGATCCCGACGAACTTTAGCATAAAGAAGAAGGCTTTCTAAGGATCTGAACCCGTATTTCCTCCGCCCGTTCCTTGAGATTAGGCTTAGTCTTAATCTTAAGAAGAGCTACTGATTTTTCTTGGTCAATTTCAGTGCTTTAAGCGAATACTTCCTTGGTGAAGTAGGAACTTTGTCAATTTTCCGACAACCGGATATGATCCGTGATCATCCACAGATATCAACATCCCCGACACAGGCGAAGTCCCTATGCAAGCAAGAGTTGATAAATAGTTCTTGTGTTTATTTTTTAGAAAGTTGTAATCTTTATTTTTGTTGTTTGAATTCATTGTAAACGATCACGGTTGTAATAAATTCGATAATGAAGACTATTTTCGACGAAAACAGGGGGTAACCACCTCTGTGACTAAGGCTACTATGCCTACACCAGTTGCTTCATCGGGGATGATTCTGTTAGCTTCGGAGGCTGCCCTATCAACACTTGTAGATGGGCAGCATGTAGGGGCATCAACCACTTCAACGACCGTACCTGGAGGTAACCTCTTAATGCTCTCTCTTCGGGTACAAAGTTGACTTGTATCACCTGACATTTGTGTTGATCTAACGTAGGCACGACAGAGGAGGTGATCCCTATTTCTTCCGCAAAGGAGGAAGGGAACAAAGTCGAAGAGGAGTTTGACGATCCAGGTAAGAGTGATGTCTAGATTCGTCGACCCGCTGATGTCGACTTGCTAGTTGTGACTTTTACACCGGTTGCTGCTGACACTTCTTCCATATTTGTAGCTGACTTGACCTTTAGAGAAACTAGTAAAGAGGATTCTCCCTCTAGGGCTAATCGGTCACCAGGGGAGGAAGATAAAGGAGAAGAAGAAGGGGACGAAGGAGATGATGCTTCGACCCACGGTGAGACGTCAAGCCAGGAGGAGGAGCCGTCAGCTCATGAAGAAGTGCCAGCCCAGCAAGGGGAGGCCTTGACTCTTGAGGAGAAACTGGTTCATGATGAAGCACCGACCTAGTAGGCGAAGGCTTTGACTCAGGAGGAGACCTCCGCTCAGCTGGTCGTCACTTCGTCGGTTGCTACTACGTTAGTGGACGCGTTGAGCGCCACGGCCGTCAGATCTGCGTTGAGACTTCAATGAGTAATCGCCGAGGCCTTGGGTCTTAGCCGGTTGTCCTACGCACTACTGATCGC
This sequence comes from Asparagus officinalis, assembly GCF_001876935.1. Classification (NCBI taxonomy): domain Eukaryota; kingdom Viridiplantae; phylum Streptophyta; class Magnoliopsida; order Asparagales; family Asparagaceae; genus Asparagus; species Asparagus officinalis. The sequence goes on along the minus strand of NC_033797.1, from coordinate 82,581,945 downwards.
GCCAATTGTGGGCCTACTAATCAGCTTTGGCTATAGCCGCCTGATGGTGACATCGGCGGCAGATGAAGGCAATACTCTCTCTCGCTGTGGCTCGCTCATGTAAGAGGTCAGTGGATTGAGCCATTACAAACTTCCAGGACACCCTTGCTGATAGTATCAAGCTTGCGTTGGAAGAAAGTTGTCCTTTCGAGGAGTTCAAGGAGATTATTGACTTTCACATGGGCTTCTTGGTCAACATGCTTTGTGCCTCTACCGCTACTCCGTATTATGCACGCTTGAAGGAGGCAGAGCTGACTTTCTGAAAGCTCCTCGCCCTCCATGCTAAGGGCTCCGAGATCATTCACCTTGCATCCGATATTGTCCAAATGGCCTTAAAGGAGTGGGAGCATAGACTAGGGGAGAAGATGTTATTAGAGATACTGCTAAAGGAGGAACAACTGAAAGAGGAACTGGAGCATATTATCGCCAAGGATGAGAGGGCGGATCTAGAGCGTCACATGGTGAACTCTAGTATATTCGGCCTATCAGCGGAGATAGCGAAGGTGAAGCAAGCTATTACTAAGGCACAGACACTCTTGGCCACTAAGGAACAGGCTCATGAATAGCTGATGGGGTAATTGGAAGAGCTCCGGTCCCGACAACGATTGGTTGCTAATAAGGTCGAGGAGAAAGATCGGGCCCTCAAAGAGGTGAGGGCCAACGTCCAGGACATACTCTCATGCTCTGAAGTGGACATCTGTAAAGAGGTCCTAAGGAGGTGGAGTTGCGATAGAGAGATTTGTAACTTTATTTGATCATATCGTTGTATCCAAATCCCTCTTCATGAATGAAATCATTTCAAACATTGCCCCCCGTATATTCCATAGTGCATGTATATATATATGATTATATATATATATATATATATATATATATATATATATATATATATATATATATATATAATATATATATATAGTATAATATATATATATATATATATATATATATATATATATATATATTTATATATATTAATAGCGTTCCGGCAGTGGTGAGTCCCAAACCGGTGAGTGATCTGCAATATGGGTGAGTCATATCGACAAACGGCCGGATTCGAAGCCGGCGAGTTCTAGCGCATGGCGAACTCGACCGCTGGGTGGTTCAAGCTATAAGCGAACTTCGAATTAAACAAGTTCGAATTGTAGGCGAACTTGAGACGAGTCTGAGCCGTGGCTAAATTCCAATTTGGTTCAAATCTCAGGCGGACTCGCATTAGGCGGGTTGAAATTATCTGTGAACCCAAATAATAAGGCGAGCTTGAATTGGGCGCGTCCGACACATCCGACGGGTCAAAGCGGTAAGTGAGCTAAGACCATTATGCATGTTTGAGCTAGGTGAACTCGAGTTATGGGGTGAAATCGAGTTGTAGGTGAGCTTGGAATTGGGCGGGCTACGTGCCCATTCACGGATCTATGTGCGGGGTGAAATCGAGTTGTAGGTGAGCTTGGAATTGGGCGGGCTACGTGCCCATTCACGGATCTATGTGCTCGTCAGCTAAGACGATGTACGCACATCGCTTCACATTAAAGGCGGCATAATGGAGGCTCTTCGTCTTCCATGCCTGATCTGAGCCGTTGGCTATAGATCGTGTTTAAAACTGCCAGATCTCAACTGCTCATGCGGGATTCTGAATCTTCTCTCTTTGCCTACGATCGTTCGAACTGTCGAATTGAACGGTGGGCAAGTGTTTGAGCCGCGCGTATATAGTGTTCGTCTTCCTTGTTAGGGAGGTCACGTCGTTTACTATCTTCATCTGAGAAAATCTTAAACTCTCTCTTACTGTGTTCGAGATGGCTCTGCGAACAAAAGTAACCATTTCGAAGAAGGAGAGGGGGGATTCCTCCTCGCCGCTACTGCCGCTGAGGCCGCCGCCACTACTAGAGGTACCTCTATTTATAACCCTCCTGGGAGGTTAAGGGTCACATGAGCAAGATGAGTCCATGACTTTGATTTCTTTGTTTGTTGTGTAGCCCGAGAGGGGGCGCCAGCTATTGGGGAGCCTAAACCTGAGCCCATACTCGTCTCTGATGATGAACCATAGGAAGCTACGACCGCACCCGCTTTGCAGGCCGCTCCTCAGCCAGAAATAGGGTTTTACCCCGAGATCCCGCTTATCGTAATAGCTGCTTCTTCAGGGCTCCTTTCCCTAACAGGCTCAGCGGCTTGATGAATTAGAGGAATGCCGAAAAGTAAGTGACCTCGGTTGGGGGACTTATGCGGATTTCAGACAGTCTCCCCTAGACCGTGTGGCTGACATTAGGCGGTTGGGCGAATCCCGACTTGCCTCCTGCTGCATAATGAGGCTCCTTCATTTGGAGTCGCACCTGACACGCTTTGAGAATTTTCTGCAGGGGGGCCTAGAGCCTGATGTGGAGAAACTCTTGGCTCAGGCCTGAGCTAGGGACATAGCTCACTTGGAGTCCCATATCGCTCTTTTGACAGGCTGATAGAGCTTACTGCAGGCCAAGATGGACACCTCTACTTCCACCATTGCCCGCCTGAGGGCTGAGCTGGCTCAAGAGGAGACGACGCTGAGAGGGCTGCAGTTTGAGAGTAGGAAAGTCTGTAGAGCTGTTAGAGAGGCAACCCGAAGCCTTCAGACCTTGCTCCAGGAGGATGCTACTACCACTTCAACCTTCGAGGCTCGAACCCAGAAGAAAGCAGAGGACAAGGCTCGAGAGGGCTATGCAAGGAGAATAGCCGCTGCTAAAGCGGAGCTTGCGTCCTTCAGCTTGCTGGACTAGGCTTGTAGGGTTGAAGTAGTTTTAAGACATTTTGACTAATTTTGTTTCAGATGTAATGTTATGACTTATCTTATTGTGGAATCATAACTTTGTTCAAATATATTGTCTTAGAACAGGTTGATGGATGAAATTCATGCTTTCTTGTTTTCCCAATGTGTTTGTGCATATACTACCCCTTGTTGCTGTTGCCTTTTATTATCCAGCACTTATATTCCTCAGCGAGTTCGCCGTAGGCAAGCTCGGACCGTTAACGAGCTTGAGTCAGAGGGATTCAAGCCACGGGTGGGTTTGAAACATG
>NC_033797.1:82575302-82578711 GCF_001876935.1 Asparagus officinalis | reverse complement strand
CTGTATGGTGAGTTCAAGCCGTAGGCAAACTCTAGCTGTATGGCGAGTTCAAGCCGTAAGCGAACACAATCTGTATGGTGAAATTGAATCGTAGGTGAGCTTCAAATCGGGTGGGCCACGTGCCCGTTCACGGCTCTATGTGCTCGCCAGCTAAGACGACACGGGCATGTCGCTTTGCATTAAAAGTGGCAATGGAGTCTCCTCATCTTCCACACCTGATCTGACCCATTTGCTACAGATCATGTCCAAAAACTGCCAAATCTCGATCGTTAGTGCGGGATTCCGAATCGCCTCGCCCCCTTGTGACTATTCAATCTGAACTGTTGAATCGAACATTGGGAGAGCGTTTGGGTCATTCGTTATATAGAACCCTTCTTCCTTATTGGAGAGGCCATGGTGTTCATCATTTCCCTCTGAGAATTTCTCTAAAAAAACCAAGCTCTTTCTTACCGTAACTAGGTTGGCACTGCGAGCAAAGGTACTCGTCTCGAAGAAAAGAGAGAGGAACGCTTTTCCCTTCGCTATTGCTGAAGCCCCGCTGCGGGCGGGGCCGCGGATGCTGCTAGAGGTATTTCTATTTCTAAACCTCTTGGCAAATTAAAAAACACGTGAACGCAATGAGTTCATGATTTTGATCTTTTTGTCATGTTGAGCATCTTAAGAGGGGGTATAGAACATAGAGGGGTTGGGGCCTGATCCCAAATCCATGACCGTACCCGCTTCACGGTCTTCTCCTCAGCTAGGAGTAGAGTCTCATCCCGAAATCCCCTCCATCGCCGCACTTGTTCGTAGCCAGGAGCGTAATTCCTCCGACTCCGTTAATCTGTAGGTCCATGTTAAAGAATTAGAGAACGTCGTAAAGTAGGTGATCTCCATCGTCGACCATGGATAGAGTACCTATGCAGATCTAAAGCAGTCTCTCTCAGACCGTGTGGCCAACATCCGGCACTTGGTCGATCCAAAACTTGCCATACGCTATTTGATGAAGCTTTTCGATCTGGTACTACTCTTAACAAGGTTAGAGAACTTGCGGTAGCCGGATCTAGAGCCTGATGTGGCGCAATTCTTGGCTCTGGCCTGGCGTCGTGGGACGTGGCAGCGAGAATGCCGAAGGAGGGACATAGAAGACAAGGAGTCCCTCATTGCTCACTTGGACAGCCGATAACATTTGTTGCAAGCTGAGATGGAGGCTACCATATGTATCTCGGTCATATAGTTGTGAATCTCTAATCATTAATCCTAACTAAGAAGTAAAGAAAGCAGAATTAAGACATCAACACATCATATTTATAATATCTTCCACTATCACTAGGGAGATAAAATGAAATACAAACATATAATTTTGTATACTCTTTCCAAAACAACGTATCTCGGTCATATAGTTCAGTGATATGTCATATTCATAACCGACATCAGCCACACTTAGGCTATCAGGTAATTGTCTTAATGCAATGGACTACCATGTAGGTATCATGAACTGTGTATACGTCTCATTAGTCTTATCGCAATCTCAGTGCGTAACATGAGTACGGGACGGACTACCAAGTAGGCATTCTAGAAATACGGCTCACGAGCCTCATCGCACCCTAGTGCGGGACGGACGACTAGATCAAGCCTCCTAAAATGCAACCCAATGGCCTGTACATGTGGAATATCAACGCACTACCTTATGTAGTACTCAACTGAGCTCATCAACGATATCCATCTCATATATAAACTGTGTATATCTGGTATATCGATGTACTATCCCATATAGTACTGAGTTGTGCTCATCAACAACATCCAACATGTGTATGAACGATATCTAATTCAAATATGATTAAATCAAAATTCATCATAATATACTTGGGGTTCTAAAATACATAACACAACATATTTATGACTATACGTGTAACCTCATGTGGCTCAAAACTCTACAACACAACTCCACAAAATGAGCAGGAAAACAGACGGGACTTCTGTTAGTAAAACGAGCATATCTTTCTCTAGGAAAATTATTTATACAAATGGTTTTCTTTTTTGAAAAATAGATTCGTACATCTTTCAATTGGCATAAGTGTGGTTCAGTTTGGAGTTCATTTATTATCTCAAATCTCTAGTTAAACATTATACATGTGTAGTAGTTTTTCTACTGGATATATTATTAGTAAAAAGAACATATCTTTCTCTATACAAATTTTTTTAAGAATGATTTTCTGTTTTAGAAAATAGATACATATATCTTTCTTTGGATCTAGTTTGGTTAAATTTGGAATTTATGTGCTATCTCAAAATATCAGTTAAACATTATACAAGTGTTGTAGTTTTTTGCAGAAAATATATATTTAGTACATCTCTTAATTTCTCATATATAAATGAAACTACGAATAACCCTAATAATTATGATCATGATACTATCATAAATAACAAGAAAATATTACTAATGTAGTATTAGTTTAAGATTTACTGTCAAAAATCTGACTTTTAACACCTCAGGTTAAGATTAAAGCATGAAAACACATATTCAACATCATATTAATCATCTACACTAGTTATTTAACTATGGGGATGTGTTTGGATAAAGATACTCTTGCCACAAACATCATTTTAAGCCTCTAAATTAAACAGCAACCCATCCATGAGCACAAACAACCCATTCTCCCTTGTAACACGTCGAAGATCTCGCCCTCGTGTCGGTATTGTGCTTCACAAAGCTCTCAAAATTCATAAGAAAAAGATCAAGGGTTTTTAAGGGGAGAGGATGACTGATAGGGTTTATAAATATTATTAAAGAGAGAATTTTTTGTGAAAAATACAGGTATTTATGGAGGCAAACCCGAAACAAACCGGTTTGACCCGAACCAGAAAACCTAGTCTGACTAGGAAAACAACATTCGGTATATTGGCCATAAATTTCACGTCCAACCATGGAATAAGGTGATATGAGATTTGATGGTAATCTCTTTAAGAGACCTACAACTTTTGACTTTTAAGTTTTCTCATATTCCAACTTCTTCTATGTGTAAAATGTATATAGGTGTAACTGGTCGTTTTTCCCATATTCAAGCCGGTGCATGTGTGCATGATATCACTTCTATATTCACATATATACATTGAATTGATCTCAAATTAATTCATAGCATACTCAAACATTAATAAATAACATTTATCATAATGTAACACATTTATTATTATTTATTACAAAATATTCAATTTTTTGGGGTTTTACATAAACATGATAATCAAAACTTGATTTCAATGAAATCATAATAAGCACATATAAACATGAATATGTATTTATATATGTGTGTGTGTGTGTGTGTATATATATATATATATATATATATATATATATATATATATATATATATATATATATATGATTGAGCTTAAAGTATATACACATAGAATATAAACCTAAACTAATGTT
>NC_033797.1:82540867-82575292 GCF_001876935.1 Asparagus officinalis | reverse complement strand
TGTATATGATTGAGCTTAAAGTATCTACACACATAGTATAAACTTAAAACTAAATTACCCAAGCTATCTTGATCTTAAATTTGAGCTCATCTTGGTAAACTTTGCGGATGAATCTTGATCTTGGATCTTAACTTGAAATGTATTGCTTCACTCTACTATTCCTTCCATCCTCCAATGGATATGATCATGAATGCTCGATTCCATCCAATCTCCAACTATGTTTAGAGTACCTAACAAAACAAATGCTAGCACTCGACACACAATGTTAGGAATTGTGTATAATCATCAAAACAAGATTAAGGAGTAGGCTCATAACCATGAGGCTAACAATCACCCCTTTTTTTATGATGACAAACATTCTACACAAAGAGTATATAAAATATGCATGATATCAAATGAATATACAATTTATAATGCTCATACATAAAAAAAACAAAAGTAATATATACTCACAATATACATGTTTCTCCCCCTTGTCAACATCAAAATGGGGACGAACAATATGATTAAGAAGAGGGCGAAAGCTCCCCCTAACAAAAAGCACAAGTGAGTATAAACAAAAATAGGGAAAGGTTCCCCCTATCAAAAAGCACTGTAGAATATATACAATAATGATCAAAGCAAACATATGTGAGCAAGAATGGATGTAAAGTATGCTAAACACAACTCACTTACAAAGATAGACCAAGTGAACACATATACATGTGTCATGAAAAGAGAGTATCACAAGAGTCTAAAAATAAATATATATTAATAAAATATATATCAAAAATAATTCCAAAAATAAAATCAAGCATTGAAAGTCAAAAAGATTTAATCAATGTAAAAAAAAATTATAAATCATCCAACAAAAAACATGATTGATTGAGAGTACGTATACATGTATCGTTATGTAACATAATGTCTCAATATATGAACTAAAGAATGTCTCAATAAAAGTAGTATATATAGATTTATGAAATTTAAAGAGTGGAAAAACATAAGAATGATGAAAAAAGATTTTTAATTAAAAACAAAACATGAGAACCATGAAAATCATGACAATCATGAAAGTCCAAAAGAAAAAACAAATCAACCAAATGAAATCATAAATCAATCAATTAAACCATAAAAACATAAAAACAAACAAATATTAATTTTTGCCATATTTGATAAGAAAACAAGAGAGACAACCATATCAAGCTCTTGAGCTTGTTACAATCCATATAAACATTTAGAAACCAGTAAACATGATTTTAAAATAAATAACCAATAAATTTAGGGGGTTGCTTAAACACAAACCTCTCGTCAAAATCAAAGTCAATAAAATGAAAACTAAAAAATTGACCAAAAAAATTTATTTTCATTTATAAAAATTTTGAAACATGTTTTTTAAAACTAAGAAATGAAAAATAAAAATACTAAAAATCTTGGTTTAAAATTAAAAAGATTTTGGCACCCAAGCATTCTTGGTGCCAAAAGATTTAGGGACATGACCCCTATCATTTAAACTCAAAGCCTTAGGGTTATGAATCCATTTGGGCGTATTTAGTACACTAACACGATCAAAACAAAAATCATACACATGACCTCTCCGATTGCAATATGTGAAATAAAAGAGGGCCATTTATTTTTGTGGACCATATGGATGTGCACGGGAAATATTTGCAAACGTGAATGGTCTTTTAAAATCATTTTGTAAACGTGAAAATCTTTTTAAATCAAAACAAAATTTGGCCAAATGACCAAATCGACCATAATGATCATATTTAAACACACGAGCATCCTTATAATTAACAATGGGTGCATGTGTATGTGCAAAATGTGATAATGATGAAACTAGATGGGATGCATAATTATGATTTTTAATTGTTGGTTTTTGTACATCATAGAAAAATTTAGCTAAATGGCCTTTACGACTGCAAATAGAACACTTATAAACTTTGCTATATATGTGTGCATAATGAGTGGATGGTTTTGATTTATTTGCACTAGACTTGGCACACATATCCACAAGCTTCTTATGTTTATCAACACATGAAGTTAGAGTTGAGTCTAAAGATGAAATGCAATTGTTCAAATTTTTCAAATCATCATTAGGCATATTAGCATTGATATTTGAAGTAGAGAAAACATAGTTGTTAGCAAAAGAGCTAACCTTATTTTTCATATTTTCTACTTCTAACATGACATTTTCTTTTTCATGAGATAAGCTAGATATAGAAGATGTTAACTTTTCATTTTCCAAACTTAACATGTCATTGTTTTCTTTAATGTTACATTCTCTTTAACATGTTAAGTTTGGAAGCTAGCAACTCATGATCGGATTTTAGATTAACATACTTGCTTTTTAAGTCTATAAAATTATTATGCAACTTAGTGTAGGCATGCATTAATCTATCATATGCACAAGCAAGTTTATTAATAGATAATTCACTATCGAATTCCGAATAGCTTACCACACTAGGGCTATCGCCTAGTGGCCATGTGCAAGATGATGATGCTCTAATAGAACTTGAAGAGTAAGCCGCCAAAGCTTGTCGGATCGCCTCCAAGTTCCCTTAATGTGCTTCTATGAATTTCCATAAAGTGTAAGCACTATCAAAAGAATCAAGCTTGTTAGATATAGATGAATCAAATGCATTTAATAAAAATTCTAACACAAGTTTGTTCATAGTAAACATCTTCTTACCATTTTTTACTCTACTTGGATTCCTCCAAAGTGGGCAGAATATAAGCATGATCAATAACTTCCCACAAATAAATATTTTTAGATCTAACAAATAACTTAAATCTAAAACACCATTGAGCATAGGAGAAAGCATTGAATTTAAGAGAAACACTAGGATCATAGCCTAAACAAGATGCTTCATATCCATGATAAATATATATGTAAAAGTAAGATACAAATGAAATTAAAATAAGATAAGCAAAAATATAAGAATAAGGTATCTTTAACTCAAGGTGGTTAAGCCACAAATCAAAGAATACCAAGCTCTGATACAATTTGAAAGCACCCTAGAGGTGGGTGAATAGGGTGTATGCTAATCTAATCTGATTTAATTCAAATTTAAAACTTACTAATGCAATATCCTAGTAATGGGATACACAATGAGATATATACAAGGATATACAAACAAGAATAAACAATATAGTGGGCGAAATAAATAATGAGACAAGGCGATATAAGATGAACACAAAAATAAGTGCGTTAATGACAAACACAAACACACAATATGATCACGGAGTTCGGTCAACGCTTGACCTACGTCTCAGCTCCTCACCTCGAGAAGATCTCCACTATATCAACACATCATGTTTGAGAAGCTAGAACTACTCCACACAATCTTGGTTTTCTAGCTCACCTAAAACTCTACAACTCTCACAATGTAATCACACTCTACACCTTCTAAGTATTGGTCTCTAGCCCGTGTACTCTTCCTCAAGTGCTCGGATTTATAACCTCTCTAGGCTTTACTATCAACGCCACTCCTCTTGGAATCGACCACGTCTCTCACCACACACTCTTCTCGGTGTACAAGTGTATTACAAAGTGATCTCACAATTAAAGCTCAACAAAAATGGTTTGTTCTCTAATACAAGATGAGAACTAAGTTAGGCTCACTCAATCACACCACCAACCTAATTTACACAATGTATGAAATACTTTAAGCTCAATGGTTGTGTGTGTAAACAAAGAGTATCAATAAAATCAAACTAAACCCAATATTAAAATCTAGCTTATGGAAATGATAATCAAACATATAAATAACTAGAGATTGAGTTTAGAAAACTTCTCCAAAGATAATAAAAGTGAAAGAGATGAGATGAAAGCCCAAATACGAATGGATGATCTCTTCCTCTTGTAAAAATCTCTTCACAATCAAAACTTGTAAACACACATATGTTTTCGTCGAAAGTTGTTTTCATTGTCGATTCCATTAAAACTTAAATCATTTACAGAGATTTACAATGAAAAATAAACAAATTACAACTCTCTTGGAAAATAACACAGAAATCATTTATCGACTCCTGTTTTATGGGACTTTGCCCGTACTGGGAGTGCTTTGACTTGTGGACCACCGAATCATAGATTGTGAAGGGATTTAGAGATTCTTCCTTCGTTTATCGAAGTAGGAATTTAAAGTGAATATCTTATCGATGTAAGATGTTCATGTAGGCATCGAAAATTACCTATAGGTCTCCACGAACAGCTCAGTGTTAAGGAACGATGATGAATGTCACTATCCGGTTCACAGGAGTTCGATTGATGTCGATGAACGATTGAAGTGAATCGACGAACTACGTGAACTAACGAAGGCACGGGTTAATCAGGAGCCCCACGATGTTTACAAAAGGAACAATGACCTTCGTGTCTCATTCATTCAACAGATGATCTAACCATCGAAACTGATAGAACTCCTCGTCAGCTTTCCAACGCATTTCGAATCACTCAAATCCGAATTCGGACGAAGAATTTACAACGGAAGTGGATGAATACACCTCAATGGAGTGTCTCGGACCAACGAGACACCCTAGGGTGTCTCGGCCCAAACCGAGACACCCTAGGGTGTCTCGGATCAAGTGGAGACACCCTAGGGTGTCTCCAAGTCAGATTTGGGCCTTAAGATTGTTTTAACCGCTCCGCAACCCCTCAAGCCTATAAATACAAACCTTAGGCCTCATTTTTCGAGATCTGGAATTTTGGAGAATTGGCGAAGCCCTGTCGGACTGAAGAGTGATCAAGCACTTCACCACAAGAGAGTTCTTCGTCAGATCTACATCACCCGCATCCAATCCTTAGTATTATCCCATTGTGGTAATTCTAAGAAGAGCAATTATCTCGCTTCGTCGAGATAAGCGCTTCAGTTTCTAAATCTCTTCACGGATCGACGAAGCTCTAGATTTGATCTGATTGTCAGGTAGTCCACGGATATCGACATCCCCGTCACAGGCTAAAGACCCACGCAAGCAAGAGACGACGAACGGATCTTATGTTTATTTTCAAGAAAGTTGTAATCTTTTATTCTTTTGTTGTTTGAATTCATTTGTAACGCTTAAAGTTTAATGAAATCAATGACTAAGGAAACTTTCGACGAAAACAAACTGACGACCACAGTGGGAGCTAATAGCCTCGCTGCCGAGGCTATCGTGACGCAACCGGCATTCAAGATCCGGGTGAATGAAGAGATCGAATATGAATTCGATCAACAGAAGTTCGAAGAGTACCTCTCTTCTTCCTCCTCCAGATCCGCCTCTCCAAGCCGGCGCAAGAAGGCATCCTCTTCCAGATATGTTCGTGGGACCTCCGGCTCAAAGATCCAAGATCCCCTCGCCGTAACTGCACTTACTCCCCGCGACGCTCCTATGGCGTCAAACGTGGTCGAAGCTACAGATCCAGATCTCCCTTCCGCCACGAAGTCAACTGCTGAAGATGTTCCAACCTTGTCAAAGAGGGCGCACCAAATACGGTGTCAACGCCTTGCGCGACAACTGGCCAAGGCCGCAGAATCGATGGATAGAATCCGCTACAATGAGGATCTAAAGTCTAGACAGCGCCAAGATCAACAACGACAAACAGCCAACTCCTCCTCCAAGACAGAAACGAACGAATGGGTTCGTGTCAAGAGGACTCGCTCAACCATCGAAGAGCGAATCAAGAAACGCCGCGCATTGCTTGCGCATGCCCGAGTCCTTCTGCAGAAAGTGGAAGAGATGCAGAAAGAGGAGACGGTCAAGAAGCCGTCTAGACACAAGCAGGTGTGGGTGCCAAAGGCAAAACCGACGCCTAAGACAAAAGTGGACGGAGTTGCCGTCCAACCTTCTTCAAATCAAGATGCCGTTTCCCCTCCTCCCGCACCTCCGGTAGAGCTAGGTAAGAATGGGGGTCCTCCATGATCCAAAGTTCCTTTGAAAGGTCGCCTCGGTCCTTTACCAGAAAATCGAGGTAAGGCACCTGTCAAGGAGCGATTGGGACCTTTGAAAGGTCCCCAAACAATGAACCAGACTGGGGGTCATGCTAACCCCCCCAAGAAAAACAACAGAGGGAAAGCCCCGGTTACCGACCGCATTGGATTGCGGGTTGAAGTTCAAGAACCCGTTAAGTTTTCACGCTCACAAAAGCGTAGACTTGAACGAGCAACTTTTGAAGATGCTAATAAAGCATCATATCCCCAGAGGGAAACATATCCGTCTGACGATGATGGTGTTATACCTGGGAGGTTATGCCAGTACTCTATGGGTTGCTCTAGTTATCAAACTGACGAGTTGTACTATAGAGCCAGGGGTGCGGGTTAGTCTCGAAAGAGAGACGCTCAAGACACAGAGTCTCACTGTCCGTGTACCAACATAATCAAGGCGGTATTGTCAGAATGCTGCTGTTCTAAAGCCCCAAGGAGAGTTTCGGTGTTCGAGAGAATTTCCACCGGAACGTCCAAGACCAAGCCTAGGCGTTTCCGACGAAGAAGAAGGATAGTCGAAGACGGAGAATTTCCGAAAGTCACCACTAATATGACCAGCAAAAGGGCATCGACACGGGATAATCCCGAGTCAATTCCGCCAGTACCCCGGTATCTAACTCGTCTACAGTCTGGAACCATTACACGAGAAACTTATGGTAGGGTTCGGACGAGATTACCGTCTGAAGATGAAGAACCAGATGTCTGCTCTGCGATTGCATCGGACAACACGGTATCCAGCGAGGGACAACCCAGTGAGGCACTCATGATAAGTGAAGAACAAGTAACCAAGATGCTTAAAGATGCCCTGACTAAGCAGAAGGAAAGTTTCAAGTTCGATATGGAGATGGCCATGCAGCGGATGAGAAAGATGCATGACCAACAAATCGCGGCACAGACAACTCACCAAGGGGAACCCAGTCGTCGCAATAATCCGAATCAAGAGGAGAATGAACGGGAAGAGGATAATGTCAACATAAATATCCCTCCTATCAACAACAATAACGGAGGCGGTCCCTCAGAGGATAATGCGAAAGAGGACCACGTCACCTCTCTCCAAAACCACTCGAAGACAGATACGAGTGAAGACAAGAAAATGAAGGACTTGGAGAGCAAAATCAATGTGTTGATGAATGCTCAAGAAGTGAAGAGGTCCGGCATACCATGTCCATACCCAAGGGAATGGGAATCAATTCCATATCCGGCAAAGTTCAGTTTAATCAACTTTACGCCGTTTGATGGAAAGGGTTCCCCTACCCAATACTTAATATATTTTAAGTCTCACTTAGGATGAACCCTTAATGGTGCGGTCATTTGTTGGCACTCTTCGCGGAGCGGCCTTCGATTGGTATCGTCGCCTCAAGCCGGGGAGTATTAGCAGTTGGGATGACATGGAAGATATGTTTCTGACGAACTTCTTCGACGACGACACCGAGATTTCGATCGGCACACTATTTGACGAGAAACAGAAAAATGGTGAGACGGTCGAAAACTTCGTGAAGAGATTCCGAAACAAAGCAATGAACTGCAGGAATCCAGTCAGCGAAGACTTTATTCTCGAGACTTGTCACAATAATCTTTCATTGGACATCCTCGAAGCTATGGGAATGGCACCACCGAAGACCTGGAAGGACTTAAAAGTGCGAGGAGAACGAGCCGAGCGATTCCTTAAGAGGAAGAAAGCAGAAAGAGGTCAAACGGCGAATAATGCTCCACAACAAAACTTTGTCCCTAAGGGTAAAGGAAAAGCACAGGCGAATGCGGTAGACGTGAACCAAATGTTCGAAGTACAAGCACAACCGCAACAACAACAGAAAGCGCCTCAACAATCAAGGTGGCAACAACAACCTCAGAAACAGAAGGCTTCGGAACCAAAATTCCTGAAGGTCTACTCGTTCAAAGAGGATGAAGTCCCCGGTATCTTCAAATACCTTATAGAGAACAACAAAATCAAACTGCCTCCGGTCCAGGATCAAGAAGATGCTAAAAGAATTAGCGATCCAAAATACTGCGCATTTCATAGAGCGGTGCACCATCCTACCAAGGCGTGCTATGCCCTTAAAGATAAAATCCAAGCTCTAATCGACGTCGGGGTCATTACTATGAAGCAACCTAAGGAGAAGAAGGTGGGTGCAAATACAGTATCGATTAGTTTCGGTTCTGTTCCCTTGAACTGGTTCCAGCATGAGCCGGTAATAAATGCATCAGTGAAGACCGTGAACGATGATCCTCACAAACAGCGCCAGAAAGGACTTGTACCGCACACAGCCTCGGATGGTGAGATTCTTTGGGTTCATCCAGATTTGATTGGAGATGAGCAGTGGACTAGATCCTCTTCCAAGAAAAGGTCAAAAGGAAAAGGTAAATCTTGTTATGGAGCTTCTGCTATTCCAGGAGAAGTCGGCGAGGAAATTCCAGCCTTCCCACTTTCTGAAGATGAATAAGAGACCTTTGTGACCCGGAGCGGGAATGAATATCACTACAAATATCCGGATGCTTCTGAGCAACTGGCTAAGCAGGGGGCAACCAAAACCGTTCCCTCCAAGACGTTAGCAGAGCTGGGAATTGTCGCAACTCCCCCAACACCTGTAGCTACGGAGAAAGTCCAGCAAAAGGAGAAAGGGAAAGAACCTCTACGCCAAGAAGTCCAAAACCCGAGGCAGTCTCGATTCAATCATCCTATTGGAAGAGACAAACCGGGAAGTGCAAGCTCTCCGCCTCATTTTAACATCATGGCGCAGTTAGCTAATATACCAGCTTGGATAACCCTGTACGAGTTATTACGTCTTTCAAAGGACATAAGGAAAGCATTGCAGGAAGCTTTGAGCAACTCTGAAGCTTTCTTGACTCGAATCAAGCCGTCGTCTAAAGAATCGGAGCCGTCAGTTCAACACTGTAATCTCGCGGCACACCGTTTTCCCTGCATCTCTTTCACCAAAGAAGACATGCAGACGAAGAACTCAAAGCACTATCGGCCTCTGTATTTCACCGGCCACATTAGCTCCAGCGTTGTCAACCGGATCCAAGTTGATCCGGGTTCCGCTGTCAGTATCATGTCATTCCGATTGATGCATAATCTTGGAATACCAGCATGTAAACTAGCATCCACGAGCACTACAATCTACGGATTGAACACCAGTGGGTCCAGACCCTTGGGAAAGATTCGAATAAAGTGTCAGATTGGAGACTTAAAGTCAGAAGTTACCTGCTACGTGATTGACGCGGAAATATCTTATAATTTACTGTTGGGTCGACCTTGGATCCACGGCAATCTCATAGTCCCATCAACTCTTCACCAGTGCCTCAAGTATGTGGACACAAATAATAAAGTCAAGACGGTGGTCGCGGATAAGCAACCGTTTAAGGGATTGGAGAACTATTTCACTGATTCCCTTCTATACAGCGCCGAATCCGATACTGAACCATCGGCCCAAGGAACGGACAGCGGAGATGAAGCTGATACCGAAGCTGGGTTTGATTATGATGGTGGTTTTGTACTTAATGACATTGTTGTTGGCCTCTTTATTTTGATGATGTTCAACAAACAATTTATCACTAATGTTGTTTGTCTAGTATTTGTGTTTTTCTATATATTGTAGACAAATAACGTTGTTGGAGGATGGATGAAATAGTGCTTTAACGACGATATCAAATGAATGTTGGCGGAATTGTGGATTGAAGCAATATAAAAGTTTTTTTGCTCAAGTTTTTGGCTGAGTTGTGAGAGGGTATGAATACCCCATTGCCTTCAACTTTCAAGCTATCTAAGAGAGTTTTAAAACAAGTTTAAAAAAGTTTTAATCAAGGGTTTAAGTTTGCTTTTAGTGTTTGTTTAAAAAGCTTTTAAGCATTTACAAGAGTTTGGTTTGTGGAGCAAATTTCACAAGAGCAAGTGGAGATCATCCTTGGTGTTTGAGCATTCATTCTTCTCCCTCTCTCTTGTCATCTATAGAGAAGTTTCCTTAAACTCAATTCTAGCATTTTATAAGTTTGTTCTTAATTTCATAAGCTAGATTTCATATTGAGTTTATATTGTTTTATCTCTTTGTTCACACACAATCTATTGAGCTTATTGTATTTACATTCATAGTATAACTTAGGTTTGTGGGTTTGTGACATTGTGAGTGAGCTTAATTGAATTCTCATCTTGTTTAGAGAACAATCAATTGATTTATATTGTGCCTAATTGTGAGGATTCACTTATAATACACTTGTACACCGAGAGAAGTGTGTGGTGAGAGACGGGGTCGAATCCAAGAGGAGTGGCGTCGGTTGACGTGCCTAGGGAGAGGTTGTAACCGAGCACTTGAGGAGGAGGACACGGGCTAGGACCAACACTTAGTGTGTGAGGTGTGATTGCATAGTGATTGTATTGTGAGGTGTAAACGTTGTTCGGGTGAACGTAGAAAACCCGGTTGTGATAGTGGAGATCTCCTCGAGGTGAGGAGCGGGGACGTAGGTCGTGGGGACCGAACCTCGTAAACATATCCTTTGTTTGTGATTGCATTGGCGCACTTGTTTTCATATTCATATCTTACATCGCCATTGTGTATTGCTTGTTGATCATTTGCCCTATCACATTTGTAGTTAATTTGTTTACCCCTCTTGTTAGTTTTATATCCTTGCACATACATTGTCTATATCTCTTTGTTAGGATATATCTTATTGTTTATATATCCTTGCATATATTTCTATCATATAGGATATATCACCTTTTGTATATTGCATATTCTTGCACATAACTCTTTGTATATCTATCTTGCAAGAATATATTTGTTAATTAGTTTTAATTGGTATTTAATCGGATTAGATTAGCATAAGACCCTAATCACCCCCCCTCTAGGGTCTAACAATTGTACCCATTGTAATCAATCTTAACGATGATGAATCATCGGAAAGTAGTTGTAATTGGTAACTTGCCGAAGAACTATCAATAAATGATGATTTAGAGTACTCGATGTGTCTTGATAATGTCACTAAAGAGCTGTATGATAACCCTGACTTGTATATGCCACTTCAATCATTTTGTCTGACTAAAAAACAGGTACAGGATACATGTGGAGCAACACTTGTCATCCCCGCAGGGATAGGGGGTGGAAAGGAAGTCGTCTACGGTAAAGGAAGAAAATCTCCGATACCCGACCACTTCTTGGAAGAGGAAGACGATGATGATAAACCTGCTCCTCACCTATTCAGATATAACGCAAAAGCGCGCGATCTAATGGAGAAGTATGGGTATGACTTCACACTCGGAGAGGGCCTTTGCTTTGGTCGAGGTCCGCGAGTTCCACCTCGAATGGCCTATGTACTAACGGGAAAATCTGATGATTATTATCACCATAAAAGAGGACTAGGTTATATCTCCTCATCCGACGAAGAATGTTGCTGGCAAGTCATTGATTAAATTGCTAACAAAGCTAGAACCGGGTATTCTTCTGATTCTTCAGCTTGGGATTCCGACACTAGTATTGGTGAAATGTTCAAAAAGTTGATGTCGAACATGGTTACGGTCGATCCTACCACAATAGAGGAAGACGATCAGATGCTAACTTAGGAAGATCCTTGGGTTCATCACCTAAACATACAGTACAGCGATAGATTTGAGCAAAGGGAGCCTCCTACCGAGGATCAAGTACTCCAGGTGAATATGGGTAGTGAAGATAATCTGAAGCCTATATTCATTAGTGACAGCCTCCCGCCGGAAGAGAAAGAAGAGTTAATCTCTCTTATAAGGGAGTACATCGATGTGTTTGCCTGGAATTATGAAGACATGCCAAGACTCGATCCTAACGTGGCAGTACATCGTCTTAACATTAAGCCAGATGTCAATCCTGTCAAACAACAACAGAGACAGTTTCGTCCGCAAATGATGGAAGCAATCGAGGTTGAAGTTAAGAAGCTTATTGAATCGGGCTTCGTTAGAGAAGAGCAGCATTTGGAGTGGCTTGCCAATATCATCCCGGTCCTTAAGAAGAACGGGAAGGTCAGGGTGTGTATCGACTTTAGAGACCTCAACGCTGCCTGTCCAAAAGATGATTTCCCCCTTCCTATCACAGATGTCATCATTGACAATACGTGCGGGTTCGAGAGGATGTCTTTCATGGATGGTTTCTCTGGTTATAACCAAATAAAGATGCATCCAGATGATGAAAAGCATACCGCGTTTAGAACACCCCCCGGTGTTTTCTGCTACACGGTCATGCCCTTCGGCTTAAAAAATGCAGGTGCCACATATCAGCGAGCCATGTCGATGATTTTTCAGGAGCATCTCCGGAAAACTGTCGAATGTTACGTGGATGATTTGGTCGTGAAAAGTCACGATAAGAAGGATCACATCAAAGACTTGAAGACGATGTTCGATCTGATGTGGACCCACCAATTGAAAATGAATCCCACCAAGTTTTTCCTCGGAATGTCCAGTGGTAAGTTTCTTGGGTTCGTCGTTACCACCAAAGGTATTCACATCGATCCTGATAATGTAAAAGCAATTAATGAATTGCAACCTCTGAGAAACCTCAAGGAGCTCAGAGGGTTGCAAGGGCGGTTAGCTTATATTCGTTGGTTCATCTCGAACCTCTCAGGAAAATGCCAACCATTCTCCAAGCTCACGAAGAAGGGCGTGTCATTTGTATGGGATGACGCTTGTCAAAAGGCATTCGAGAGTATTAAAGAATATCTCTCAAAACCTCCCATACTCGTCGCACCGAAATCGGGCAAACCGTTCTTGATTTATGTCAAGGCGACGAGCCACTCATTAAGTGCATTACTTGCACAAGATGACGATAACGGTCATGAGCAGGCGGTGTATTATTTATGCCGGACCATGGTAGGCGCTGAATCTCGATATCCTATGACTGAGAGAGAATGTCTCGCCTTAGTGTTCGCTATTCAGAAGATGCGGCATTATCTAGTTGGACAGACCATTTATGTTATCTCTAAGGTTAACCCAGTCCGAGTGTTCATGACTCAGCCAGCGTTCATGAATTGGCGATTAGCAAAGTGGGCCTTACTCTTGTCCCAATACGACTTACATTTTAAACAACAGAAGTCAGTAAAAGGGCAGGCCATCTGTGATCTCCTGGCAGCTAATCCAACTACGGATACCGCCGAGATATATGACGACCTACCTGATGAGACCCACGAAGTCAACGCAACCTCACACCAGCAAGTATGGCATTTGTACTTCGACGGCACTTCACGAGCAACTAATGTAGGGAGTGCTCCTGAAAGTCCTAAGATTTCTTCCGGAGTTGGAGTTGTCTTAGTTTCCCCAGGAAAACACGTTATGCCTCGAGCTTATTCGTTGACTGAACTGTGCTCAAATAACGTAGCCGAATATAATGCATTACTCATAGGACTCAGTTTCGCTAAAGAACTGGGGGTTGAATATCTCGAAGCCTTCGGTGATTCTCAACTGATAGTTAAATAAGTTTAGGGAGAGTACGAGGTCCGAAGCCCCGATTTAATACCATACCATAAGATGGCGGTAGAGATGGCAGAATCATTCGAAGGATTCTTTATCGAACATATTCCACAGTTACAAAATACCTACGCAGATGCATTAGCGGCGTTGGCCGTATCCCTGGCGCAACCTCCTGAAACAGAATAGTTTGTTACAGTGAGGACTCACCAACTCCTAGTGTCGATCTATAATGAAGAGGACGAGGAAGAAGATATTAAGGAAACACACTCAACTCAAGTTGAGTTTGAACCCCGAGATTGGCGTTTCCCCATCATTGATTACGTCTTGCATGGAATCCTACCAGAAGACATGAAGGAAAGAGAGTCAATCCGACGAAGAGCGCCAAGATTCTACTATAATACGGAGAATCGAACGCTATACCGCAGGGGGTACGATGGGTTGCTAGCACGTTGCTTATCAACTAAAGAAGCCAAAGAAGTTCTTAGAGAGGCACATGAAGAAGAGTGTGGCGCACACCAACCTGGCCCCAAGCTTTATGACCACATCAGAAAAATGAGATATTTTTGGCCTTTCATGATGAGTGATGCAATTGCGTATGCCCGAAAGTGTCATGCATGTCAAACACAGGTGAATTATATGCATCAACCTCCAGAGCATCTACATCCTTCGGTTACGTCGTGGCCATTTGAGACCTGGGGAATGGATATCATCGGTCCTATAAATCCCCCGTCAGTCAAAGGTGATCGGTTCATCCTGGCGATTACTGACTACTTCTCCAAGTGGGCTGAAGGGGTTCCTCTCAGAGAAGTCAAAACGAGCAACGTCATTGCATTCATCAAGCACCGTATCATCTACCGGCATGGTGTCCCGAGACGAATCATACATGACAACGGTCCTCAATTCGTCAGCAACGCCTTCATCAGGTTTTGTGAAAAGTTTAAAATTCAGGACATCTCGTCAACAACTTACAATCCCACAGCAAATGGATTGGCCGAAGCCTTCAATAAGACTATTATAAAGATTTTGTTAAAACTCGTGAAAACTAATAAACGAGACTGGGATGACAAGCTGGGCGCAGCTCTATGGGCCTATCGGATCATGGTGCGCACACCGACGGGAGCAACCCCGTATTCACTGGTATACGGATGTGAAGCCGTTCTTCCATTGGAGATTCAAATCCCGTCGCTTCGAATTGCTCTCGCGACTCAAATGACGACCGAAGAGCAACATCAGAAGTGCCTTGAAGAACTTGAAAGGCTAGATGAGAAGCGTTTAGAAGCTCAACAGCATATCGAATTTTACCAAGCCAGGATCTCTCGAGCTTTCGACAAAAAGGTTCGACAACGGAGCTTCAAAGAAGGGGACTTGGTTCTAGCTGAAAGGCGGCCTATGATCCTTAACTCCAAAAAGAAAGGTAAATTTGAACCCAAATGGGAGGGACCATTCGTAGTAGAGACAGTCTACTTGAGTGGCGCAAATCGCCTAGTCACCAAGGACGGTGATCGGCTTATGATGCCGATAAACGACAAATTCCTGAAAAGATACTATCCTTAGTATCTTCAGGATAACTAATGTATCGGGAATTCCCGGAAGAATACCACACGTGATATTTTTAGGGATAACCCAATCACTGTAGAAGTAATGAATAAGAAATCCACGTTCGAACTCTGAATGTCAGAATGTTTCTTCTTATTGTTGTCAAATTCTCTAACTCTCATGAGTTATTTTTGTGAGACGAGATTCAATCCGTTGACAGGTTAATCTTTCCTCACCAAACCATCCGCTGATCAGATCAATTGACGGTGGATTCACCAAAATTTCTATCTGCCAGTCATTGGCATTTCTCAGACTCAATATGTTAGGTCCTAATCACCTAGCATTAAAGTCTTCCTTTGAGTGATAATACGAGTTGGCATTTTCTTTGCTACCTGTATTCCACTCTCTTTGCTTTCAGGTCAAACTTATAAAAGTTAGGGCCAGAGCCAAATTCCTCTCTCGATTCCTTCCATGAACGAGAGGTCCACATTCGAACAATCAAACCTATAAAGGTTAGGATCGTTCCCAATCTCACTTAGTTAAGCCTACGAGCAGTTGGGACTAAGACCGAGTCATTCCTTTTCGATAAACGAAAGACTTCCATCTTTTCCTTTTTTCAGCCAGACCTATAAAAGTTAGGGTCGAAATTGGGCTTTCTCCTCAATGAATGAGGGATTCTTTTGATTCAAATGACCAATCCTATAAAAGTTAGAGTCGTTTGAACCTTTCCGATTCTCGGAGTGGAGATCCCACTCCTAGTTTCATCTTTTTAGATTCTGGGGGTGAAGATCCCACCTTGAGTTTCCTTTCCTACTGTAGATAGAATATAAAATTCTTCATCTTCAGTACTGGGAGATAGAATATGAAATTCTTTCTCTCCCGTTTTCCAGTCTGTCTTTGTTCTTGGAAAAGACACAATTCTCAACTTTCAATCCGGGTACTTTGTGCACGGGGAATTTTATCTCAACTCCTAAATAGAGATAAGTCTACGCCTAACACGCATTGCCGGTTTAGTCTTTCACCGATTAAAAAAGACACTAAGGTCTAAACTTGGAGAATTTTATCCCGAAGCCTAAGTAGGGATGAGTCAACACCTAACACGTGTTGTCGGGTAGCCTATTCCCGTAACAAGGGTGAAGCCTATGTATTCAAAATCATAGCATAAAGTCTCAGAGAATTCACTCTCTTAGCACAACGATACATGCGGAACGGATTTAGACAATCCGCATACTAGCCCGATTCAAACGGTAATCGGTAAAGGCACATCAAACCCGTTGAAGGCTGGGGGGTTGCCAAAAATCCCAAAGTCTATGTCTAACACGCATTGTCGGTTTAGCCTTTCACCGATTGAAAAAGACACCAGGGTCTAAACCTGGGGAATTTTATCCTGAAACCTAAGAAGGGATGAGTCATCGCCTAATACGCGGTGCAGGGTACCTTTTCACTATAAGAAATGACTAAGTCTATGTATTCAAAATCATAGCATCAAGTCTAAGAAGAGCGACTTTCTTAGCACAACGTTACATGTGAGACGGGTTTTAATAATTCACATGCTAGCCCGATTCAAATGGTAATCGGTAAAGGCACATCAAACCCGTTGATGGATGGGGGTTTGCCAAAAATCCTGTAGAACTTTTCATCGTTGGGTTCAAAGTAAATAAAGAAATGTCATAAAGGAAGCGAATGCGGAGTCTCTATTAATAGATTAAGTCAGAGCATACAATAAAAAGCTCGTTAGCCCGAAGGCAGTGGACGGCTAAGAACATGAGACTCTAAGCTAGAAAGCCTATTTACATAACTCTGCTCAAGTTCTGCCTGCAGACCAGCTCGGACGGATTCTTTAGAACTGCTCAAGATCTTCATGGCTTCATTCTTCAGCTTCATCAATCTCTCCTGTGTAGATCCTAGCTTCTCGAGGGCCTGTCCACGAGAACGCTCTACTCCAGCCAGGTCTTCTGCAATAATAGTAACGGACTCCTCGGCGTGCTTCAAGGCCTACTTCAACCTAGCCACTTCCTCGCGGCCGGAATCCAAAGAGCAGAGTAACTCGGCTTTATCTGTATCCTTCCTCGCCACGGTAGCCATTAGCTGCACAACTGAATGCTCATGTGACTAAAGCTCACTGCCGACGGAGGATCTCAGGTCGCGCCACTGTGCTAGCCTATGATCCATCTGAGAGGACACGAAGGAAGAAGCTCCATTAGCCTTCAATTCCTTCAACTCTCGGATCTCCGACTCCAGAACAGTAAAATCAGCAATGAAGGAATCGGCCAACTCTGGATACCCTTCTTCTCTAATCATCATCATGTGGCGAGAAAAGGAACGCCTGAACTGATCGAAACAATATCCTCTATGAAGAAGTTTCTCGATCATGCCGTTAAAAAAGGCGGTAAAAAAGCCGAGGTCCATATGAAAAATGTCTCTGTCAGGATCGGTATCGGCCAAAAGGGCGTGAACACGCTCATATAAAGAAGATCGGGATCCTACAAGTAACCATGCAGAAAGCTAAGAGATTATCAAATGTGATAAGAAAAATTAAAGGCAAATTCCGAGTATACCAACGCCAGCAGAGATCCCCTCGGATTGGGGTCTGATAGGCTCCGAGATAATGGCAGGAGTAGTCATGGAGGGTATATCAACACCCGTAGGCAAATCGGTCTCAGAAACTGTAGTGGCATCAGGCACAACGACTGGTCCTATAGTTACACTTCTTTATTAGTCAAAATGGAAATTTAGACAAAATAAGGAGGATCGAGATGATAAGATCATCTACACACCTGCAAGTCCATCATCCTCAGGTACACGGGGAATGCCAGAAGTCATAAGAGTATCGGTCCCGATGGCTGGTCCTATGATTACACTCATCTGTTAGTCAAAAAAAATCAGACAAATAAAAAGGAGCATGACGTCCTAGATCGTATGCATACCTGCAAGTCTCGTCCTCATCGTCAGTAGGGAGGAGCTCTTCATCATCTTCTATCCTGTCTCTGCTCGAGAGACAAGGTTTGGCAGGCTTCTTCCCCTGTTTCCTAGCAAGCTCAGCCTTACGAGCAGCCATCATAGTGACTTGAACCAAGTGCTCAGACTGTAACTCTGAAAGACTCCTCACACCTATGGACTCATTGGCAGAGAGGAACCACTTGCAACTGAGGAAAGTGATCAACGGCTTGCGTCTGGATGAAGGAAAAGCAAACTGGGCTCCCGTACAGCCCACCATGGTCCATAGCAATGCCCGAACGCTGTCAATAAGCCCTCCTTCAATCTTCAAACCACGGCTCGGATTCCCAACATATAGTTGGTCGTAGCCAAACTGACGAGCAAAACGGCTGGGAAGGTAAGGCTCTATGTGGCAACGATTCTTCACCCGAAGAACGAGATACCCGACGCGGATGTTCACCAACCAGCGGAAACAACCAATGTCGAGAGCAGTCCGATTAGTTCTAGGTTTCTCCTCATCTGTCAGCACATCACCATAGCGACCTGAAAAACGAGGAAAACACTTGAAGAACTCCCAGCTCTTACGAACTCGAAGCTCTCGTTGTACATCATTGAATGTTTTCCCGAGCCATCTGCTTCTCTCCAACAGCTACACGAAAGGAACAGGGACATCAATAGTGCTAGGTGCTGACATCAAGTCAGGACGGTGAAGAACAAGCCACGCCATCAGATACGCATAAGGAAGCTCGACCTTCACGCAAATAAGCTCGGCCGACGGTTCAGAACCCACCTGCGCAAAACCACTGACCAGATACCTGAGCCCACAATAGATATCAGCAACCATTGCTGGGAGCAGGGAAAGCTCCCTCCCATAAGCTAGCTGAACTGCAGGGAAGAGCACCTCGAGAGGTAAGGCGTCTGAAAGCTGGTACGGAATGACGCACTTCTTCAACCAGAGGGCAAGATAGCCTGCTAGCAGAGTTCGGGGCTCAATGGACTTCTGTGCACGGCGGAGGAACGAACGAAACTTGGTTCCTATTGGTTCCTGCAGGAAAAGCTCCCTCAGCACTGGCAATGGTGTAAGAACGAGCCTCAGCCTTCTTTATCAACTCATTAATGGCGGTAGGGGTCAAAACATCTAACTCACGAATGAGCTCGCCAGAATCACTCTCCAAATTCTGGAACAAATAGACAGCAAACTGCTTCAAGCTGATCTGCCTTTTCCTCTTCGATTGAGGAGAAATCTTGATCAAGGAGGTATGATAATGGCAGGTGAGGTCCCAAAGAGTATCGTACATATCGGGAGTATCCTTCTTCAACCACTCCAATTGCTGGTTCGAGGGAAAGTACTCCTGGTATGGACAATCCCCCATCGGAAGGCCAGAAACCTGATCATCTCTTGCAAGGCCAACCCTAACTCTCCGCCGCTGGTCAGGAACGTGTTACTGTCAGGCATGTATGTCTCCAACAATGCCAAGAAATGGCGACAGCTGATCGGGAGTCCATACATGGTGGCTCGTATAGGTGCGTACAATCCACTGCTCTTCAAATTATCTTCCCAACGCCCCAAGACGTAGCTGGTCATGCTTGTCCACCATGCCTTAGGTTGTGAGAAAGCCCAACCACAGCATCTAAAATCTGATGGAGGTAATCTCCTCCCAAGATAAGCCAAACGGTTCTTCACGGTAGGAGCGGCTGCTGATACCTCACCTGGGGGTGCAGTATTAAGACCCATAATCCCTGGTCGAAGACCACGGATGTAATGATACCTAATAGAACCAGGAGTCTTATGTTGGGATGTATATCCACACTGAACTCGATCAGCATCATCGGTAAGACGCCATGGCATCTGTCTCTCTACGGCCTGTCCCTCCAATTGAGTGAAAGAACACTGACGAGGAATGGAGGGAATATACAGGAGAGATCCTTCATCAAGATTCAGCCATTGCTCCTCGGTAAGAATCAACTTAGCAGGATCCTCAATATGATCTCCAAACAGAAAACTGAGCTTTTTTAAAGCCTGAGTAGAAACGGAATCCGCAGTAAAAGAAGCATCCGTAATCAGCTGGCGTAAGCAATGACGCCCTCCATCCCGTGTCAAACGACAGGATTCGTCGGAGCGATCTCTATCAAACTGGGGGAGTGGACCAATAGCCTGCCTGATGGAAGCCGAAGAGAAAACTTCCCCGCTACAACCAGTAGTGGCATGAGGAGGGAGACTGCCCGTGGGGAAATCGACTGCAACAAAGCAAGGATAGAGTCAGAAAATCATCCATGAATTAAATCCATCTCATAAAAAAGCGAGATAAGATCATTCACAGGGTAATTGGAGAGACGATTTTTAGTGTCCTACACTAGGAGAACGGTATGCATCATCACATAAATAACGTGGTAACATACACCGACCTATAAGGTGTAAGGCGACACGAGATCGCCCCAATATACCAGAAGACTTGAATTGGCCAAGCAAAACAAGTCTGAAACCTCAACCCCCGCGAAGGAGGGTGTCGGCCCTTCCCGAATGACCCGCGAAGGGGCCAAATGAGGGTGTAACAGAACCACCAATATCCTGAAACCTCAACCCCCGCGAAGGAGGGTGTCGGTTCTTCCTTAATGATCCGCGAAGGGATCAATTAGGGATACAGAAATAAAGATTCTCACCCCCAAAAAAGGATGCCGCTGGAGGGCAGGATGCTGTGGGAACTTCTTCCTCGCTATGCTGCGAACGGGAGCGACTCCTAGGAGGTCGAGGTCGACGTGGAGACATCGAAAATCTGCAATGAAAAGTAGCAAGTCAGGTACAATCTAAAATATGAATACACGAAATTTAAAAGGGAAATCAAGAACTTAAACTAAAGTCCTATGAATAAATAGGATTTTATAGTTAAAGTCTAATTAAACCTACAAATTTCGTGCATACAAAACAATGATTATCATTTTGCGGTAAATTTTGATGAAATACCCAAAATACCCCTCGTGTTCAAGGCTAAATTCGGGTGAAGGAAACGCTCGAATTGGGTCATGATCATCATATTTGATCATTTAGCACCCCCAACATCCCACAATTTTGGTTAATTTTACAAATAAACCCTTTTGTGAAATTTAGCCAACTTTGCAAAAAGACCCCTCCACAAATTTCGGTTTAGTTTCCGCATGCCTTTATCAAAGCTTTGGTCATGGGTTTGTGGTCTAAACTTTTGGAATTTCAGCCCTAAAATTTTAGCTCTTTTTGCAAATAAACCCCTCTACACTTTGTGGGTTGCTTTTTGCAAATAAACCCCTCGAACCAACATTGATTCTTTGCATACAAACACCTCTCAAAGTTTGGCCAAATGGGTATGGAATTCTAACCCCAAATTTCAGTCCACTTTTGCATAAAAGCCCCCCAATTTCGGCCCTATTGCAAGTTTTGCATAAAACCCCCCAAATACTTTGTGCATACACAATCCATCATAAAAATTCTATCTTTCCACAAAACCCAACCTATGAGAATAAAAAGCTATGATCTTTATCAAAAAAAAAGGGGAGAAAGTTTTGAGAGGAAATTTACCCAAAGCCAAGAAGCTTTCTTTAAGCTTAAGGATGAAGAAAAACCCTAGCTTGGAGGAGAGAATAATTTCGGCCAAGGAGGGGATGCAAAAAATCCGAATTTTAAAGAGAAGAATTTAATGGGTTTTGAGTTCTTGAAAGAGAGGAATAATGGGGTATGGATGAAAGGAGGAAGAAGGAGATTGAGAGGGATTCTCTTTTGAAAATTTGGAAAGAGGAAAAAAAACAAAAGAGGAAATAACAAAAAGGGAAAGTTCAAAAGGGGAAAAAGAGTGTTATGCAAAAGAGAGGAGAGAGACACAAGGGTGTCTCGGTTTTTGAACCGAGACACCCTAGGGTGTCTCGCCCTTGGCCGAGACACCCTAGGGTGCCTCGGCCTTGGCTGAGACACCCTAAGGTGTCTCGGCCAAGGTTGAGACACCCACGGGTGTCTCGGTCCTCGGTTGATCCCCGTATGCTCACAAATGTCCTTTTCAAGCCCGAATTTGCCTATTTCGTCGGTTGTTGTATATTTCAACGAAATCCACACTAATCAACACCGAACGATTCGAAACCCTAGGGTCAATGCCGATCAACGCGTAACTCTAGGTCAACGCAAGTCAACGCGTTGTGACAAAAGTAAACGTTCGATGTTCGAAACCCTAGGGTCAACGCCGATCAACGCGTAACCTTGGGTCAACGCCAGTCAACGCGTTGCGACAAAAGTCAACGTTCAATGTCCGAAACCCTAAGGTCAACGCTGGTCAACGCGTAACCTTGGGTCAACGCCAGTCAACGCGTTGCGACAAAAGTCAACGTTCGACGTTCGAAACCCTAAGGTCAACGCCAGTCAACGCGTAACCTTAGGTCAACGCCAGTCAACGCGTTATGACAAAAAGTCAACGTTCGACATTCGAAACCCTAGGGTCAACGCCGGTCAACGCGTAACCCTAGGTCAACGCCAGTCAACGCGTTGCGACCAAAACTCAACATACGGTGATCTGAAACCCTAAGTTAGCATAATATGACAGAGATAGTCAATTCAAAGTCAATGACACGAGCCAAACTCAACTCACTGGTAATAGACTCGAGACTCCGACGACGGCCAGGCGATAAACATAGCGCCAGAAGAACTTCGGCTATTCGTCAAAGCATTGAATAGACCGAAAATCAAAGGAGCTAAGAGTTGAAGCTAACTACAGGTCCTTTACGCCGACTGAAGGCTAGACCAATCACATCCAAAGTATTCCAACCTCTTCTATAAAAGAAACGAGTTTGGAACGCTTTTGAGGGGGTATCTGTAGGCATCAAAAATTGCCTATAGGTCTCCATGAACAGCTCAGTGTTAAGGAACGACGATGAACGTCACTATCCGGTTCACAGGAGTTTGATTGATGTCGATGAACGATTGAAGTGAATCGACGAACTACGTGAACTAACGAAGGCACGGGTTAATCAGGAGCCCCGCGATGTTTACAAAAGGAACAATGCCCTTCGTGTCTCATTCATTCAACAGATGATCTAACCATCGGAACTGATAGAACTCCTTGTCAGCTTTCCAACGCATTTCGAATTACTCAAATCCGAGTTCGAACGAAGAATTTACAACGGAAGTGGATGAATACACCTCAATGGAGTGTCTCGGACCAACGAGACACCCTACGGTGTCTCGGCTAAGGCCGAGACACCCTTGGGTGTCTCGGCCAAAGCCGAGACACCCTAGGGTGTCTAGGCATGGCCAAGACCATCCGTTGGTGTCTCGGCCCAAACGCGAGACAGCCCTAGGGTGGTCTCGGATCAAGTGAGACACCTAGGGTGTCTCCAAGTCAGATTTGGCCTTAAGATTATTTTAACCGCTCCGGTCAACGCTCAAGCCAGACACGCGTTGGTGTCTCGGCCATGGCCGAGACACCGTGGGGTGTCTCGGCCCAAACCGAGACACCCTAGGGTGTCTCGGATCAAGTGGAGACACCCTAGGGTGTCTCCAAGTCAGATTTGGGCCTTAAGATCGTTTTAACCGCTCCGCAACCCCTCAAGCCTATAAATACAAGCCTTAGGCCTCATTTTTTGGAGATCTGGAATTTTGGAGAATTGGCGAAGCCCTGCCGGATTGAAGAGTGATCGAGCACTTCAACACAAGAGAGTTCTTCGTCAGATCTACATCACCCGCATCCAATCCTTAGTATTATCCCATTGTGGTAATTCTAAGAAGAGCAATTATCTCGCTTCATCGAGATAAGCGCTTTAGTTTCTAGATCTCCTCGCGGATCGACGAAGCTCTGGATCTGATCTGATTGCCAGGTAGTCAACGGATATCGACATCCTCGTCACAGGCTAAAGACCCACGCAAGCAAGAGACGACGAACGGATCTTGTGTTTATTTTCAAGAAAGTTGTAATCTTTTATTCTTTTGTTGTTTGAATTCATTTGTAACGCTTAAAGTTTAATGAAATCAATGACTAAGGCAACTTTCGACGAAAACAGTTCACTCTTCCAAAGATCAAGTCTGAGCTTAGATCTCTAGGAATCACCAAACATTATTTATAAAAGGTGAAAACTCTCTTTCTCTTCCTCAAAATTATCAAAAGCCCAAGTCTCTATGCTCCAATCTGCTCTCTCTGCTTTGTTTCGAGTCTAGGGAGGTATTTATAGGGATAGGAGTGTACAACAGTGGAAATGAAGGTGTAATAACTGACCAAGTGAATGTTCTTTGGGCGCGCCAAAATGCACTGCTGCGGCTATTAGCGCGTCAGTGTGAACTAGCGCGGCCAAAGAAACCGTTACAGCCACGTTCCCATCGTGCTTAAAACTGTCCTCTCGCGTCTTTTAACCACTTTTTCATGGTTTAACTGTTTGTCCATGTCAGCACACGTTCTCGTTCTGATATGCTGCGACGTGGACCTTAAAAAAATTATCGTATAACTGTTTTGTAACCGCCGTGGTAGTTCCCTGAAGTTTGCACGTCACCATGGACTGGCGCGCCATAGGCGCGTCACCTTGGACTTCACCATGGATTGACATGCAATAAGCGCGCCACCATAGACTGCCGCGCCTAAGGCGCGCCACCATGGACTGCCGCGCGTAAGGCGCGCTATCATGGACTGCCTGTCGATGTATTTTATCGTTGATGTGTACATTGTTCTTCTATGTTGTTTCGCTTCCTTTGGATGATCCCCTCTGACTAAAAAAATGGCATTTATCGTCTTCTATTTGCCTTGAGCAGTATTTGGATGTCCGTAAGCATTTTTTGACACCTACAAACATTAAACACCCTTTAGATTTGTTTAAAAACTGTCTTGATTACCCTCAGAAGTTAGAGGGTATGGAGTATATATAGGATCATAGAACAAGCCCCAAAACCAAGAGAAAACCAACAAAAAAGACACAAAACCAGAAATCTAAAAATGTAGAAAAACTAGCCGTTAGAAAGTCATCGGTCGATTGATATTGTTAATCAGTCGACTAATGAGCTGACCGTTACAGGTAGCTCACAGCTCATCGGTCAACTGAAGAACTCATCAGTCGACTGATGACCGCATTAGTCGACTGATAGTTTATCAGTGATAAAAATAGAAACTTTTAGTAATTCCAGGCAAGTTCATCAGTCGACTGATAAAATCCATCAGTCGATTAATAACAAGTTATCAGCTATAAACAAACTGTAAATTTGATTTTCAAATTTCTTTTAAAAATAGCAAATAAATTCTTAAAAATATAAAACTTTGGAAAATAATTGTAAACATGATAATAAACATGTTACAAAAAGTATTTTTGGACTTGCACCTCCTAAATGAGAAATCTCTTCATTTTGCAAAAAGGTCCAAAACAAGAAAACTAAACGAGATATGTTTTTGCCATTTTGACTTAAACAATATTTTGAAAACTTTTGAATGAGTTTATAGACATAGGAAAAGATGTAAACTAGTGTTATTAAGTCCATAAACCAAGAAAATAATATTTTATCAAAAATACACATATTTTGCAATCTTTCAAAATAATAAACATGATAATCAAAATTTGATTTCAATTAAATCATAATAAACACATATAAATATGACTATGTATTTATATACGCGTATTTGATTCAAGTATATATGACTAAACACATAGTTTATCAAAACCAAAAAATGATAAATATGAAACATGTATGTATATATATAATTAAGTATATTAGTTTCATATATAAGCTTGAAATCTATAAAACCAAAACGTGTATATATATATATAGATATATAACTATATGTATATAAAACCAAAACATGTATGTGTGTATATGATTGTGCTTAAAGTATCTACACATATAGTATAAACTTAAAACTAAATTACCCAAGCTATCTTGATCTTCAATTTGACCTCTTCTTGGTAAACTCTGCGGATGAAGCTTGATCATGGATCTTGACTTGAAATGTATTGCTTCACTCCACTATTCCTTCCATCCTCCAATGGATATGATCATGAATGCTCGATTCCATCCAACCTTCAACTACAATATTTATGTAGATTACCTAACAAAACAAATGCAAGCACTTGACGCACAATGTGAGGATTTGTTTGTAATCATCAAAATAAAATTAGGGAGTAGGCTCATAACCATGGAGCTAACAATTAGGATATTTTGTACATGGTTATAAAGAATGTCCTTATTACCACATGGATACAACATCAATATGGTTGTCTTTTAGCAAAAAGATATGTTATTGTGGTCATCGACGTATGTTGAAAGAAGACCATCTCTATAGGGATGATGATGTTCACATTGATTGTACTACAAAGCACCAAAAGGCTCCAGTACCCTTATCTGGAAAGGATATACTTGCTCAATGGAATGATTATGAAAATGTAATTTTCAGAAAAGTAAAAGAAAGACAAGAAAAGCCACAAGGATGGAATAAGAAAATTATTTTCTTTGAACTACCGTATTAGGAGACAAATACAATGCATCACAATTTGGATGTCATGCACATTGAGAAGGGGGTATCTGAGCACATACTTAACTTGCTTCTTTGTAAAGAAGGAAAATCAAAAAATAACCTAGAAGCTCGGAGGGATCTACAACACTTGAACATTAGAAAAGAGTTGCACCCTATACCTAAATTAGGTAAACCAAGAAAATTTGTACTCCCCAATGTAATTTATCATATGTCAAAACTAAAAAATAAAAATATTTCTGGAGGTGTTGCATGAGCTAAAGGTTCCTATAGGGTTTTCTAGAATATTTAATGAGAAGATAAAGACTGTAAAAGACAAGATCGATGGGTTAAAGAGTCATGATCACATGTTATTACGGAGTACCTTCTCCTACTATCCCTTAGGGCTTCGCTTCTTGAATCCGTTGGTTTAATGATGAACAAACTTTGTAGCTTTTTTAGGAATTGTGTGCTAAAACCATCGAGGACAAGGAGTTAGAGAAGCTACAAGAAGAAATTCCCTTAATATTGTGCAAGCTTGAGCAGATTTTTCCACCATCATTCTTTGATTTTATAATGTACCTGACTATTCATCTTGCAACCGAAGCAAGGCTTGCTGGACCGGTACAATATTAGTGGATGTACCCTATAGAAAGGTGTTTTGCTTTTTTCTTTGACACAACTAATATAGCTTTTCTATTTTGTATGCTTGTATGTATTAATCTATTACTATTATTTGTAGTACCTTCTCACTCTGAAAAATTATATTTGGAACAGAAATAAGCCAGAGGGTTCTATAATGGAAGGTTATCTCCTAGAGGAGGTAACGAAATTTTGTTCTCATTATTTGGATGAAAATATAAGACGAAGCTCAATAGGCCTATGCATATTCGTGTTGGAACACATGGCAAACCAACTTACACAACAATGGAAATCACATTTATTAATCAGATACATCAATTTATCCTTCTCAATAGCTTATACCTTGAGAAAGATAGAGGGTAAGTCTATTTTGCATTTACTATTATATGTGCATGTATGCATGAAATAATATAATGTTGATGTTAACAATTCATTTTGAGAATAGAATTCATAAGGATGAATTACATGAAGAGCATCGCAATTGGAATGATGAACGGTTGGAGAAGCATCATCAAAAAAAATTTTGTGCCCGATTTATAAATTATGTAAGATTTTATGATATGTCATTGTATTAATCTATATATTTATCTTTATATTTCTAGAATTGGCATGATGAACTGTTTTCTTAGGTCCAAGATCCAAACTCAGAATTAACATTAGATGATGATTTGAGATTTCTAGCTCGACATCCAAGCCTAGAGGTTGCATACTACAAAGGATTTGATGTAAACAGTTATAAATTTGAAATCAAGGAGAGAGAAGAATCTCGGACTACCCAGAATAACGAAATTGCAGCCATTGGAGCTGGTGGAATGATTTACTATGAGTATTTAGATAGAATACTTGGTATTCTCTATTCAGGATGAGCCAAACTAGTATATATATATATTTAAGTTTGTTTGGTATCATACAAGAACCAGACATGGAAAATGGAGAGACGCATACGGGACTTGTAAAGATGAATATAGATTGACTAGTGTAAGCACTAATCTTTTTGAGTTTGAAGACAAACCATATATATTCTCGGAACAAGCATTTTAAGTATATTACTCAAAATACTTGAAGCATTCGGGATGGAGTGTTATTTGTCGATGGAAGCCGAGGGATACCTACGATGTCCCACAATTCACGGATGTTGACATAGAGGGCAATATTGAGATAGATTCTGATGACGAAGGACATAGATTGCTATAACCTTCTATTTCCATAGATCAAAATGTATCTCGAGTTGAGTGTGAGCATGAAGTTTCATAGGTTAGGAATAATTTTGACCACAAAATTATTGTAGATATTCTTACAATGTCTAAGGAGTCTGTAAAAAGGAAAAAGTAATAATCATTGAAAATATCCATATGTTAAAATTTTCATATTGAAATTTACACACGTGTATTGCAGGCATATCATATATATATTTAC
Source organism: Asparagus officinalis (assembly GCF_001876935.1). NCBI lineage: Eukaryota > Viridiplantae > Streptophyta > Magnoliopsida > Asparagales > Asparagaceae > Asparagus > Asparagus officinalis. Next base: position 82,546,967 of record NC_033797.1, on the reverse strand, counting down.
TCTTGTTTAAGGGTTGACAAAGATGTCTAGTAGAGGACCATCAAATTCCAAAACTAGACTGATGTCACCTACGAAGCTATTGCATCAATCGAGGGAGCATCAGAGGGAGCTAGAAGGCGCTCGATGTTCTATATCTATCCTAGTGTTCCTCTCTCTATATCCTTCCACAGTGACGATAGAGAGATGGATCACATTACTCCAGAGTCGTCTTATAGGGTGGACTTTGCATCTTCCCATGAAGGTTAGTAGACTTTTATTTTGATTCTTATTTTGTTTGCATAATGGTTTTTTTATATTATATTTTTTTTTCAAAATCCAGCACCTCGGCTTGAGGAGCATGCTTTGAGGACAACTACACACTCCATACCATCTGTACACTCGATGGATAAGTATTATTTAATGCATTAATGTTAGATATATTTTGTATTATTTTACCCAAATGGTACTTATATAATTACATTTTGTTATATAGTTAAAGGGGATGCCTCTACATCCGTATCAGCAGCTCGTCCTCTATATTTGAGAAACTATCATCCTAATCGTGATGCTAAACGCGCAGAGAAGCATGCTACAAGAACTGAAGGTATCTATATCATTTGATTTTATTTTTGTTAATATCTTTTTTATTTTCTAATATCTTTATTGTTTCATATTATTTAGATGCAGGGCTACCTTGGGCATGTAATAAGACTCAGGGGACGAATAAAGCCCATCGTTAGAGGCTCAATCTCAAGACAGATGAGCAGGCATTTCCTCTACATTTTGATGAGGAGTTCCACATAATTGGCCCCAATGCTTAGCTATTTGGGCAGTATATTGGGCAGATAAGATGTCGATTCATGGACTTTCCACTTCATCTGAACTGGTGTGCGCATCATGAGCGTTCATTTGGAAACTTCTTCCTTGAAGCTCAGGTTTAGAGACATTTTTAATTTGTAATATCGAGATAATTAAGTATCATTTGGAACCTATCTACTTGAATACATTAATTTTGTTGAATATGCAAAAAGATTATGAGTTTCTGCCACAAGATCCTTATTGTCCCCTCAACCTTCCTTTTATCTACAGAGGCATACGAAAAAAGAAACATGAGAGGGTCCAAGGCAATCAGAATCAGATGAAGATGGAGTGTTATGAAATATGGTAGAAGACCCCATAAGAGAAGAGATGTGCTCTCTTCAAGGAAAATGTGTTCGAAGGGATTGCTGAAAAGTGGTGGGATGACCTATGCAAGTTTTATTCTTCTAAGAGCAAGCAGGTATATATTTAACAATAAATATGATGTCTAGTATATACTTAGTATCGGATTAAAATCTAATTCTTACTTCTATGTGTAGGTGGAGGGAAAACGAAATAAGGAGAATCGAGAATCTAAGAAGCGAGGCCAGGCAACCTATACAGGTCACTCGAGGAGCATGGTTCGAGCAAAATAGAGAATGATATAAAGTATTCTTTGAGTTTTAAAAAAAATAACTTTCTTTATTTATAATATGATATGTTATACATATATTTTTTTTGTTGAGCTACAGAGAGCTCAAATTAAAGAATTGGATGACTCCTCAAGTGCCTTGAAGGAGCATTTGGGTACCCACGCGACATTAGTGGATCCAACAAGTGAGACATACTCATGTACATATCCTAACACTCAAACCCAAGAGTACTACGTAAGTGTTCATTTCTTGACTAATTCAAATGATTTTCTTAAGTATATTTAGAATAATATTGTTTGAGTTATATTTGAATACTTTACATGATATAGGACCGAGTGATAGAAAAGGCAAAATCATTAGGCATCAACCAAGAACCCATGTTTGCTAGGATGACCAAAGTTTAAGATGAGGTACATAGAGGGCATCATGGCGGTTATGAGAGAGGCTTGGGTCATGGTTAAGTATATTTTATTTGACGACTTCCTCCACTCTGATTTTTGCCACTCCTCCTGATGTCCTTCGCGAGATGGCCGAGCTTAAGTCCAAGATGGAACGACTTACCCAACTAGTATGTATGCCAAAAAACCTCAATATAATCTCATTCCCTTATACACTCTCACTCATACACCCATATTACAAACTTTGTTGGCTTTGCAATTCACACACCATTATGGTTTAAGTTCATAGATCACCTTCTGCTTCAATTGGCTTCCATTTGGACCTTGAATATAAAATTTCATCAGGTAATGTATCAGTGAGTGGTAGTTTAACCTTTCCTTCAAGAAAATATAACTCAAGGAGTAGCTTATGAAAATTTTAAGAGGAACACAGGTGGCAAGTTATGGATGATGATAATTAATTCAAAGTACTACTACAAACTAAAGCAGCCCCAACAGTTGGTTAGAACTGTTGGGGCAAGTTTTAATAGCCCTAACAATTCCAACCGTTGGGGCACCTCTGTTTTCACCCAAAAAATTGGGTGGAATTTTCCCTCAATTTTTTTGAAAAAAACCAATAAACACAAAAAAATCCCGATCTCTCCAAAAAAAAAAACCCCTATGCCCGAACTCTCCCATTTGCCTCTCTCTCTCTCTCTCTCTCTCTCTCTCCCCCTCTCTCAAACACTGCTTCTGATCCCCTCTCGGGTGCTGACCTCTCTGCCTCAGCCTCCTCCTCCTCTCTTGTCAAAACCCTGACCCACATTCGCCTGCCTCCTCCTCTCCTTTGAAAACCCTAACCCTAATTTGCTCGCCTCCCTTCCCCGCAAATCCCTAACCCTAATTCCGCCACCTCCTACTCTTCCAACGACCTCTTCTCACCACCACAACCGCTACAGCCCATCCTTCTTTCTCTTATCTCTCAACCCAAAATTCACCAAAATCCACATCGTCATCACTAGTAGGAGTGCGGCGCCTCCTCCTTCTCCTCTAGAAGTTCTTCGGCTGCTGCCTCTACTAGACCCTAGAGGGGGGGCGGGTGGAATAGGGTCAATGCTAATCTAATTCTGATTTTATGCTAATTAAAAACTTTCTTGATTAATTAATTCTTACAAAAGATAAATGAGCGAGTTATGAGCAAAAAAAAATATACACAAGACAAACTCAAACGCGATAATATGATCACGGAGTTCGGACCTTCCATCCTACGTATCTGCTCCCCACTCTCAAGGAGAATCCACTATCATGACACACCCGGTTTGGAAGCCGTAACTACTCTACACTCTTGATTTTTTAGTTTACCAGAAACTCTACAAGACACTCACAATGAACATATACAAACTACAACCTCAAGTGTTGGTCCTCGCGTATCACCTCCCTCAAGTGCTCAGCTTTACTACCTCTCACTAGGATTTACTACCGACGACAGTCCTCTTGGTATCGACTACGTCCTCACCATACACTTTTCTCGGTGTAAATATGTATTACAAAGTGATTCTCACAAATTAAGCTCAACTACAATGATTTGTTTTCTACCAATGAATGAGAACACTATGAATCTCACTCTCACTAAATCACTCAGCACTACCCAATAATATATTGTATGAATAATATTAAAATCTCAATTTAGGTGTGAGTGATAAATAAGAACAATAAAATTCTAACTCAAATAGAACCAGCTAAGATATGAATATGAAAATTAAATAATAAATAAGCTAGATAAAGGAGTTAGAAATCTTCTCTATAAATATAAGGAGCTTTAGGAATGATGATGCGGAATAATTCCTCAATTGAAATTAAGATCCTCCTCCTTGTGAAAAGCTTCTCTTTTGAAACAAAACTTAAAACAAGGCTAAAATACCTCTTAAATACTTATAAAACTTGTTAAAATAATTTTCTTGGTAGATTGGTAACTTGAATGCAATGGGGTATTTATAGCAACCAAAAACATCAGTAAAAACCCAAGTAAAAAGACCAAAAACCCATTAGAAACAAAAACATGGAACTAGTCGTTACTGTGCAATGACTATCTTGGCGGTTGACTGCAGCGCCATGGCTAGTCGCCGCGAAAGGCTGAAAAACTCAACTGGGTCTTTGAATAATTTGTGGTCAACCATCGTGACCACTCGGGTCGACCGCGGACAGCTAAAAAACTAGAGTTGGTCTCTGGATAATGTGCGTTCAACCGCAGCGGCACACACGGTCGGCCGAAGACTATTATATGAAAATAGCAGGTTTGAAAATTGACTTTGAGCACATGTAAAAGATAATAAATGTTATCCAAAAATTGTGAAACTTTGGGAAAACTTTATAAACATAAGAATAGACATGTTTTAGAAGGAATTTTTGGAATTACATTTTTTATTTGTAAAAAAGGTTATCATTTTTGCAAAGTGTACATAATAAGTGTTTTACATGAAACTTAAAAATAAATTTTGACAAGTAGAAATATGTTAAAACTTCATGAAATGTTTTTATACATATTATAGAGCATGAAAGTAATATAAACAAGAGTAATAAACCAATATTGCATTGTTTTAACAAATAAACACATTTTGTAAGAGAAATAAAAAATGTGTGTGTATATATATTGAGCTTGAAATATATTTACACAATATACGTTACAAAATTACTAATATACCTAAGTGATTGCGAATACAGCTTGATCTTGAATCTTTAATTCTTTGATATGAGCCTATAACAAGCTACAATTACTAGGAAACAAGTTAGCTATAAATTGTTTGTAAAATCATCAAAACAAGATAAGAGTGTAGGCTCAAAAACTAGAGTCCTAACAGCCACATCCTCCATCTTAGACATCCAAGCTCGTTGGTGAAGGTAAGGTTATGATGTAATGAGATATTTTGCATTAGATCTCTGCTTGGGTTGCAAAGTTTGATTCTTTGCTTGATAGATTGATTTGTCGCATAATTTTGTTGTTTTAGAGGTCTAATGGTATATAAACCCTAATAAAAACTTTATCAAAGGTGTTTTACTTGTAGAATTTGTTGATCAATTAAGGGAATTGTTGAAAAAAAATAATTATGTGTTGATTAATTCAATTTGCCCGGAAATTTACTTAGTTTTGCCAAAAGAAAACTATATTGTGCTGTGCATTTATATGGTTTTCGTTGAATGTATATTACGGTTATTTTAGATTTTAATAGAATATCATCATCCCAATTTAAATGTTTAGCCTTAAAAATATTTTCTAGGATTGGAGTAGGTGACACCAGGGATTGTTCTGTGAATTTACTAATTTGATTCTTCCATTCGTTGGGTTATTTTCTGCCTTTATCAATTGAACGATAATTTTACCAGGTATGTGATCAAACATTTATCTTATGCATTTCTAATATTTTTAAAGGATTATATACATCAGTGTTTACAGAACAATATATTTTCTACCTTTGTCAATTGAAAATAGTTTTTACGAGGTATGTGATCAAACATTTATTTTCTACCTTTGTCAATTGAATGACGTCTTTACCAGGTATGTGATCAAACATTTGTAGAAGGTCCTGTATAATTGTAGCACCGAACTTAATTTGGCCTTATCCAAACACTTTTACTTTATTATGGTACCTCTTCTTATAAGTTTATTTTAAACATATCCCTAGCAGAGTTGGGTTTATATTGCTGAGTTAGGGCTTTGCTTTTTTTTTTTTGAGATTCTCGATTGTGTTAGACTTGCAAAGTTGGGTTTTTTTAACGGTTGGATGTGTTTGGGGTTGAGCTACAATGTGGTATAATTTGTTTTCTTTTAGACCACTAGATTTGTATCATTGTTGGGAAAATGTGAATGAGTGTTTTCTTACAGTACCTATGAAAATATATGTTTGCTATCCTATTAAGCAAACTATTTGGTATGTACCCCACATACTGAAAATACTGAGGTAATTTTTACCTAAAATATTGTTTGTATATACAACTCCAGATCTATAGGGGATTGCTTCCAAATGGGAAAATTAATGTTGCAATTAAGAGAGCACAACAAGGATCCATGCAAGGTGGCCTTGTAGGTTTTTGCTTCGAGCAAGGAGAGCAGATGCTTGTATATGAAATCTTCCCAAATGAAACCCTGAGGGATAATTTGAAAGGTGTCCTTTCCTAACTATAATTCGAACAATTCTATATACTTCCTCCTTCATGTATATGCACTAAATGTACATGTTTGTTCCTCTACTACATCCCTGCAATAAAAGACCGTATACGACTAAATTGGAAGAGGAG
>NC_033797.1:82520264-82540856 GCF_001876935.1 Asparagus officinalis | reverse complement strand
CCATTTTCCCTTAATTCATTGAGACATCAAGTCAACTAATATCCTTCTTGACGAAAATTTAAATGCCAAGGTTGCTGAATTTGGTCTCTCAAAGCTAGCTACTGACACAAATAAAGGGCATGTTTCTACTCACGTCAAGGGAACTCTGGTGAGTGTCTAACTTCATGTGTTCCCATCTTCCAAGCTAGAGAGTAACCCAAGTCATCACGATCTAGTTTCTGTTGTGCGCCGCGGAAGCCTCGAATAGGCAAAACAATAGCACACACAAGAACAAAATAGACCACAATGCACACAAGCTACTAATCACAGCAAGAACACAAGATATACGTGGTTCGGCAATGTGCCTACGTCCACGGGGCAAGGAGGGGGGAGTTTCACTAATAGAAATCAAAGGGAATACAAATTAGGGTTACAAATCTTACCCAAAACCCTCAAACAACTCACTTGATCTCTCCAATAGACTCTAACAAAAGAAGCCCTAGAAATCCCCTCTTGGCAGCTCAAAATCACTAAACCCTAGAACAGATTTGGGGTTTATATACAAGTTACAAAGAAAACGGGTCTGGAAAACCAACTTAAACCCAAAACCCGATAGTCGGTCGACCGCAGCCCCACTGCCGGTCGACCGCAAATTATCCCAAGGCCCAGTCTGCTCTCTGGACAAATCGCGGTCGACCGCAGCATCTCGTCCGGTCGACCGCCCAAAGTCCAGAGGCACACTAAGAGTTGTGTGCATATATCGGTCGACCGCAGAAACATTACCGGTCGACCGCCCAACTTCCAGAGGCATACCTCTGATTTTTCACCAACTCTACAAATCTCCACCTCGGCGAACGTTTATGCCAAAACTGAGCCGACACCAAAAACACCCCCAATAGACTTCAACCGGCTGCATCTGCAAGACTGCCTTCGTATCCTCTTGCCCAAGGAATCAAGCCGAACGTAGTTCATCCAAATGGCCGCCAATGGCCTCAACAACGAAGAATGTTCAATAAATTCAAACAGTGACCAAACTTCACACCTGGTACAACTTTGGTCAACATATCAGCAGGGTTATCCTTAGTGTGGACCTTCTCCAACGTGACATCACCATCATCTAATACGTCATGTACAAAGTGAAATCTGACATCAATGTGCTTCGTGCGTGCATGGTAGACTTGGTTCTTCGCCAAATAGATAGCTGACATACTATCACAATGTACCTGAATGGTCTCCTGTGCAATCCCCAAATCATCCAACAAGCCATGTAGCCACAAAGCCTCCTTCCCTCCTTCCCCCACCGCCATATATTCCGCCTCCGTAGTAGAAAGCGCCACTGTAGACTGAAGAGTGCATCGCCAACACACTGGTGCACTAGCCAATGTAAACACATAACCTATAGTGGACCGACACTTGTCAAGATCTCCAGCATAGTCTGAATCCACGTAGCCAATACAATCCTGCCCTGTCTCATCATTCTTCGCAAATATCAACTCAACATCCACGGTACCCTTAATATACCGTAGAATCCACTTCACGGCCTCCCAATGCCCCTTTCCGGGGTTGTGCATGTACCTAGATACCATGCTCACGGCCTGTGACAAATCTGGCCTCGTACACACCATAGCATACATCAAGCTACCCACTACGCTGGCGTATGGAACTTTAGATATGTAGTCCCTATACTCCACTGAAACTGGTGACATCAAAGCTGAAATCTTAAAGTGGGGAGCTAATGGAGTACTCACCACCTTGGTATTGCCTTCAAAACTGAATTTCTTCAGCATCTTCTGCAAGTAACTCTTCTGTGTAAGCTTCAATCTCCCCTTCACCCTGTCTCGCTCAATCTCCATACCCAGTATCTTCTTAGCTTCTCCCAGGTCCTTCATCTCAAATTCTGATGACAGCTCCTTTTTCAATTTCCCAATAGCTGAAGTGTTCCTGGAAGCTATGAGCATATCATCAACATACAATAACAAATAAATATGCTCACCATCCTGTAGCTTGCGCATATAAACACACGGGTCATAAGGGCTCCTCGTGTACCCTCGGCAAATCATAAAGCTATCAAATCTCCTGTACCACTGTCGCGGTGATTGCTTCAGTCCATAAAGAGATTTCATCAATTTGCACACCAAATTTTCCCTTCCTGCAGCTTTAAACCCTATAGGTTGTGTCATGTAGATCTCCTCATCTAAGTCTCCATGTAGAAAGGTCGTCTTCACATCCATTTGGACCAAATCTAAGTCCAGCTGTGCCATCAATGCTAATAGTATCTGAATCGACGAATGCTTCACAACGGGTGAAAACACCTCGTTGTAATCAACACCTTCAAGCTGTGCATATCCCTTGGCAACCAATCTAGCCTTGAACCGAATGTCCCCAATAGAAGATCCCTCCTTCTTAGCATACACCCACTTGCAACCAATAACTTTCTTACCCTTCGGTAGCTGTATAAGTTCCCAAGTGTTGTTTTTCTGAAGAGATTACATCTCCTCCTTCATAGCATTCCTCCACCTAATAGAATCAGGGCTGGACTCTGCCTCCCTGAATGTGGCTGGAATCAAATCATCAACGACCTCCACCGATAAAGCATATGCCACCATGACATCATCATATCTAGCTGGCCGACGAATCTCTCTCCTCGGTCTATCTGCTGCAATGGACCCCGGAGCATGACCCTGCTCCTGAGCCTCACCATCCAATGTATCCCCTACATGCCCGACTGTCATCTCAATTCCTTCCCGTGTCACCTCTGTAGGAGTTTCTATGGGAATAGTGCCAACTGGAGTGGGTGGAGTCACATTATCCTCCACCTGCTGCGATATCCCTCCTGTCTGATCTTCCTCCACCTGCTGAGGAACTCGAGGCTTCATCATGTACGCCTCATCGAATGTGACATCTCTGCTAATGATCATCTTCTTATCTTGTGGATCCCATAATTTGAAGCATTTTACACCTTCTCTAAATCCCACAAAGATAGCCTTCCTCGCTCTCGGATTCAACTTCCCATCACTAACATGGAAATAAGCTGGACACCCAAAAATCCGAAGAGTCTCATAATCACTAGCCACAGAACCAGACCAACGCTCCAAAGGAGTCTTCCCCTCTATCGCAGTGCACGACAACCTGTTAATGAGATGGCTCGCATAAACTAACGCCTTGGCCCAAAAATATCTAGCCAATCCACTCTGCGTCATCATACATCGCACCTTCTCCAGCAAGGTACGGTTCAGCCTCTCTGCCACCCCCATTCTGTTGTGGTGTCTCTCTAACTGTGAAATATCTTCTAATGCCGTGATCCCGGCAAAACTGCAGAAATGGATCACTCTTGTACTCTCCAACATTGTCTGAACGAAGAGTCTTCACCTTTCTACCTGTCTGCAGCTCCACTTTCTTCTTCCACTCCACAAATATATCCAGGACCTCATGTTTATGCTTCATGGTATATATCCAATTCCTCCTGGAATAATCATCAATGAAAGTAACGAAATAATTTGCCCCACCAAGCGATGTGTGCTTAGAAGGGCCCCAAACATCTGTGTGAATGTAGTCTAATATACCTTGGGTGTTATGAATTACGGTGCCAAACTTCACTTTGGTCTTCTTCCCAAGTATGCAATGCTCACACAGATCCATCTTGCAGGTCTTTGCACCTTTCAATAGCCCCTGTTTTGCTAATGACTGAAGGAACTTTTCACCTGTGTGTCCAAGCCTCATGTGCCATAGTGTGGTAGTGTCCTCCTCTGTGGTAATAAAAGCTGCCAGACCCCCTGTAACTATCTTGCCCTTCAAGTAGTATAGGTTGTTTTCCCTGACACCTCGCATCACCACCATAGAACCCTTCATGACCTTCAAACTAGCAACTTCTAAGATCACTCTATAACCGGATGCCTCTAAAGTCCTAAGAGAAATGAGGTTCTTCATCAACTGCGGCACGAACCTCACATCTTTCAATTCCCTAGTCACCCCGTCATGCATTCTGATTCTGACTGAGCCAATCCCACTAATAGGACAAACGTGATCGTTCCCCATAAGCACCACGTCTCCTCTTTTCAACTCCTCAAAGTTGGTAAACCAATCCCTCTTAGGGCAAATATGAAATGTAGCTCCCGAATCAAACATCCACTCCGTAGAGTCGGCATAACAAACTGACGACAGTGCGGGACAAGAATAACCGAATGAATCTGAATCTGAAATATCGCCAACAACCTTAGCAACATTAACCTCTGAAGCTTGTACAGCTTTCCCCCTTTGCTTCCCGGCTCTATCCTTCAACTTTGGGCACTCATTCTTCCAATGTCCCTCTTCTTTGCAAAAGGCACATTGATTTCTACCAACACTTTTATGGCCACCCCTATTCTTTGATTTTGAGCGGTTGAACTTTTGGCGGTTTGGACTACGGCCTCGAACTGCAAGTGCATCACCCGATGCCTTCTCGGAGGGCTCACAATCATTCTTCCTCAGCTCATAATTCACCAATGCCGAGGTCACCTCCTTGTAGCTAACTGTAGTTCGCCCATTTATCATAGTGAGAACAAAAGTACTAAACTCATCATCCGGCAACGAACACAATAGTAACATCGCCTTATCTTCATCTTCCACCATGATATCAACATTGGCCATATCCGAAATTAGCTTTGTGAAGTCGTTAACATGCTCTCGAACGGAAACTCCCCTCTTCATCTTGAATTGGTAGAACCTCTTCTTCAAGTGAAGCCGATTCTCAATGCTTTTTGTCAAATATTTTTCATTGAGCGTTTCCCACAATCTCTTTGCCGAAGTCTCGTTCATCACATCATAAATGAGATCCGGTGTTAGGCATGACCGAATAACCCCACAAGCCCTACTGTGCATTTTCTTCCAAACCCTATCATCAATCTCCTCGGGTTTCTCTTGAAACTCAAGGGTCTCCTCCAAGTTTTGTGCATCTAAGGCGTCCATTACTTGACACCTCCATAAACCGAAGTTGATCTTGCCGTCGAACTTTGGGACATCAATTTTAGTGTTATTGATGCTCAAATTTTGGATCGCCTTTGTCAAAGCCGACCCCGATGTACTAGTAGCACTTGAACTAGCCCTGCTTGTATCACCCATATTGTAGATCTACTCTTCAAATAAGGACCCAACAGTGAATCCTTCGAACAAAACTCCCAAATCCAACCCGGAGCTCTGATACCACTTGTTGTGCGCCGCGGAAGCCTCGAATAGGCAAAACAATAGCACACACAAGAACAAAATAGACCACAATGCACACAAGCTACCAATCACAGCAAGAACACAAGATATACGTGGTTCGGCAATGTGCCTACGTTCACGGGGCAAGAAGGGGGGAGTTTCACTAATAGAAATCAAAGGGAATACAAATTAGGGTTACAAATCTTACCCAAAACCCTCAAACAACTCACTTGATCTCTCCAATAGACTCCAACAAAAGAAGCCCTAGAAAATTCCCTTCAGCAGCTCAAAATCTCCCTTGCATAAACCCTAGAACAACAACTTGGGTATTTATATGAAACCCAGTGGAAACGGGTCTGGAAAACAGACCCAGGCCGAAACCCGATAGTCGGTCGACCGCAGCACCACTGCCGGTCGACCGCAAATTATCCCGAGGCCCAGTCTGCTCTCTGGACAAATCGCGGTCGACCGCAGCGTCTCGTCCGGTCGACCGCCCAAAGTCCAGAGGCACACTAAGAGTTGTGTGCACATATCGGTCGACCGCAAAAACATTGCCGGTCGACCGCCCAACTTCCAGAGGCATACCTCTAATTTTTCACCAACTCTACAGTTTCTTTATTTCTCATGCTTATATAATTGTTATAATACTAGTACTTGTTTAGTTTTTAACTAAAATTAGCACTATCTTTAGCTACATTTCTAATGTTCCCACTATGACGTTAGTTGTATCTAGTAGCTTGTTCAGCAGAATAAGCCATACACACGCTAGATATTGTTCCCTAGCATAGATGAGCAACCTTTTTCTGATATAATACATCGATTTTCATCCTTACAGGGTTATTTAGATCCGGAGTATTACATAACTCAATAGTTGACAGATAAAAGTTATGTCTATAGCTTTGGTGTGTCGTCGTGTTGGAGCTGATAACTTCAAAGGAACCGAATCCAACCGTCCACACTTATGCAAGTCTCTCAACAGAACACCCCCTTCCTCCTCCCCCTCGCACTGCACTCCCCCTGCAATCGCCATCATCACTGCCCTTATCACCTCCTCCGGTGGATCCTTCGCTAGATCACCACTGCCTCCGTAGATAGTCGCCAGCACTCCGATCGCGCACTCCCTCCCGCACCCCTATATGTTCTTGATGTCTCAGACCATCGCCGGGGGCGGCCAGCGTGTGGTCGCATACCTCTGTTGCTCCCTTCTCAACCGTACACATTAGCTCCAGGGCTACGAGGGCTCGCTCCGCGGTTGAGGTCGAGGTGGAGTTTGTGGCGACCACGGATTCCACTGTTGCTGCTACCGTGCCTGCTTCTACTGCTACGCGGCGGTTTGGTTCTACTAATAACAGTGCTAGTAGCACCTGTTTTTGTAAGTACAGAACAAATTCAGGGGTGTAAGTTCTTTCAGAGTTCAATCAAGAACATGGCCGAAGAGCTAGTATTAGATTTGTGTGCATAGATGACTGACCATTTGCAATGCAGATGTTGTTAATAATTGAGCTGAGTACATACATAGTTAATGATCTTGTACTTATTTCTTAACTCGAAATGGGTTGTTTCAGAGGAATTTTTTGTCAATAAATTGGTATGTAGTGTAGGAAAACCTACAAATGTTCAGTTTGATGTATGGAAAACAATATATGCAAATGAATTACACAGGCTAGTGAAATTTAAGCTTGTATCGCATGCTTGGCTCATGATACCCCAGTATCTGGTTGTTTGAATTCCAGCAGCAATCTAAAGGCCCCAACGGTTGTACCTGTTGGGGCTAATTAAGGCCCCAACGGTTACGACCGTTGGGACTTTTTTTTATTTTTTAAAATCAAAAAATTAAAATTTCTTGCCCCAACGGTTGTAACCGTTGGGGTAATGTCAGCCCCAACGCAAGTTGCTCCAACGGGTGCTTTAGCAGCCCTAACGGTTGTAACCGTTGGGGCAAAGTCAGCCCCAACGCAATTTGCTCCAACAGGTGCTTTAGCAGCCCCAACGGTTACAACCGTTGGGGACACACTCAGCCCTAACAGGTACCTGCTACTACAAACACTGTTGGGGCTGCTACTACAAACATTGTTGGGGCTGCTACAGTTTGTAGTAGTGAAGTAGGCTCTAGTTTTCCTCTACCTGTGTCATATCCTTTGCTTGCGATAGCCTGTATGCCTTTGTCCACTAAGTGAGGATTTCTCTTCATCTTGAATGGCATTCTGATCTGCAAAACCTGAATGTCTGCTGAAGAACTGATTGTCAAATGAAAACTGAAAACCTTAAACAAGAAGACATGCTAACTGTTAAAAAAATATAATACCTAGACATCTACAGTGTGAGATATAGAAAAACGAATACTGAATATAAGTGATTCTAGAAGGAGACAGAGCAGATACCAGTGTTGGTGACTTCCTTAGATGTAATAAACTGAATATAAGTGATTCTAGAAGGAGACAGAGCAGATACCAGTGTTGGTGACTTCCTTAGATGTAATAAAGCATTGTTTCCTGGACATTTCCAAAGACAGAGCAGATACCAGTGTTGGTGACTTCCTTAGATGTAATAAAGCATTGTTTCCTGGACATTTCCAACTTGCAGATTTTTTTTTAAACGGTGCACAACAATTAGATTCCTTCAGGACACTCCAACCACACTTTAAGCAATAAAATATAGGGAAAATCTTTTTTTAACCCAAAGTTTTACTTCAACTTATTTTTAAACCCATCTTCTTTCATTATGATCCATACACCCAAAATACAACACCCACTTATTTATAAACCCAAAGTATCACTTATTTATAAACCCAAAGTATCAAATACACCATATTTCTGGTGCTCCTCCCACTCAAAAAAAACCCTAAAACACTCAAAAACACTCGACTACTGACGCATCGTGTTTATTGGCCGATTATCCACCACGTCGGGCCGTCCTCGTTGAATTTTGAAGCTTCAGGCAAAGTATAGCACTTTACGGGAAAGTATAGCACCTTATGGCCAAAGTATAGCACCTTATGGTAAAGTATAGCACCTTATGGGCAAAGTATAGCACCTTAAGGTCAAAGTATAGCACCTTATGCTCTCTAAAAATTCTGCACATCAAGTTGTCGAGAACCATTTTAGTTTTTCTCCCCGCAACGAAAACAATTCGACGATCGACGCATCGTATTTATTGGCCAATCATCTACCGCGTCGGGCGGTCCTCGCTGAATTTCGAAGCTTCAGGCAAAGTATAGCACTTTACGGGAAAGTATAGCACTTTATGGCCAAAGTATAGCACCTTATGACAAAGTATAGCACCTTATGGGCAAAGTATAGCACCCTATGCCCAAAGTATAGCACCTTATGCTCTCTGGAAATTCTGCAGCTTTGAAATTTAGCGAGGACCGCCTGAGAGATAAGGTGCTATACTTTGGGTATAAGGTGCTATACTTTGCCTATAAGGTGCTATATTTTGCCATAAGGTGCTATATTTTGCCATAATGTGCTATACTTTGGTCATAAGGTGCTATATTTCCCCATAAAGTGCTATACTTTGCCTGAAGTTTCGAAATTCAGCGAGGACCGCCCGACGCGGTAGATGATTGGCCAATAAATACGATGCGTCGATCGTCGAATGTTTTCGTTGCGGGGAAAAAAACTAAAATGGTTCTCGACAACTTGATGTGCAGAATTTTTAGAGAGCATAAGGTGCTATACTTTGACCTTAAGGTGCTATACTTTGCCCATAAGGTGCTATACTTTATCATAAGGTGCTATACTTTGGCCATAAGGTGCTATACTTTCCCGTAAATTGCTATACTTTGCCTGAAGCTTCGAAATTCAGCGAGGACCGCCCGACGCGGTAGATGATTGGCCAATAAATACGATACGTCGATCGTCGAATATTTTCGTTGCTGGGAAAAAAACTAAAATGGTTCTCGACAACTTGATGTGCAGAATTTTTAGAGAGCATAAGGTGCTATACTTTGACCTTAAGGTGCTATACTTTGCCCATAAGGTGCTATACTTTATCATAAGGTGCTATACTTTGGCCATAAGGTGCTATACTTTCCCGTAAAGTGCTATACTTTGCCTGAAGCTTCGAAATTCAACGAGGACGGCCCGACGTGGTGGATAATCGGCCAATAAACACGATGCGTCAGTAGTCAAGTGTTTTTGAGTGTTTTAGGGTTTTTTTGAGTGGGAGGAGCACTAGAAATATGGTGTATTTGATACTTTGGGTTTATAAATAAGTGATACTTTGGGTTTATAAATAAGTGGGTGTTGTATTTTGGGTGTATGGATCATAATGAAAGAAGGTGGGTTTAAAAATAAGTTGGAGTAAAACTTTTAATGAAAGAAGGTGGGTTTAAAAATAAGTTGGAGTAAAACTTTGGGTTAAAAGAAGATTTTCCCTAAAATAGTATAACAACGAACTTAATCACAATCTTGGATTCCAGTGCAGAGTACTAATAGTAGATTGTGTCATATTAACTGTCTGTATTGAACCCTAATCCAATTTCCTTATTATTGATTACTAATTACATATATGGCCATCTATATATTTGCTTACAAACGTATAAAGTCATGTCATGTAATAAGATTCCATGCCAAACACTCAGAGCACCTGAATAGTTGTCACCTGCATCCCATGTCCTATAACTCTGATACAGGATAAAAAAACCTCGCATTTTATGGATCCAAGACCTTCCATTATAAGCTCTTTAGTTCTTCGAATGACATTTATATATTAGCCTCTCATGATATCATATGCGAAACCAAGTTGAGGAGTTGCAGATGCACCCTAAAGTATTAGAGCAGTCTACAAGGACCAAACCTATATTTACTTAAAACAATGGGTCTGTACTAATATTTATGATGTATATAATGTGAATTCGATTTATTACATATATTATTTTACAGATTGATTTTTAGACCATTCGTTCACCACATGTTATTCCTGCTACTACTCTACCGACTTTTGCCTACTCTTCTCCAGATGCTCAGCGTTCTACATGTGCTGCTCAATGTTCTCCTCAGGATATTTCAACACAAAACTCTCTTGCTAGTCGATTGGGAGGCATGCTGGGGGACGCCTTAGGCGGCTTTACGTAGGAGGGCTATAGCGAGGAGGACATTCACAAAGCTTTTACATCTTATTTTCAATTAAGTCAGCCTTGACTTGTACTTTTAATTAACATACTTAAGACATCTTTATATTTTAGATATCCTCTTTATGTTTGGGACTTGAGTAATTTATAAATTGCTATATTCTGATTCTAGTCAATCTTTTGTTTTGGTTTTATGCATGGGAATATATATGTGGTGAATAGGTATACTATTTATTTTTGTGGGAAATGAATTATATGTAAACATGACAGGAGGAATTAGTAAAAGTGAAAAAATTAAAAAACACAAGTATCAATGGTTTGGACCGTTGGTGCATGTTATAAAACTGTTGGTGCACAAAACTTGCACCAACGGCTTGAACCGTTAGTGATTTTGTTGTGCACCAGAACCATTGGTGCATGATTTTGCACCTACGGTTATAACCGTTAGTGCTATTACTTGTACAAACAGTTCAAATCGTTGGTGTTGAGACTTGCACCAATAGTTATAATTGTTGGTGTTGAAACTTGCACCGACAGTTAAAAACGTTGGTGCCATATTTTTATAATTTAAATTATTTTTTGAATATTTAATTAAATATTTACTTGTACCAACGATCTAAGTGCAGAGTTTTCACCCGTTGGGACCGTTTCAACCCCAACGCTTGTTACACCAACGTGTTATTTTTCTGCCCCAACGGTCGTAACCGTTGGGGACACTACCTGCCCCAAAGGTTACAACCATTGGGGCAGGGCTCCTTTGTACTAGTGCATAAAACCACGGTTTTGTTTATCTTTTTAGGCTAGAAAATAAAGATAAGGATTTATCTAATTGGATGTTCTCAATTTTGATGCAACCACCTTAACTTCAATTATCAACCATAAAACCATTGTTTTGTTTATCTATTTGGGCTAGAAAATTAAGATGAGGATTTATCTGAGTCCAACTTTATTCTAAACCAGATCAGAATTAGAGTAAGGAGGGAATGACCAGCAAAGAATTGATTTAAGGGTCTCTCTTTGACCTAAAGAAAACTTGATAAATACTAGTCCATCTTTTGCGAAACACAAAATTGATCAAAATGGGGCCAAAATCATTGTGGACCCAGTTTATGTGGTTGCCGAACACCACGCTTTGATTATCTCTGTGTTAGGGGTGGGGAGACAAGGGACCTGTACATACTTGATGTATTATGAATTGTGAAGAAGGAAGATGGACAGCCAAGGCTTTTATGCAGGTGCACTATGCGTTCATATCTTATACACTTTTAGGTTGCGTTTGGATTCAAGGAATTCATTTCAAATTTCAGAATTGAATTTTGAAAGTTGAAATTCAAAATTTCATATTCAATTCCTTTGTTTGAGAAACATCCAAATTTCAATTCTAGAATTTAATTCCAAATTCATGTTTAGCAAACTTCAAATTTTTAATTTTGAAAAATTTTAATTGAGTTGTTTGTCAACTAGTAGAATTTTAATTTCTAAACTAAAATAGCAGTTCGGAGACAATTCAGAAATAAGATAATCAATATACAAGTTATGCATCAAAGTTGGTGAAAATAAATTCTTCACATAGTATATTAGGTATCCAACTAACTTAACAGATAGATAAAGTGCCTTAAAACCACAATAAAATTTTGTAAACTCATCCACCACAAACTATAACAATAAATAAAGTAGAAGGTTCAAATATTGCATATAACAATTCAACAAACCAAAGATCCAAAATATCTAACAAACACAAAACAATACAAGTTAATATCTCCTCATTACAAGATGCCATGCTTAAGTTGCTCTCGCACTATTTTCTTTAAAACTTTTACATCTGATTCAAAGGAAGTTTCTTTCTAATACTTGTACACTTTTACTTTGTATGTATTTCTCATTGTGGCTTTCTCTCCTTGTTTCAGGAAGTAAGTCCTACTTTGGAGGTCTTGAATCACCTGAAACAGCACGTAGCCGAAAGATCAAATTAGCTTCATCATGCTCAAAGATTGTGTAAACTTGCAACAGAAAAGAAATCATGTTCTATTTGGATTGCTAGGAATCACATTATATTTCAAAAATTAAAATGCTTCAGTGGAGGAGTGTTGCAGATAGATTATGTTATTTCTAAAGATCAAACTCTATGGAAAATAATTCTAAAGTGTGATGCTATAAAGGGCAATTAACCATGTTCCAAAAGACAACAGAAAGCAATCTATTGGCTGTGCATTTTAAATTTCATAAATAAATGAGAGAAGAGACTTCAAAGATTGTGTTTGTTATTCCTTTAATGAACAATAGTAGTGCAATTATATTCTAATTCTCTTTTACTAGAACCCAGAATTTTTGACTTAAGTTTATATCCAAAATGCTATGGTTCCTTCATCAAGAAGAAAGGGGATTGCACAAGACCTCGTGACATAATAAAGATAAATCTTATAAGCTAACATTAATATAATGTTAATTAAAATAAAGTGAAAGGGTATCTATGTTTCATAACAACATCCCAGTATTTTCTCACAGTGATGGAAACCTGAAAATAAATATTAGTCAAGTGGCATCAACAAATCACTCTGTTGAGTTATAATTAAACTTGAAAATAAATATTTGTCAAGTCCCATCTAGTTAACATCTTGTAGAAGTTCTTCTTTGAACAAAGAACCACAATAAGTATTTGGCAGTCTACTAGCAAATGATAAATAAAAAGCTGTCAAGTCTTTGTGAACTGATTTCTGTTTCCTAAGAAAGTTGCTACTATTTTAACTTTTCATCAACTTGTTGAAGTTAATCCTAAGTCTGAAAAGATTTAAGTTAGTTATCTCTAGGAATTATAGTCATACTAGAATTCTATTATGAAACACTTTGTAAAGACTTTAAATAGGCCTTCATATGTCCCTCTACCTAAGAGGAAAAAAGATGAAAAAAGACATGCGCTGGACATTGTAACTACAGTAACTAAGGGTTAAAAAAGGCTTTTTTATTTAATTCTCCCACTAAATTTCTTCTCATACATATTATACTTTTAATTTTCATTGTTATTGATTACTCCAACAGTAGTACTAGAGCAATGAACAATCTAAACGGAGTGATGTTGCTTTCTATTCCTATATTAGATAGGAAGAATTATCGCCGGTGGAGAGTGCAGATGAAGTTGTTGTTTAAATATCAAGATATATTGAGTGTCGTAGATAACAGAGTTGCCGATCTAGCAAAAGCACAAGAGAAGCCGAGAAGAAAGGCTATGGTGAGATCAAGAAGAAGGATCGAAATGCATTATTCTACGTCGATCAATGAGTGAATGATTTAGTTTTTGAGAAGATCGACTGAGCAACTACATGGCGTTAATTCAATTTTGGACACGTAGTACTATGTAGTGGAGAAGGTGAAAAAAGTTAGGCTTTAAACGTTGAGGTGTCAATTTAAAATTTTGCAGATAGAACCCGCTGAAAGTGTTGCAGTTTACATGACTCGAGTACTTTCTTTGACAAATCAAATAAAAATAAATGAGGAGGAGGTTACAGATTTATCAATTGTGCAGAAGATATTGCGATCTCTTACAAAAAAATTTGATCATATCATGGTGGCAATCGAAGAATCGGCTGTTTTGTACAAGATAACAGTGGATAAGTTGATGAGTACCTTACAAGTTCACGAGCAATGCACGAACGAGAGGTAAACCGAGAAGACCCTTGAGAAAGCTTTTCGAAGTCAAGCTTTTAAATAAATAACAAAGGAGCGTAGTACGAAAGAGACAAGTGAGGAGGAAATTCCCGTGGTAGAGGACAAGGATACGGGAATTACAACAACCGAGGATGCGGATACTACAATAGTGAACGACGTGACGGTTATAACAACAATCAAAGAGATGACTGCAATTAGAGAAGCAATTATCAATCAAATTCAAATTATCAAGGTCGAGGTCGAGGTCAACGTCGAGGCTTTGGATGTGCTGGGGGAAATTTTAATAAATTAAACAGTGAATGTTACATATGTCATAGATATGGCCACTAAGCAAAGGAGTGCAAGTACCAGGATAATTCCCAATCCGGAGAAGAAGTTCGATTTTCACAAGAAAGTGGTAATGAAGACAACCACACTTTATTGATGGTCACGACAGCTGGTAAGAATCAAACTACAATACATGGTTTCTTCACACTGGGCGTTCTAATCATGTGTGCGGAAAGAAGGAATTGTTCGTGGACCTGGATGAGTCGATGTAGTTCACATTGGGCGAGTTCTAATCAAGCTGAATAATAGAGACCACAAGTTTATTTCTAATGTATTCTATGTGCCGAATATGAAGAAAAATTTACTTAGTATGGGGTATGATCTACACTTCTCTAGTAACAAACTCCTAATCTTTGATAAAAGAGGTGTATTTATCTTTAAAGCCCCTATGACTAGTAATCGCATGTTTCGAGTTGACACCCGGAATGATGTTTATCATTGTTTCAATGCAATTATGAAAAATTAGTCTTGGTTGTGGCATCTTCGATTTGGACATCTAAACTTTCGCAGTCTGAAGTTATTTGCACAAAGAAATTTGGTGAGAGGCTTGCCCGTTATAGTTCATCCTAAGCAGTTGTGTGAAGGTTGTATTCTTAAAAAGCAAAATATAGATCATCCTTTGGTATTGAAAATACTTGTCATGCAAAAAGCCTCTTGAGCTCGTTCATTCAGATGTGTGCAGTTCTATGAACACTATATCCAATGACAATAATCTATACTTCCTTAGTTTTATTGAGGATTTACAAGGAAAATATGAGTCTACTTTTTGCAGTAAAAATCTAAAGTCTTTGATTATTTTAAGAGCATTAAATCCCTAGTTGAGAAGGAAAGCAGTTACTTTATCAAGGTGCTACGAATAGATGGAGGAGATGAATATATTTCTAATGAATTCAATAAGTATTGTGTAGAAGAAGGGATAAAGTGTGATGTCACTTTTCCCTATACACCTTAATATAACAGCGTCGCTGAACTGTAAAATCGAACGATAATTGACATGGCAAGAAGCATGCTAAAGGCTGTATGCCTAATTATTTTTGGGGTGAAGTTTTCTTATGCACTTTATACTTGTTTAACAAGTCACCAACAAAGCTCATTGAAAATCTTACTTCTGAAGAGGCGTGGGCTGGCTATAAGCCAACTGTAAGATATAACAAAATGTTTATCTCCATTGCTTATGCTCATATTCCAGCAAAAGGAAGAAAGAAACTTGATGATAGAGGTGAGAAAAAAGTTTTTATTGCCTACAAGTTCGGAGGTTACAAACTCTACAACCCAGTTACAAAGAAGGTGGTTGTAAACAGAGATGTTATGTTTGTTGAAGAAGAAGCTTGGAATTGGGATTTGGAAGCACAAAACAATTCATAGCGTGCTCTCATTAATATTCTTGAAGACGGTGTCCCTATTGCAGCTGAAGTAGCACCAACAGCCAATGGTCCTGAAGCTCCAACCACGCAAATATCATTAGAAGTTGAAAGACCAAGAATAAATCACCAACCATCAGTTCTCTTAAGAGATTATGAAGTAACTCCAGATGATGATGTTGATGCAGATGGAGATATAGTTCACTTTGTAATGTTTGCAGATTGTGAGCCAGTTATGTTTGAAGAGGCTATTCAATATCCTAAGTAGATAAATGCAATGAAAGAAGAGATAAAGGCGATTGAGAAAAATGACACACGGGAGATTACTAATATCCCTCAATGACATAAATCAATTGATGTGAAGTGGGTTTTTAAAGTGAACGGTGAGGTTGAGCAGTATAAAGCAAGATTAGTAGCGAAAGGCAACGAGCAAAGGTCTGGTTATGATTACCAAGAGGTATTTTTCCCTGTTAGATGAATAATTGCATTGGCTGCATAGAAGCATTAGAATATTCATCAGATAGACGTGAAGTCAGTTTTTCTTAATGGGCCACTTGAAGAAGACGTTTTCCTGAAGCAACCACCTAGATTTGTGAAGAAAGGATACGAGCATAAAGTATACAAGTTGAAAAAAGCTTTGTATGGGCTAAAGCAGGCGTCACAATCATGGAACAAAAGAATTGATTCTTTCTTTCAAGAAAGTGGATTTCAAAAGTACCCCTCTGAGCATACATTATATGTGAAGATAGACAACTCTGTTGATATACTATTATTATGCCTTTATGTTGATGACTTGATTTTTACGAGAAATAATATTAGTATGATTAAAGATTTTAAGAAGTCCAAGATGCATAAGTTTGAGATGACAGATCTTGGCTTTATGTTTTATTTTCTCGGTATTGAAGTGGTTCAAGGTGATGATGGGATTTTCATATGTCAAAAAAAGGTAATGTGCAGAGTTATGAAGAGATTTTAGATGTTTGATTGCAATCCTGTTAGAATTTCTTTCGAGTTGGTATTAAATTATCTCGAGAACTTGATGGTGCACAAATTAATCCTACATATTTCAAGCAAATTGTTGGGAGTTTGAGATATCTCACATGCACAAGACCAGATATAGCATATGGAGTTGGTTTAATTAGCAAATATTTGGAGGCCCCTTTCTAATCTCATCCACAAGTTGTAAAGAGAATTATGCGGTATCTAAAGGGGACTTATGATCATGGTTTATTTTAATCTCCATCTAACAATTGTAAAGTTGTAGGCTATTCTGAAAGTGATTAGAGTGGAGATCGTGATGATCATAAAAGTACTTCCAGCTATGTTTTCAATTTTGGCTCCACAGCATTTTTATGATCATTAAAGAAACAGTTTATTGTTGCACTCTCAACTTGTGAAGCGGAGTATGTATAGCAGCTGTGTCGAGTGCTTGTTAAGTAATTTGGTTGTGAAATCTGCTAAAATGTGCTAAGTTAGATTTTCATTCGATCTTTTAGGTCCCTACTCACCTCGACGGTTATGTCATGATGCCCCTTGAAGCATATATGAGATAGATAGACTTCTGTAACCATGCCCTATTTGCTTGCTTGAACAGAATCTCTTCTATAAAAGAAGTGGAATGGTTAATTCCATGAAAAAGTCTTTTTTTCACAAGGTATAACTAGCAATTCGCATTTATCTGTTATGGAATCGACCATGGATCAATTCCCCTTTCATTTAGAAGTATTGAATACACCCAAAATTCTGAGCTTCATGTTACTCATTCGAAGACACATGTCAGAGTCGGGGAGTATTGAATACACCCAAAATTCTGAGCTTCATGTTACTCATTCGAAGACACATGTCAGAGTCGGGGCACTCCAATCAGATTGAATGACATGACAGTTTATTAGTCTGAATTTGTAAAATGCAACAATAAGTCCTTAATTAATTTGGTGAAAATCCAATCACTCAAGAAAGAAGCAAACATATTCATACTCATTACCACTTTTTACAAGACAATGTTAAGAAGAATGAGATCATGTTGATTTATTGCAAGTCTGAAGGTCAAGTTGTGGACATCCTCATGAAACCTTTAAAGTTTGAAGCTTTTGTCAAGTTGAAGCACATGATGGGAATGAAAATTTTACAGAATTAGGATTAATGAGGGATGTTGAAATTAATCCTAATTCTAAAAGAATTTGAGTTAGTTATCTATAGGAATTATAGTCCTACTAGAATTTTATTATGAAACACTTTGTAAAGCCTTTAAATAGGCATTCATGCATTCCTATACCTAAGAGAAAAAAGAAGAAGAAAAAAGAGAGGGGGCGAGTACTATAGATACAGTAATCGAGAGTTAAAAAGAGATTTTTTTATTTGCTTCTCACACTAAATCTCTCCTCATACACATATTATACTTCTATTTGCTTTGTCGGTTATTGCTTCAACACAACTCTTTTCTTCTTCGATGATAGAAACTTCTTAAGATAACGATAACTATCTATTCTAAACATACTAAACAAAAGTAAACTTCATTTGCATGCAGATTTTGTTACACAGACATTCAAATTAATCAAATGAAAGTAGTTAGTACAGTGCTCGATGTCTTATATTTTGTGAATATCACAATGACCACTGTTGGCTATGGGAACAAGCGCTTCTCAGGTGAAGGGGAAGAGTTTTTGTAGTGTTTAGAATATTGACTAGTTGTATTTTGTTAGCTCGATCTATTTTTTCTCTACCACTGTTAGCTATGGGTTCTCACTCGAAGGATGAGAATCCTTTTCAAAAAGTAAGACGAACCCAATAATTCAGTACGTGTTTAGCACAAAAAAAATGAGAATTATTGTCAGGTACGAATTTACTCTGAATTGTCAATGTAGACTAGCAAAAATGGATGTTATTAATGGTAGAACATGCACAAATGGTTAACATTAGATGTTTAATCAAGTTGTCAAAATTAAAGATTTAAAATGGTGGGCATCCATTGACCCAAAAAGAAAATCAAAGTTTGTTTAGGAATCTCATCATCAATTATTAATGGATGAACTTCTAATTTGAAAAAACTAAAGAGTTCTAAAATTAACTAATCATTACCTTATCGGCAGTGGGAATGTGGTGGGGAAATTGGTGCTCAAGAACTGGAGGGGCTGAGAGGGGATCAACAATAATGGTACTTTGAACCTGCAGAAAAGTAAAAAATCTATTTTATGGCTAATGTTTGTTCGCGGGAAAAATTGTTGCTTTCTTCATTAATGATTCCATTGTACACTCTTGTAATAGTCTATCGATTACAAAGATCCGGTCTTTTTATAAGATCCGGTTACAACGAAAATCAAATTGAAAAGAAATGAAAATTACAACTTTGTTTCCTTGTTTGTCGAACGAATCGCGAGCTCCTGTTTTGCGGTCGCTCGCTTTGTGGGTTCTTTGCCTGCGCCGGGGTTGTTTGCCGTAGACCACCGCGCGATCTAGATCCGGTCGGATCTACGCAGTACAACGGGTATTATTTCACCAAGGAAATAATAGCCGGGGAGGATTGTTTCACCAAGGAAACAATCGTCCAAGTCTCGGGATCTAAGACCAAGCTTAGATCCGGAGTGTAGCAACGTAGATCTGAGATCCGATCCTCTCGAACACCTGCCTTATTTGACGTTGATGATCGCTGAGCACCAGATCTGGATGAGCAAGTCTATGATGTCCCAAAGTTGAGATCTTTTTTAGATCTGAGTCTCCAATCCTGCAGGGCTTCGCCTCCTCCAAAATCCAACCTTTTCAAATGAACAAGGGGGTGGCCTATTTATAGGCTACCTTCACTGTGCCTTGGGCACAGGGTGGCCGGCCACACGCCGAGCCACCTCTTGGTGGCTCGGTGGTGGCCGAGCCACCTTGGTGGCCGCCGAGCCACCAAGGAGGTGGCTCGGCCTCCGAGCCACCATTTGGTGGCTCGGAGGTGGCCGAGCCACCCCAAGGTGGCTCGGCCACCGAGCCACCTAGGTGGCTCGGCCGAGCCACCACTTGGTGGCTCGGCCACTGAGCCTCCTTGGTGGCTCGGTGAGCCGACCCCCAGGTGTTTGTCGTTTTACCACTTTGTGTCCGTTTTTCGGTTCTGTGGTTGATAGGTTCGGATTCGATTTGTTGACCTGATTTGGCAGTAAATCCGGATCCCGATTAGGCAGTAAATCCACTTCTGAATTTGAGTCTGAAACCGATCTTGATTCGATCGTGATTCGTCCGAGTATGCCCTTGGTTGGATGACTTGTTGACTCTTCGAACACTTAGCTTGATCCCGCCTACGAATGGACGTATTCCATTGCTTGCGTGCGATTAGTCAATCTCGTTGCCTCGTTGGTTTGTCGGTTTGTGCCGAGCTGAGCTAAGGGACCTATAAGCAATTTTATATGCCTACAGATACCCCCTCCAAAGTATTTCAGTCTCGTTCTTTTATAGAAGAGTCTGGAATACTTTGGATATGATTGTCCCTATTCGGTGCTTTGTCGAATGTCTGAAAGAGTTTCGGTGCTGCATTTATTGTCTGACCGTTGTCGGAATTTTGAACTTTGAAGTCGGTTCCTGATTTAGCTGACTATCGATTGTTGGCGTCGAGTCTTTATCTGCAACGCGTTGTCCGGCGTCGTGTTGTTGAGTTATCCTTAAGAATGTTTATAAAAACATTCTTATTGTTGAGTTATCCTTAAGAAAAACATTCTCCAGGAACTTCTCAAAAAATTAGGGAACAGTTTATACTCATATACCTTATTGGAGTATTTAAGAAGCAGTTTAACCTCATGCACTGTTGGAGGATTGAGGAGCAGTTTATACTCATATACTCTTCGGAGTGTTAGTTCTTTCATTGCAACGCATTGATAGGCGTTGACCTAGGGTTACGCGTTGTCCGGCGTTGACCGTAGGGTTTCGAACGTCGTACGTTGAATTTTTGCTCGCAACGTGTTGACTGGCGTTGACCTAGGGTTACGCGTTGACCGGCGTTGACCCTAGGGTTTCGAACGTCGTACGTTGACTTTTTGA
>NC_033797.1:82481926-82518684 GCF_001876935.1 Asparagus officinalis | reverse complement strand
GCACAGTTCTGAGTGCCTATAAATAGGCCTTGTGCTCATTTGTTTCGGAGGTTGGAAATTTTGGAGAGAGGCGAAGCCCTGCTGGATTGGAGACTCGGAACTTAAAAAAGATTGAAACTTTGGGACTTCGGGGACTCACTCCTTCAGATCTGGTGCTCGGCGATCATCAACGTCAAATAAGGCAGGTGTTCGAGAGGATCAGATCTCAGATCTACGCAGGCATACTCCGGATCTAAGCTTGGTCTTAGATCCCGAGACTTGGACGATTGTTTCCTTGGTGAAACAATCCTCCCCGGCTATTATTTCCTTGGTGAAATAATACCCGTTGTACTGCGTTGATCCGACCGGATCTAGATCTCGCGGTGGTCCACGGCAAACAACCCCGGCGCAGGCAAAGAACCCACCAAGCGAGCGACCGCAAAACAGGAGCTCGCGATTCGTTCGACAAACAAGGAAACAAAGTTGTAATTTTCATTTCTTTTCAATTTGATTTTCGTTGTAACCGGATCTTATAAAAAGACCGGATCTTTGTAATCGATAAACTGTTACAAGAGTGTACAATGGAATCATTAATGAAGAAAGCAACGAATTTTCCAGCGAACAATCTGGCGACCACAGTGGGAGCCACCGATCTCGCTGTCGAGATCGGAGCGTCGCAGCCGCGGATCTTGATCCCGGTCGTGGAGGAGGTCGAATACGAGTTCGATCAGACCAAGTTCGAGGAATACCTTTCATTCTCGTCTAGATCAACCTCCCCTCGCAAGTCTAAGAAGCCCAAGTTCTCTTCCAATAGAAAGGTGCGTTGGTACGAAGAAGTTGAAGCTACCAACGACGACCTCATCTCGATTGACGCCAAAGTTGCGTCGGGTGAGGCTCCACCAACCTCCAACCAGATCAAGCTGGTTCCAACCAATTCCTCTGTCACCAAAGGAGCGGTGACTCTCTCAAAGAGAACCCGTCAAAGGTAACACCAGCGCTTGGCCAAACAATTCGCCAAAGCGATGGAGTCCACCGACGGAGTCCGCTACAACGCGGGTCTGAAGAACAAGAGAGGCAAACAGCCTCAACAACAGATGAACGGCGCCTCTTCCAAGCCGCCAACAATGGAGTGGTTCCGTGTCAAACGGAATCGTTCGACGCTGGAAGAACGCATCTGCAAACGCCGCGCACTATCAGCGCAGGCACGGGTTCAAGCCGAAGAAGCCCGTCGGAAGTTGCAGAAAGAAGTGGCCAAGAAGCCGCCACCAACTCGCAAAGTTTGGAGGCCAAAGTCTGAAGCGGCAATTCAGGCTAAGGAGCAACCTTTGCAGCCTCCAACCAAAGTTCAACCTCCGGCGAACCAAGCTAAGTCGCCGAGAATTCCCATAGCTACTCCGGGAGATCATGCAGAATCCTCCCGAAGGAGAAAGCCAGTCTTGGAGCGCCTCGGTCCAATTCCCGACGAGAGAGGCAAAGCTCCAGTTCACGAGCGTTTGGGCCCGATGAAGAAGCCCAGAACGACTCAACACGCTGGGGGTCGCCGTCACCTCCAGTATAACAAAGAACTCAAGGCAGCTACGCTCACCAACTTGCGCATCGAAGTCCAAGAGCATGCCGAAGACTCATGCCCACAAAGGCACGTTTCGAGGCGTGTAACTTTTGAAAACCCAAAGAAGGCAATCCGACCTCAGATGGAAACATTATCATCTGATAGTGATAGTGTTATACCTGAGAAGTCATGCCCGCACACCTGCTCTGCTGT
Source organism: Asparagus officinalis (assembly GCF_001876935.1). Classification (NCBI taxonomy): domain Eukaryota; kingdom Viridiplantae; phylum Streptophyta; class Magnoliopsida; order Asparagales; family Asparagaceae; genus Asparagus; species Asparagus officinalis. The sequence goes on along the minus strand of NC_033797.1, from coordinate 82,516,943 downwards.
CGCATCGGACAATACAGTGTCCAGCGAAGGACAACCCCGCGAGTCATTTATGATAAGCGCGGAAGAAATGGCCAAGATGCTTGAAGACGCTTTGGCTAAGCAGAAAGAAAGTTTCAAATTCGAGATGGAGATGGCCATGCAGCAGATGAGAGAGATGCATGAGCAGCAAATCCATGCATTCAGGAACCAGCAAAGTGAATCGAACCGCCGTAACCAGATTATTCAGGAAAAGGAGCACGCAGATAGGGATGAAGCTCACAATGCCAATAACCCTCCTGTCAATACAGGGGGTGGTAACGAGGATGCCAACGAAGATACAAGTGAAGACTTGAAGATCAAAGATCTCGAGAGCAAAATCAACACATTGATCTCCGCTCAAGAGACGAAGAAAACAGGCATTCCCTGTCCATACCCACGAGAATGGGAATCGATCCCCTATCCGGCGAAGTTCAGTTTAATCAACTTCACGCCGTTCGATGGGAAGGGTTCCCCCACTCAGCATTTGATTTATTTCAAATCGCACTTGGGTATTATCTCCGGCAATGAGCCTCTGATGGTGCGGTCATTCGTTGGCACTCTTCGCGGAGCCGCCTTCGATTGGTACCGTCGCCTCAAGCCAGGAAGCATGAATAGCTGGGATGACATGGAGACCAAGTTCCTGACCAATTTCTTCGACGACGACACCGAGATATCTATCGGATCGTTGCTCGATGAGAAGCAAAAGGTTCCGGAACAAAGCGATGAATTGCCGGGACCCGATCACCGAGGAATTCATTCTCCAGACCTGCCATAATAATCTGTCCTTAGACGTATTGGAAGCAATGGGGACAGCACCGTCTGACACTTGGAAGGATCTGAAGGCCCGAGGGGAGCAGGCTGAGCGATTCCTTAGAAGGAAGAAGGCCGAGAGGAACCAACCGACGGTTAATCCGCTGGACTCAAATTTCGCCTCTCGTGGTAAGGGAAAAGCACCTGCAGCTGCTGGTGGTACTAATCAAGCATCACAACAGCAATCCCGAAGGCAGCAAAAGACTTCGGGTCCGAGACTCCAAAGAGAGTATTCCTTCAAGGACGAAGACGTTCCAGCCATCTTCGAATCCCTCCTTGAAGGTAACAAGATCAAGCTACCACCTATCACAAATCAGGAGGAAGCTGACAACACTACGGACCCAAAGTACTGTGCGTACCATAGGAGGGTCGTTCATCCCACCAAGGATTGCTTTACTCTCAAGAATAGCATTCAGACCTTGGTTGAAGCAGGCGTCATAACGCTAAGGTAAGCCAATTGAGAACGGCAACACTCCGACCGGTATAAGAGTATAAACTGCTTCCTAACACTCCGAAGAGTATATGAGTATAAACTGTTTCTCAATCCTCTGACCGGTATAAGAGGTTAAACTACTCCCCGATACTCCAATAGGTATATGAGTCTAAACTGTTTCCCCACTTTTGACGGGAAGTTCCTGGAGAATATTAAGCTAATATTCTTAAGGATAACCCGGTTAGTTAAATGATAATAATGTCCTAACTAGTTCCGCAGAGGAAACTGGGGGTGGACGATTTATGTAACGGGAAGTTCCCAAAACCACAGCAATGTAATGAATAAGAACTCCCACCGTGTCTGTGCACTCAACACTCTCTCTGTCTCTGTTAGAGTCTGGACGTAAAGTTCCCAATTGGTCAAACCTTCTTACAGGTCAAAACCCTTCATCGAGTGGCCAGTACAAACCAGTATTTCTACTGCTACTTGTATTCCACTCCCTTTGCTTTCAGGTCAAACCTACAGTTGGGGCCACAATCAAAATCCCCTCTCGATTCCTCTAATGAACGAGAGGTCCACTTTCAAATCAAGTGATCAACCCTTCCTACAGTTAGGATCGTCTTAAACCTTCCATTCGGTCAAACCTTTCTACAGTTAGGACCAAAACCAAAATCCCCTCTCGATTCCTCCAATGAACGAGAGGTCCACTTTCAAATCGAGTGATCAAACCTTCCTACAGTTAGGGTCACCTCAAACTCCTGTTTGGCCAAACCTTCCTACAGTTAGGGTCAAAACCATAATTCACTCTCGATAAACGAGAAATTCATCTTTAGTTCAGTAATCAAACCTTCCGACAGTTAGGGTTATCTGAATCTTTTCGAAACTCGGAGTGGAGATTCCACTCTTGGTTTCACCCTTCCGGATTCTGGGGGTGGAGATCCCACCTCGAGTTTCCTTTTCAGCTGAAGATAGAATATAAAATTCTTCTTCTTCAGTGTCGGGAGATAGAATATAAAATTCTCCCTCTCCCATCTCGGGTTCGTCTTTGCCCCAAGAGAAGACACCACCTTTTTCAAATCCCAAAATCTGTGCCTCACAGGTACAGGGAATTTTATCCCGAATCCTAAGTAGGGATAAGTCAACGCCTAACACGCGTTACCGGTTTAGTCTTTTTCCGTACAAAAAGACACCAGAGTTCGATTCTGGGGTATTCTATCCTGAAACCTAAGCAAGGATAAGTCTGCGCCTAACCCGCGCTGCCGGTTAGTTCTTAACCGTTAAAAAGAACACCCGTCCACATATTCAACATTGTGGCAGGTTGTTATTAATAACACCAAAATCCATGCCTTACACGCATGGGGAATTTCATCCTGAATCCTAAGAAAGGATATGCCGACGCCTAACACGCGTCGCCGGTTTAGTCTTTCGCCGTAGAAAAAGACACCAGAAGACCAGTCTGGGGTATTTTATCCCGAAACCTAAGTAGGGATAAAGTCAACACCTAACACGTGTTGCCGGGTAGCATATTCCCGTGACAATAGGCGAAGTCTATGTATTCAACATCATAGCGCGAAGTCTAAAGGAGTTTATTCCCTTAGCACAACGTTACATGCGGAACGGATTCCGACAATCCGCATGCTAGCCCGACTCAAACGGTAGTCGGTAAAGGCTAATCAAACCCGTTGAAGGCTGGGGGTTAGCCAAAAATCCTAAAGTCAACACCTAACACGTGTCGCCGGGTAGCCTATTCCCGTAACAATGGCGAAGTCTATGTATTCGACATCATAGCACGAAGTCTAAGGGAGTTCATTCCCTTAGCACAACGTTACATGCGGAACGGATTCCGATAATCCGCATGCTAGCCCGACTCAAACGGTAGTCGGTAAAGGCTAATCAAACCCGTTGAAGGCTGGGGGTTAGCCAAAAATCCTAAAGTCAACACCTAACACGTGTCGCCGGGTAGCCTATTCCCGTAACAATGGCGAAGTCTATGTATTCGACATCATAGCACGAAGTCTAAGGGAGTTCATTCCCTTAGCACAACGTTACATGCGGAACGGATTCCGATAATCCGCATGCTAGCCCGACTCAAACGGTAGTCGGTAAAGGCTAATCAAACCCGTTGAAGGCTGGGGGTTTGCCAAAAATCCTATGAGTATTATGGTCAATCATTTCAAACGGAATGAGGAATCATAATAAAGATAAAGACAAAAATCAGGTCCACTAAAGAGAATCAAATGTCAAGGTTTTCAGCAAATAAAATCATACATCAAGCCCATGGCTAAGAACCTGCTGACTGAATTCAGACAGCTTCTCATCATAAGAGCGTCTAAGCTCCTCCTGCAACTCAGCTCTGACAGACTCTTCGTTCGCGGCTAAAGTCCTCACAGCAACCTCCTCTGTCTCAGCCAGTGTCTGCTTCAAGGACTTCAGCTCATCAGATAAAGCAGCATTTGCTTGCTGATTCTGCATCTTTGTGTCTTCCTTCTCACGGAGTTCTCGTCGGAGCTGATCTATCTGAGAATCAAGCTCCTCAAGGGAAGATGATCTAGTGGCAAGATCAGCCTCAACTCGATCTATGCGGCCCCGCTGCACCTGAATCTCGAGCTCGGCAACCATCCGAGTACTGCGCCATGTCTGTAAGCGAGCATCCAACTCGGCAGCAACGAATGAAGAGGCACCTGTATCCCGGAGCTCATGAAACATCTGAAGCTCACGCTCTAAGCGATCAAGGTCATCAACCATAGCCGTCGCCAGATCCGGACATCCTATGTCCCTAATCAAATTTATCTTGGAATCGAGGTAGGGCTTAAATTGGCGAAGAGAAAGTCCGTCGTGGAGGAGTTTGCCAATTATAGCAGTCAGGGAGGAGAAATAAGAGCGGACTTCTACGCTGATGATGATCTTCTCAGGGTCATTCCCCGATAACAACTCCTTAACGAGGACATGAAGCTGAGAAGGAAGCCCTACACAAAGAAGAGAAATTCGTCAAAAGCCTCAATAAGGAAATGAATGGCTTTGCTCAGTTAATTAAATTATACCTCCTCCCCCTCGAGTCACTGGGGGTGGTGGAGATGTAAGGACTGTAGCTGCATCGACTGGTGGAGTTGGTCGTACAGCCGGCTCAACAGGGTCAGCCTCAACAAAAGCCCCTGTTAGGCACAAAACAGAAACATCATATTATAGTTGCATTAGTCAAGGAATTGGCTAGTCCTATAGTTAGCTTGAGAAGAGGCACGCACCTTCAAAATAACCGTTCCCGGGAGTCTGAGGGAGTACAGACTCAGGAAACATATCCTGAGGCGGCTGGCCATCGATCTGAGGAGAGTCATACATGAAGCTGAACATAGAAGTGTCCATAGGCAGGCCCTCCCCATCGAAGTCATCAATCGAAAAATCTGACATAAAAAGATATAAGGGAAGAGGAAGGAAACTATGGCCAATAGAGACAAGTTACCTCTTGAAGATGTACCTGGAATCACCGAACTGGGTCCTTCATTGACAGACTCCCCAACATGGGCGGTCTCTGCAGGCTTTTCTACCTGGTGCGGTGAGTCAGGCTCACCAGGAGATGCACAATCATCGGGACTCATCTCGCCTTCCTCACGATATCCTGCATAGGATGGGAAAGCATGAGCCAGAAGTTCTAAACGATCAAGAAAATGATCTATAGAATAGACGTTACCTCCGTCACTAACAGGATCCTCATCAGCCAAGTCCATCTCAGATGCTCGTGAATTTGCATGCGGCTTGTGGGCTAATCTTTTCCGCCTATCAGCACGGACAGCAATCGAAGGTCTTGCCCGGGTAAAAGGACGGAATTCGTCGTCACTATTGGTCGCTGTCCCTGAAATATCAAATAGTGGTCAGGAATAGCAACTTGGAAATGCAGAGAAAAAGAAAAAATAGGTGACTAACCTTGCTCCAAATCTGCCTCGTAGTCTTCAGGGTCTCCGCCTGAGGCCTCTCCAGCAGAACTAAAGGCCCTGTGACCTTCTGCATCAAGTCGGCGGGTCTTGCCCTGAGCCCTCTGTGATCGAGCACCGTCCTGGATAACACGAGAATCAAGCTGAGAGGCTTCTTCGGCCACCAACTCTTCGATAGGCTTCACACGGACAGTCTTATTAGCTGCTAGCAACCACTTGCAGCTCAGGAAAGTGAGGTTCAACTGTCGCTCAGTACCTGGGAGACTGAACCTAGCTCCAGTGCAACCAGTCACGGTCCACAACCATGCACGAAGACCGTCCACCAGACCTCCATGAGCCCGAAGCTGCTGGCGCGGGTTCCCAACATAAAGCTGGTCATAACCGAACTGGCGGGCGAATCGGCAAGGTAGATACGGCTCTATGAAGCACTGATTCCCCACCCGGAAAGTCAGGTAACCCGGCCTAATGTTCACTAGCCAATTAAAGCAGCCCATATCCAGATAAGTCCTATACTCCCTCGGCTTCTCCTCATCAATCAAACACTCGCCGTACCGGCTGGAGAACTGTGGAAAGCAAGTGGAGAATGCCCAGCACTTGTGGACTTGTAGCTGACGCCTGATATCGGGGAATCCTCGGCCCTCCCACTCACCATTCTCAAGCAACTGTAGAAAGGGGACAGACTGATCTATGGCATTCGGTATTGACATCACATCGGAACGATGAAGAACGAACCAAGCCATCAAATAAATATACGGGAGCTCTACCTTAATGGTAGGAATCTGAGTCGGTTTATCATCATCTCTCCGTGTAAAAGCACCAGAAATCTGCCGAAGCCCTCGATGAATGTTAGCAACCATCACCGGAAGAAGCGAAAGTTCCTTCTTGTAGGCAAGCTGAACTGCAGGATAGAGCACTTCCAGTGGCAGAGCGTCACCAGACTGATACGGGACCACACATTTCTTCAACCAGATGGCGAGATAACCGGCAAGGAGAGTCATCGGACGAATCGGTGTGGTCGCATGATATAAGAACGATCTGAATTTAGTCCCTGCAGGAAAGCCGCTCTCGGAACTGCTAATGGTATAGGATTGGGCGTTAGTCTTATTCAGCAGCTCATTAACCTCTGAAGGAGTCAGCGGTGCCAGTTCACAAATAGATTGGCCAGAATGGCTCTCCAGATTCCTGAACAAGTATGATGCGAACTGCTTCAGGCTCACATTTGCTTTGGTCCTCTTCGCTAGGGGCTTAGACTGCGCCAAAGCAATGTGATAATGACAAGTGAGGTCCCATAAGGTCTCGTAGCGGTCGGGCATGCGATCCTTCAGCTGACTCAACTCATGGTTGGAGGGAAAGTACTCCTGGTATAACATCTGTCCCATGGGCAAACCAGAAATCTTGTGCATCTCATGTAGAGCCAAGCCCAACTCTCCGTGCCTGGTCAGAAAAGTGTTGGAATCTGGATTGTAAAGCTCGCATAGGGCAAAGAAATGCTTCGCGCTTGTAGGCAAGCCATGCATAGTGGCCCGAATGGCTGCATAAAGACCGCAAGCATGTAACTCCTCGCTCCATCGGCTCAAGACATACTTCGTCATACGAGCCCACCAAAACCTGTCCAAAGAATGGACCCAACCATAGAATCTGTGGCGCGGTGCAGGCATCTCCCGTCCTAAGATAGCGAGGCGATTCCTCAAAGTAGAAGCAGTGGTGAGGAACTCATTGCGAGGCGGAGTATCTAGCCCCAGTACTCCAGGATGTAGTCCAACAATGTGATCTCGACTCGAACCAGGAACTGCCTGATGAGTAATATAGCCGCAGTGAACGCTCTCATGTTCCTTTGTCAAACTCCACGACATCTCCCGCTTCACAGCTTGGCGCCTGAGCTCAGTCAAAGAACGGTGTCGAGGAATCTTCGGCAAATACATATAACGACTGCCAGTCTGGTAAAGCCACTGCTCAGCCTCAATAAATACTGCATCGGGATCCCTGGTAGAGTCTCCAAACAAGAAGTCAGTCTTCCTAAGAGACTGAACGGAACTGGCATCCTGCACGAGAGGCGCATCTGTGATCAGCTGGCGAAGAGCTTGATGGCCACCTTCCCTCACCACTTGGACAACTTCCAACGACGTGCCCGGAGCAAACTGGGAGGTGAACGGAATGGGCGAAAAGTCATCAGATGTGGAATAATACTCATCACGACGTCCATTCACCGCATGCGATGAAAAAGCTCCGGAAGGATATTCCACTGAAAACAAGCAGTTAAGTGTTTGTTAATTTCAGATATAAAAGGAAATTGAATTCATCTTACAAATTGGTAAGATAGAGTCATTGCCTTATAAAGGGCGAGACGATTTGGCCACATTGCGCATTTATAAGATAGGGTATATCGACAATATATCCCTGCCTTATAAAGCACAATGCAGCGTCAAAACGCCCCCTTTATTATGAGATGTGGTTTTGACCAAGCAAAACCCATCTTTAAAGCGTCGATCCTCACCAAGGAGAATCAAGGCTTTTCCCGATCGCCTCACCAAGGAGAGCAAAATAGGGTAAAAGGACTAAATTGCAAAATTCTCAGAAGAAGAGGGTTAATTTGCAAAATTTCCATAAAGCGTCGATCCTCACCAAGGAGAACCAAGGCCTTTCCCGGTTGCCTCACCAAGGAGAACAACGGGGGGTAAAATGGACTAATTTGCAAATATCCAGAAAAAAGAGGACTAATTTGTAAATTTTCGAAAAAGGTCAAAAAATTGCTCACCAGCATATGAGGGAGGCGCGCCATCAACCGATGCAGCAGGAAAACGACCTCTCGATACTCGCGACATAATGGCCTACAGAAAAAGAATTCAAGAGGTCAGATCTAGAAATAAAAATCACTTTTTTATCCCCTAAAAAGGCGAGCTTGAGGCATCAAATCACTCCCTCAACCCTTATATGCGATCCCGCTATTCCATACACTAGATCAAACATGAAATAGATCAAGATTATGGAGATATACCTGAGGGGAAGCTCGAGGATCCGACAAAAATTAGATCTTGGAAGTGCTCGAACCACGCGCTCGAGGGGCTCGAAGGAAAGTCTAAATATGGAAGTTTCGAGGGATTTCTCAGTCAAGGATCAAAAGGAAGGATGAATCTAAGACGAAGATCGAGGCTGGTTCGCCAATGCTTGGATTTGTTGGTCATGCATTTCTCTCATGTTCTGCATGGTCATCTGCATCTCGAACCTGAAAGTTTCCTGCTGTTTAGCCAAAGCGTCTTCAATCATCTTGGCAATTTGCTCCGCACCTATCATATATTAGCGGTGACCCTCGGGAATTCTTCATCTTCAACCATCGTCCTTCTTTGCCGAAAACGCCTACGCCTTGGTTTTGGCATTTTGGTACTAAGTCTCTCGAAAACTGAAACTCTTTCGGGGACTGCCTTAATGCAGTTGCATTCAGACAATACCGCCCGAATGAGTTTGGAACAGGGGCATTGAGTTTTCTGTTCTCGGGGACTCCTTTTTCTGGTTTTCCTCGTGCTCACATCACGATAGTACAACCCATCGGTTTGACGGTCGGAGTAACCTATCGTGTGTTGGCACGATCTCTCAGGTATAACGTTTTCGTCCTCAGACGACAATGTTTCCTTATGAGAGCAAATTGCCTTTTTAGGGCTCTCAAGCATTGAGTTTTCTGTTCTCGGGGACTCCTTTTTCTGGTTTTCCTCGTGCTCACATCACGATAGTACAACCTATCGGTTTGATGGTCGGAGTAACCTATCGTGTGTTGGCACGATCTCTCAGGTATAACGTTTTCGTCTTCAGACGACAACGTTTCCTTCTGAGAGCAAATTGCCTTTTTAGGGCTCTCAAGAGTTACGCGCCTCGAAACACGCCTTGGTGGGCGTGAGTTCTCAACGGGCTCCTGGACTTCAATGCGCAAGGTAGTGCGCTTGGGTGCCATGATTTCTTTGTCATGTTGAGGGTTGCGGCGACCCCCAGCATGTTGATTCGTTAGGGACTTCTTTATTGGGCCCAAACTCTCTTGAACTGGAGCTTTGCCTCTCTCGTCGGGAATTGGACCGAGGCGCTCCAAAACTGATTTCTTCCTTTGGGACGATTCTGCACGATCTCCCGAAAAAGCTATTGGAATTACCGGCGACTTGGGTTGATTCGCCGGTGGTTGAACTTTTGTTGGAGGCTGCTTCGGCCTCCATACTTGGCGGGTTGGTAATGGCTTTTTGGCCACTCTTTCTTCCTCCAATTTCTTGGCCTCCTGCACAAGAATTTTTGCTTGTGCGAGTAACGCGCGGCGTTTGTGAATCCGCTCTTCAAGTGTCGAACGGTTCCGTTTGACCCGGATCCATTCGTTCGTTGGCGGCTTGGAGGAGCTGCCATTCTTCAGTTGTTGAGGCTGTTTGCCTCCTCTGTTCTTCAGATCCACGTTGTAGCGGATCCCGTCAACAGACTCCATGGCCTTTGCGAATTGTTTCGCAAGGCGTTGACGTTGCCTTTGGCGGGCTCTCTTCGAGAGAGTCACCACGCCCCCTGCGGCAGAAGGGTTGGCCAGAGCAGATCCGACCTGGTTGGGAATTGGAGGAATCTCACCCGATGCGACTTTGGCATCAAACGGGGCGAGATCTTCGTTGGTATTTTCGATCAGGATGAGGTTGTCGTTGGTAGCTTCAACTTCTTCGTACCAACGCACCTTTCTGCTGGAAGAGAACTTGGACTTCTTAGACTTGCGAGGGGAGGTAGATCCGGACGAGGATGAAAGGTACTCCTCGAACTTTTGTTGGTCGAACTCATATTCGACCTCCTCCTCGATCGGGATCGAGATCCGCGGCTGCGACGCAACGATCTTGGCAGCGAGAACGTTGGCTCCCACTGTGGTCGCCAGATTGTTCGCGGGAAAAATTGTTGCTTTCTTCATTAATGATTCCATTGTACACTCTTGTAATAGTCTATCGATTACAAAGATCCGGTCTTTTTATAAGATCCGGTTACAACGAAAATCAAATTGAAAAGAAATGAAAATTACAACTTTGTTTCCTTGTTTGTCGAACGATTCGCGAGCTCCTGTTTTGCGGTCGCTCGCTTTGTGGGTTCTTTGCCTGTGCCGGGGTTGTTTACCGTAGACCACCGCGCGATCTAGATACGGTCGGATCTACGTAGTACAACGGGTATTATTTCACCAAGGAAATAATAGCCGGGGAGGATTGTTTCACCAAGGAAACAATCGTCCAAGTCTCGGGATCTAAGACCAAGCTTAGATCCGGAGTGTAGCAACGTAGATCTGAGATCCGATCCTCTCGAACACCTGCCTTATTTGACGTTGATGATCGCCGAGCACCAGATCTGAAGGAGTGAGTCCCCGAAGTCCCAAAGTTTCAATCTTTTTTAAGTTCCGAGTCTCCAATCCAGCAGGGCTTCGCCTCTCCAAATTTTCCAACCCTCTCAAATGAACAAGGGGGTGGCCTATTTATAGGCTACCCTCACTGTGCCTTGGGCACAGTGTGGCCGGCCACCTAGGTGGCTCGGCGGCCACCGAGCCACCAATAGGTGGCTCGGCCACCGAGCCACCACCTGGTGGCTCGGTGGTGGCCGAGCCACCTTGGTGGCCGCCGAGCCACCAAGGAGGTGGCTCGGCCTCCGAGCCACCATTTGGTGGCTCGGAGGTGGCCGAGCCACCCCAAGGTGGCTCGGCCACCGAGCCACTTAGGTGGCTCGGCCGAGCCACCACTTGGTGGCTCGGCCACCGAGCCACCTTGGTGGCTCGGTGAGCCGCCTCGGTGACTTGGTTTCCGAGCCCCTCCGGGTGTTTGGTTTTCTGCTGTTTTCCACCTTTGGGTTCTGTCCGTGATTCGGTTGATCCAGACTCTGATTTGATTCCTGATTTGGCAGTAAGTCGGATTCCTGATTTGGCAGTAAATCCACTTCTGAGTTCGAGTCCGAAACCGATCTTGATTCGATCGTGATTCGTCCGAGTATGCCCTTGGTTGGATGACTCGTTGACTCTTCGAACACTTGGCTTGATCCCGCACGCGAATGGACGTATTCCGTTGCTTGCGTGCGATTAGTCAATCTCGTTGCCTCGTTGGTTTGTCGGTTTGTGCCGAGCTGAGCTAAGGGACCTATAAGCAATTTTATATGCCTACAGATACCCCCTCCAAAGTATTTCAGTCTCGTTCTTTTATAGAAGAGTCTGGAATACTTTGGATATGATTGTCCCAACCTTCAGTCGGTGTAATGGGACCTTGGAATGACTTCCGTTCTTGATTCCTCCAATTCTCCAGGCTATTCGGTGCTTTGTCGAATGTCTGAAAGAGTTTCGGTACTGCATTTATTGTCTGACCGTTGTCGGAATTTTGAACCTTGAAGTCGGTTCCTGATTTAGCTGACTATCGATTGTTGGCGTCGAGTCTTTATCTGCAACGCGTTGTCCGGCGTCGTGTTGTTGAGTTATCCTTAAGAATGTTTATAAAAACATTCTCCAGGAACTTCTCAACAAAAATTAGGGAACAATTTATACTCATATACCTTATTGGAGTATTAAGAAGCAGTTTATACTCATATACTTTTCGGAGTATTAAGAAGCAGTTTATACTCGTATACTTTTCGGAGTATTAGTTCTTTCATTGCAACGCATTGATAGGCGTTGACCTAGGGTTACGCGTTGTCCGGCGTTGACCTTAGGGTTTCGAACGTCGTACGTTGAATTTTTGCTCGCAACGTGTTGACTGGCGTTGACCTAGGGTTACGCGTTGACCGGCGTTGACCCTAGGGTTTCGAACGTCGTACGTTGAACTAAGGGACCTATAAGCAATTTTATATGCCTATAATGTTTAAGGGACTGAAGAAGTATACGTTGCTCATTTCTGGGACTCTTATAAGGAATGATGTCAATAATTATGTTTTATATATATGCACGGTTAGTCATCAAGTCTAACAACTTCAACTTTTGAACAAAATGATTTTTTGCAAGTCACCAAATTGATTCTTATCACTACACAAGAATATTAACGAATGCAAATGTACGTGCAATATATGCATAGGATTTTGGGATTTAACTAGTAAAAAAATTAGTATTAGCGATCTAGTTTTGGTGTCGTGACGGATTTAGTACTGGGTCAAGATCCGTTGCCAATGACCCGTTGTTAATGTTCTCATTGGCGACATATAGAAGCCCGATGTCAGTGACCCTTTGGTGAAGAAAACAAACCCTAACCCTTATTTTAGCTACTTCCTCCTAGAGCCCACCGCTAGCCTCACAAACCCTAACCCTCATCCTTGCCAGGCCACTCGTGGTGAGCTTCTCTCCCTTGCTGCACGCTTCCAAGATTGCTCTCTGCTTGTCCTCGCCACTCGGTACTAGGACCTCCGCCCATCCCCCTCTATGCCTCAACCTCTCAACGCCTCCTACCACTTTGATCTTCCCACCACTTTGATGTCCGCACCTTTTGCCACTTTAACCTCTGTACCGCTTCTTGTTCAGCGCTAGGACCTCAGCTCATCCCAAGCCAACTTTGATTTTTTTCCATCACCATTAATAACGCATTTTGGCTACCACAAACACCTTGAGCACTGACGTGCTTCTCAGCTTTAAAACCCTAGGCTATAGCCCTTCCTTTGGCCACATCAAAGACCCATATGTTGTAATTTTGAACTGAGTAGTGAAGAAAACTTTGGCTAAGGCTAGTATGATAGAGAATTAGAGAGAGAGAGAGAGATGTAGAAGAAGATAGAGAATTTGGTGCTTTTGTTTTCTTTTTTTTTATTCATATCAAATTCTCCCACTCATGGGTTTATATAGACTTATACATGATCCTTCATACTCTACATATTTACTTTCATAGAATACAAAGAATCATCTCTTAGAATACCACCCCACTTATTATACTTTGACTCTTAGGACTCCCTTCCACCTAGGATATCACACTATGACTCTTGGGTTGTTTAGGCTGCTAAACACTGATTAGTTCAACACTTCTCCTCAGGGGTTAACAGGTTTAACACCCATTAGTTATCAAAGTGTGCAGAAGCGATCCTTCGGCAAGGCTTTGGTGAGAATGTTTGCAGCTTGATCTTCAGTTTTGCAGTAGATAACCTCCATATCCTTGTCCACGATCGCGTCCCTGATGAAGTGGTATTTTCTATTGATATGTCTCGTCTGTTGGTGGAAGACAAGGTTCTTTGCCATTGTGATCGTTGACTTGTTGTCGGAGAGGAGAGGAGTAGGATGTAGTTGTTTTTTACCAATGTCTTCAAGCACATCCCTTAGCGACTTGATTTGTGATGCTGCTTGAGAAGCTGCCACGTACTCGGCTTCTGTAGTTGATAGTACCATGGACTCCCACTTCATCGACGCCCAAGAGAACACACCCGATCCGAGTGTGAAGCAGTATCCAGAGGTACTCTTCATGTCATCTTCATCACCTCCTCCGTCACTATCGCAAAATCCGAATAGCTTTGCTAAGGGGTTCTTCTCAAAATGGATCCTAAAATTCTTGGTGCCTTGGATGTACCTAAGGACCCGTTTGGCAGCTCCCATGTGCACTCTTGTTGCACAATGCATGAACCTGCTTAAGAGACTTGAGGCAAGCATGAGGTTAGGTCGAGTATCAGAGAGGTAGAGGAGACTTCCTATGATACTTCTGTAGAGGTTGAGGTCTTCTCCTTCGGTACCGTCTCCCTTCTTGAGTTTATCACTGACCAATAGTGGGGTAGAGACGGGCTTGTAGTTTGCCATCTAATTGTGCGTAGGCCTACTGATGAATGATGATGCCATCTTCGTCCTGCTGGATCCCTATGCCAAGAAATGGTGAAGGAGGCCTAAATCTGTCATCTCGTACACCTCCATCATGTCTTTCTTAAGCTCGTGCATAAGCTTATCACTATTGCATGTATAGATAATATCGTCTACATATACGGCTACAATGAGAATATCTACCTAATGTAAAGTGTGGCTTCACTAAGGATCCTTTTGAAGTTGTGTTGGGTGAAGTAGGAGTTGACCTCTTCATACCATGTCCTTGGTGCTTGCTTGAGACCGTAGAGTGCCTTGTGGAGCTTGTTGACTTTATTCTCGGCTCCTACAACTTAGAACCCTTGCGGTTGATGGATGTAGACTACTTCTTGTAGCACCCCATTAAGGAATGTCGACTTCACATCGAGTTGGAATACCTTCCATCCATTATCAGCAGCTAGAGCAATCAAGAGACGAATTGTCTCTAGTCTAGAGACAAGGGCAAAGGTTTCATTGAAGTCCACTCTGGGCTTCTGTGAATAGCCTTTCGCCACAAGTCGTTCCTTCTTCTTGTTGATGGACCCGTCAAGGTTCAGCTTAGTCTTATAGACCCACTTGATGCTGATGATTGGCTTGGCTTTAGGTTTCTCTACCAGCTCCCAGGTGCCATTTTTCTCTATCATGGAGATCTCCTCCTGCATGGTTTTCTTCCAATCTTTTTCTTTGATGGCTTCTTCAAATAACTCAGGCTCCAATATGCAAAAATTACATGAAGCGTAAATCTCATTAAGATTTTTGTATCTTAATGGAGTTTTATCTGAGGAGGAAGAAGAACTAGGACTAGAGTTGGATGGTGTGCTTGAGGAGCTAGCACTTAATCTTGGTGTGGTTGAGTCGGAGCTTGTTGAACTCGAACCGTTTTGTGGAGTTTGCACTTCTGGCTCTGAATCTGGATCTTGGGTGCTCTCTGAATCTAGGTAGATGTAGTTTGTGGGCACTTGCTCCTCCTTGAGATCCCAGTTCCACTTGGCTGATTCGTCAAAGACCATATCCCTTGAAATGACGATCTTTTGAGTCTTCGGGTTGAAGAGCCTGTAGCCCTTCATATGGCTTGCGTATCCTATAAAGATACACCTTCTTTTGTTATCTTTTAGTTTGGATCTCAACTGGCTTAGGATGTGAGCAAAACAAACACAACCGAAAACCTTAAGATGGTTTAAGGAAGGTTTTCTACTTGAGAATGCTTCGAAGGGTGTCTTGTCCTTCAATGCTCTTGTTGGACACCAGTTGAGAAGGTACACTACGGTGTTGATTGCTTCTCCCCAGAACTTGTAGAGAATGTTCTTCTCATGTAGGAGACTCTTGGCCATCTCCACGATAGTCTGGTTCTTCCTTTCTGCTACTCTATTTTGTTGAGGAGTGTATGGACATGTGGTTTGCTTCTCGATGCCAAGGTTGCTGTAGTTATCCTCGAACTCTACTGAAGTGTAATCTCCACCCCGATCACTTTGAATCTTCTTGATCTTCAGGTCTGTTTGTCTTTCCACCATTGTTTTGTACTTTTGGAAGACGGTGAAAGCTTTTGATTTGAGCCTCAAAAAGTAGACCTAGGCCATCCTGCTAAATTCATCAATAAAAGTGATAAAATATTTGTTGTCGGCCAGGGACTCTGTTTTACTTGGACCACATAGGTCCGTATGGATCAATTCCAAAGGCTTTGTTGCCCTCCATGCTCCTTCTTTGGGAACTCACCTTGGTGTTGCTTGCCTTTCATGCAACTGGAGTAGACACCTTCAACTCCTTCAATGGTTGGGAGGTCATACACCATTTCTCTGCTTTGAAGAGTCTTGAGGCTTTGGAAGTTGAGATGCCCGAGCCTCTTGTGCCATAGCTAGGAGGTGTTCACCTCTTCGACCTTTAGAGCTTGAGTGTTCCAGTAGTGCAGTGAGAGAGGAAAATTTCTGATGGGTTGCTTCTTGACTTTGGCCACAAAGTTGTTAAAAGTCCTATCATCATAGATCTTCACCACTTGATCACTAAAAACTAGAAAATAACCGTTAAAGAGCATTTGACCTACACTTAACAGATTTTCCTCTAGACCCGGTACAAGCATTACATCCTTGATGTATCTTTTTCCTTTCTTTGTATTTACAGCCAAGATACCCTTTCCTTCATATTTTACAATATTCGCATTTCCCATGTTAAAACTACCAATATAGGATGCGTCTAAGTCTATCAATAGTGACTGGTTCGCAGTCATGTGGTTACTACAGCCACTGTCAATATACCAAAGACTACCATCACTATCTTTTCCTCCATGACAAGCAAAGAAAACATTATCTTCTCCGTCCTCTTCTTGGTTTGCAAAGACTTGCCGACAGTTGTGGTTTTGATTTCCTTGAGTCCTGCACTGCTGTTTAGTATGACAAAATCTAGAGCAGTTGGTGCACTTGGGCTTACCCTTGAACCAGCACTTCCCTTGATGGGACTTGCCGCAAGTTCTACATGTGGATTTGCTACCTTGTTGGGAGTTGCCACTTTGTTGTTATTGTTGTTGAGGCTTTGGAGCAAAATTGGGCTTGCCTCCTTTCTTCTTCTTCTTTTGCCTCTGGCTCTGTTTTTTATTTGAGCTCATGTTGAAG
This sequence comes from Asparagus officinalis, assembly GCF_001876935.1. Taxonomy (NCBI): domain Eukaryota; kingdom Viridiplantae; phylum Streptophyta; class Magnoliopsida; order Asparagales; family Asparagaceae; genus Asparagus; species Asparagus officinalis. The sequence continues at coordinate 82,500,389 of NC_033797.1, read as the reverse complement.
CTTTGGAAGGCTCTCTCTATGATAGAAGCTTCATTCCTCTTCTCAAGCTTTTGGTCAAACGCCTTGATGGATGCGATTGCCTCTTATAATGAAAGCTTCTCCATAACTTTTGTTTCTTCTATCACACTTACAATGGGGTCATATCTACTAGAGAGAAATAAGAATTTTTTGAACTACTCTTTGATTTGTTACATCTCCACCATATGTTTTTAATTAATTTATAACTTTGGTGAATCTAATAAGAAAATCATCGAGTCTTTCTTCTACTCTCATAGAGATTTGCTCAAACTCTTTTCTAATATTTGAAGCTTAATCGCTCATACGTATTCACTTCTACGGTACTCTTCTTGGAGGATGTCCCACGCCGCCTTTACTGTCTCCTCGTTGGAGGTCCTGGGGAAGATGGAGTCGGAGACGACATTTTGGATCAACCCGAGGGCTTTGGCATCCCTCATGTAGTTGAGCTTTAATGTCTTCTCTCCATCGGGGTGAGAGAGTCTTCGTCTTTTGACACCTCGAAACCTTTCTCCACCAGTTCCAAAGGTCATGCGCTCTGAATATCATCCTCATCTTGATCCTCTAAAAGTCGTAGTTCTCCTCAGAGAAGATCGGTGTTTGTACCTCGCTGGAGGTAGGTTTGGGGTCGGACTCAAGGACTATTGGGTTAGCCACTTGAACCTGAGATGAAGTTGGAGAATCGACGGTTGTATCGGTCATTTTGAGGAGGCTATTTGGAAGAGTTTTGGTAGTGGGTGTTGGTGTTTTTGTAGATGTAGGGTTTCTTTACACTCAGTTGTCGTAACGAAGCTCTGATACCATGTTGTAATTTTGAACTGAGTAGTGAAGAAAACTTTGGCTAAGGCTAGTATGATAGAGAATTCGAGAGAGAGAGAGAGAGAGAGAGAGAGAGAGAGAGAGAGAGAGAGAGAGAAAGAGAGAGAGAGAGATGTAGAAGAAGATAGAGAATTTGGTGCTTTTGTTTTCTTTTTTTTCATATCAAATTCTCCCACTCATGGGTTTATATAGACTTATACATGATCCTTCATACTCTACACATTTACTTTCATAGAATACAAAGAGTCATCTCTAAGAATACCACCCACTTATTATACTTTGACTCTTGGGATTCCCTTCCACCTAGGATATCACACTATGGCTCTTGGGTTGTTTAGGTTGCTAAACATTGATTAGTTCAACATCATACTCCTCGTTGAGATCTAGGGTTTTGCCTCAAACCCTAAAGTTTTCAACATTTGCAAATCTTGTTCTTCCTTAATACACTAATTACTTTGTTTTTTGGGCTGTAATTGCCCCAAATTGTAGTCTTATCTCTAGACTTCCACCACCCTCAACTCAAAACATTGTTGACATCATCCTCCTCCTTGAAAGAAGGTATAAGTCTCCACTTTTCTCAAATCTCTAATTTTTTCTATTATTAAAGAATTATTATGCAATTAATGATACTATTTAACCCTAATTTCACAAAACCCTAATATTGCACTAACCCTAAACCTAATATTATAATAATCCAATAATAATCAACACTATCCATATCTTAGGATTTGTGCCCAAATAACTCTAACTTTATAATAATTCCCTAAGGCTATTGACCTTAGTGTAATATATAACACAAATTTGTGTTATGTATCCATTTTAGGTGAATAAAAAATAGTTAACATTAGCCGTAGATCCCCATCCAATAACTACTTCCAAAATTTTTGGACTTATAATATAAGATAGACGACTCAATTTTGGGTATGGAATTAAATTTTTTACCAAAAAGGATCGTTTACTTTATATTATAAGTCGAAAAAAATAGCATGTAACTATTGGAGCTATCCAGTTCCGATGGGTTAGTGATATAGTATTGCATACATCTAACTTTATGTACTATATGTATTTTTATTTCTGAAAACTTTTGATAGCGTGTACTTGTTCCTCTCCATATACAATAAGCATATGCTATTCTGTGTTTCGTCCTAGTACTTACCAACTTTTTGGTATATTATTGTTACACATAATAACATCCATACTATATACTCGGAAAGTAGTAGGTAGGTACTGCCAAAATTTTCTAAAGATAGAAATGCACAAAGTATTCAAATATAGATGTATGCAACACTTTATTCTTAATAGGATAGAATCCCTTTTTGTGATAGCTAAAAGAGTTTTATACCAACCTAGTGTTTATTCAAATCAAGACAATGAAGACGATCAAAGATTTTTTAGACCAATTTTGTACGACAATAAAGATTATAATAGAGTAATTTCACCTATCTAGTAATTTTCAAATAAACTACAATGAATACTATAAAACTTAGGGTGATTTATGAGATATTAAATTTAAAATGATTTATGAGATATTAAATTTAAAATGATTTATGAGATATTAAATTAATTAATAATCATACCTAACATACAGATGAAAAAAGTTCCTAATGAGTTATTGATTGATATTCCTATTAGAAAAGAAGAACGGGAGATGACATTTGATATTGAGATGCCTAGGAAGTCTTTCCTAAGTACATGTATGGGTATCTGAGGAAGTTAAAGAATATTCATTGTGTTGTCCATGTTGTGCAAAAATAAAGGTTTGGTGGATAGATTTGATGTACATAATCACTTAGAAAGATGGGGATTTGATGAAAATTATAAGTATTAGAAATTTCATGGTGAAGGCGAACATATTGAACCAGATGATGGAAATATAGATATGAGAATGGACAATACATGGGCAATGTTCAACAATATTGAAGTAGTTTCTGAAGTTACAAAAGTTGTCGAAGTTACAAAAGTATCGAAGGTTGTCGAAATTCCTAAAGAACCAGATGGTGTTGAAAATGCCAAAGATGTGAATGATACTAGAGGCCGTAAAAGATTAATGAAGTTATTGAAAGATGACGAGAATGTAATGCCCTAGGATTCACGTAAGACTACAGTCTAAGGTGAAATCCGGATTGTCAAACCTGCCAAGCAACAACATCATGCTACGATATGGTTCACTATCACAGTTACTATCTCTCTAGTAGAGTCAACAAAAGGTGAAGGTACAAAACAGGCAAATAATAGAAATAGTACAAGATCAGATATGCACAGAAGAAGTATAAGAGAAATCAATAAATAAGCACAACTGAAATAGAATAAATATATCTCTGAGTCTGAAATAAATCTCAGTACAATCAGTCAAATAAAATCTCACTAAGGCACTCAGCCTCCACAGAATAAAATATAAGTCTAGAGTCTGATAATAACCAACTAAAGTTGAAGTTCTGAAATAACTATAAATATAATAATATTTAGATGGAATCTAAGATGTAATCCCCTCAACCAGCAACTCTCCATGCTCCAGACTCACTGCCTGAAAGGTGGGAAAACAACGAGCGTCAAAGCGCAAGGGAGATCATATCCACCACTCCCTAGAGGAAGGGGTTGGAGTATATAAGAAAATAGAGTTAGCACATATAAGTATAAAATCATTCATATAGCTCTAAATGGAGATTGGTATTTAAAAATCCACAACACGAGAATTAGTACATCGAGCGAAATAATCCAAACAAGTAAACCCTCATGTATATACCATGTCTCAAATTGTGAATCCCTAAATATCAATTCCAACTCTATGAATGAAAACAACACTCAGAAGAAATTACTCCAAACCTCAACTATATAGAACAAATGTCACATCTCGAACTACCCTCGGGTAGTTGGCGCAATAATAAGAGAATATCTCCCAACTCGAAAACATCTTAGGCCCTATCAAAGAAAATGCCCATCTCTTGGGTAATCTTACATGGGGGTAAACTATGACTATAAAGTATATATATGTATATGCATCCCACAAGCAATAGCAATACTTTTGTAAGGTTCTTACTCAATTGCTCTGTGGCAATAGGTTTTATCTTCCTAATCCGGCTACATGAAATAACGATACTTTTGTACGGTTCACACAAAAATATAAGGGTTCAACTTCCTTACTCAATCAATCTGTCGTAATAGGTTTTATCTCCCTATTTCCAGATATGCATCTAGATAATCGTATAGTGACATCAACCCTACTCGGAAAACACACCGATCATCTTCGAGTATTTGGTACCGCCAAGGTCTCATTATTGGGAAACAACCAAATACTCCTAGTGTGGTGTAGCCAAGGTCTCATTATGTGATAAACAACCATACTGAGCATCCACAACTCATAACTAATACTTTATTATATGTTATTAAACTTTCATCAACTCAACATATGTCAAAAATCTCAACCGTGTAAGCCAAAACAACATAAACTAAGTGTACGTGCATATATCTCGGTGTGCCTATCAATATCTGACATTCACCAACATTCTAGGTGCTTAAACAACTCTTATATATTGAAATATAATAGTACAAGATCGAGAATTATCTCAAAAATCAAAACAGTGTCGAACAAAACATGCACATGCCATCAAAGAGGTGGGAGGTCGACCGCATACTTGCGTCGGTCGACCATGATAGATTTTAGGGGTTGCCCAGGCTCCTGCTTAGCACGTGGTCGACCGTCGCTTAGGCGCGGCCAACCGAACCCGATATTTCTAGATTGTTCAGGTTTTTGCACAGGTTGTGTTCGTGTCATGATTTTATGATTCAAACTTGTTTAATACAATATGAAACTTACATGAAACACTAATAATAGCAAATTAACATCTCTGGGAACAATTTCAACATATAAAGCATGATTATTTGCATAATAAATTATATTTAAACCCTTAATCATACACAAACACTCAAAACGAAGAACAAATCATCTAAATTTAGATAAACAACATTATTAATCATTTTCAGATCTTAAAACACTTCTATAAATTCGTTCTTAATCTCTTTAATATGAAAAGACCTAGTCTTCATACACATAATATAAAAGCCTGTTTTTTATACACAAATTAATCAATTAGGCCCTATAAAACTTATTAAAAACTCTTTAAAAACATTTTTAAAATAGGGAGAGAGATTAGCAGAGATCAAACTCACATAGGACTTGTTGAAAAACATGCAAGATGCAAAGTCAAGGTAGATCCCTAAGATAAAAGTCAAAAACAACCCAAAATCCTGCTCCAAAGCTTTTGAATCTTCCTCAAATCAAATTAGGGTTTATGAGGGAGTTTGGGTATTGCTAGGGTTTCAAAATACTAAAAAATTCATGAATAATTGAGATATATAGCATGGAAAATGAACATGGGATTTTAAAACCCTAAACCAAGTCAAATTAGGAAAACCTAATTTCTAATCGGTGGTTGACCGTGAAAATACAACGGTCGACCGGACCGCAAACTACTAGATACTCAAATCTTTGGCCATTGTGCATTTTTCGACTCATTCTAATTTCATGTATAAACTTGTTTATACTCAAAACACTAGTTAATGTACTCATGCACTATTTAATGATATTTATCTCAATAAGTATCCACTTATAATAATTAACCACACATTAATTATATTATCTTAAATTTTTTGGATTTTACATTCACCACACCCCCCCCCCCCTTAAAAGGATTTCATCCTTAATATTCTTTGATCGTATCTTAAAGATTAATAATACGAGAAAAACACTAATAGGGGATAATCCAAACAAGGAAACCCTCTCGTACACATCTCATACCATTAATCTCCAGATTTGAAATATAAGTAAACTTTTAAACTTAACGATAAAAAATGCGTGCACTCTTACTCAAACCCTAACTAAACAAAACTAGTACGTTGGACGAAAAATCTAAACAATAAACCCTACTAATATATACCATGTGTTCCGAATGATTAGAAGCTAAGTGTAAAGTGACTCATTCTAGCGTTAAATATAAATTCGTCTGAGCAACATATATAAACATAAATGCATAGAAGCATACTCAAACATCAACATATTACCTGCTCAAACAGGCGTGAGTAGTCGCGATGCATATCCTCCTTGTGTTCCCAAGAAATCTCTTCGGCTCCATGCTGGTTCCACTAAACTTTCAGTAATGGAATGTCTTTATTTCTAAGCTTTTTATTCTCTCTAGCAAGAATTCATACTGGAATCTCTATGGTAGTCAAATCATCCTAGATCTCAATCTCTAGTGCATCAATCACCCTCTGCTGCTCCTCATCGCACAAATGATTCTTAAGCATCAAAATATGAAAGATATCGTGTACACTCAACATCGATGCTGGAAGATCTAATCTATAGGAAACAGCTCCAACACGCTCAATAATCTTGAAGGGCCCAACATATCTCGGGGAAAGTTTTCCCCATCTACCAAATCGCTGAAAGCCCTTCATCGGTGATACTTTCAACATAACTAAGTATCCGACATGAAACTCTAAGGGTCATCATCGCTGATCTGCATAACTCTTTTGCCGACTCTGTACGGCAAGAATGTGCTCTCGAATCAGTGTCACCTTCTCTATCGTTTGCCTAACAAGCTCCGGCCCAAGTAATAGGCTATCCTCTGGCTCTGCCCAACATATAGGCGATCTGCAAAGCCTCCCGTACAAAGCTTTGTACGATGCCATCCCGATAGTAGCTTGATAACTACTATTATATGTAAATTCAATCAATGGAATGTGGTCCTTTCAGTGATACGAGTCGCCCGGTGAGCACCTTTGATCCTGGAATTATCAAAAGTGGGTTGAGAAGAGGATGACATAAACACAAGAATAATTCAGTATATGGTAAAGGAAAATCTCTCCAATCTGATGACACATCTCCTACAAATACTATCTAAAAGAGATATCTCTCCCAAAGGAGTAGATACAGATAGTGGAATATCTAAAGGTTACGCTACAAGCTGGAGTCTAACCATAAAATCATAGGAGATGAAATAATTCGAAGTGCTAGAATAAAAAAGAATATGTGCTGGGAAGGAGTTCATAAGGAACGTACCTTCTACCGCTGCTCCACTCGCACCATGGTCATGAGGGATAACTGTATATACTCTACCAGTAGCCGAAGGCTGCTGCACTGCATCGCCTGGAACATATGGGACAATCTGTCCCTACTAGATCTCCTGAATAGCTTGCACCTATCCCTCAATCGTCGAGACTGCTGAAGGTGTCTCAATCCTTAACTGATGGCCCTGACCGTGGCCTTGAGCGCTGTTCTATTGATACTGTCGATTCTTGCCCTGTTGGCCTGCTATGGGTGTGTTGCGGCACTCTGCTGCTCTGTGTCCGACCTTGTTGCATTTGAAACAAGCTCCCTGAAATTTGTGTTTCTACTCTGCCCTTTGATTCTGCTGATGTCCCTTCTTATTGGGACCCTACTGATGTGGATCCTTATCCTACTACTGGGTTCCTCTTGAGCCTATAAAAGGTCTCTTACCTTTACCTTTATCCCTGGACTATCCTGATTTAACATTTCCATCCTTGCCCTTAAGGAATATAGTTGTGTTTGCCTCCTGAGCCATGGCAACATCCACCACCTCCCGCACTGAACAGAACCTCCAAGATACTAAATATCGACGTAACCCTGGGAGAAGCCCCATCATAAACATCTAACCATACCGCTCCTCAGTGTGCCACATGCCCATAAATCTAAGTAGTGTCATGAATTTACTCTCAAAATCCGTCACAGACATATCCCCATGCTCCAGCTTAGCTAGTTCTAACTACTTCCCAGCTTTTGTTGTAGCCGACACATACTGCTCGTCAAAGAAGTATACAAAAGTCTCCCACGAAATCGTCATCCTCTGATCTGGAGTAAAACGAAGCCGATACCACCCTCCTGCATCGCCCTTGAGGCTGAAAGCTGCTAGCCTTTGCTTCTGCACAGTTTTCACATTAAGCATATCTAAGATGTTACTTACATCCTCATTCCATTTGTGTACAGCAATAGAATTTGACGAACCATGAAACTCTGGTGCCTTCAACTTCTTGTACCTCTCTACCAAACAAAGCCAAGCCTCCTGTTCAACAAATCCATCATCAACTGAGAATAGTGGTGTATCTACCGGTATCTCCTCTGGTTTTTCCTCCTGAATGGGTGTCTCCTCCCGAACAGGAGTCTCCTGTCGAGCCTGATCTGCTAGCTGCTCCTCAATAGTTGCCAGTTAAGCTGCCAACGATGCTATGAGATCCACTAAGTACTATAGAGCTCGTTACAGCTTGGTCTCTCTTTCATCTTGCTCAATTCCCTGAGCACGAGTACCTCTGCCTCCACGTCCTCGTCTCGACATCTATAAGTTCAGAAGTAAAGCTTATTAAATATAGTAAATAGGATCTCAAGCATGAATATCATAACATATACCAATAAGTAAATCATATCACTTATCACTCATAACATGCTTTATAATTCAAAGCAAATAGTTTATCATAAAAAAATTTGTAATTTTCTACGTATATATATAATACGTCCTCACTCATACTAGGAATTCCTAGCGGACTGTATACATGATTCCTAGGAAACTCTATCCTAGCTCCACAATACGACACATGGATGATCCTAAGGATATTTGAACTAGAACTCTGATACTAACTATGACATCCTAGGGTTTATGCAAGGCTGCAGTCTAAGGTGAAACCCGGATTATCAAACCTGCCAAGCACCAACACCATGCTATGACATGTTTCACCATCACAGTTATTATCTCTCTAGTAGAGTCAACAAAAGGTGAATGTACAAAACATGCAAATAATTGAAATAGTACAATATCAAATATGCACAGAAGAAGTATAAGAGAAATCAATAAATAAGCCTAACTGAAATAGAATAAAAATATCTTTGAGTCTGAAATAAATCTCAACACAATGAGTCCAATAAAATCTCACTAAGGCACTCAGTCTCTACATAAAGAAATACAAGTCTAGAGTCTGATAATAAGCAACTAAATGTAAAGTTCAGAAATAACTATAAATATAATAATATCTAGATATAATCTAAGATGCAATCCCATCAACCTATGACTCTCCGTGCGCCAGACTCGCTGCCTAAAAGGGGGGAAATAACGAGCGTCAAAACGCTAGCAAGATCATCACACCGCTCTCTAACGGAAGGCGTAGGAGTATATAAGAAAATTGAGCCAGTACATATAAGTATAAAATCATTCATATAACTCTAAATAGAGATTGGTATTTAGAAATCCACAACATGAGAATTAGTACGCCGAGCGAAATAATCCAAACAAGGAAACCCTCATGTATATACCATGTCTCAAATTGTGAATCCCTAAATATCAATTCCAACTCTATGAATGAAAATAGCACTCAGAAGAAATTACTCCAAACCTCAACTATATAGAACAAATATCACATCTCGAACTACCCTCGGGTAGTTGGTGCAATAATAAGAGAATATCTCCCAAGTCGTAAACATCTTAGGCCATATCATGTATGCCACATATCAAAGAACATACCCTACTATTGGGTAATCTAACATGGGGGTAAACTACGACTGTAAAGTATATATATGTATATGCATCCCACGTGCAATAGAGATACTTTTGTAATGTTCTTACTCAATCACTCTGTGGTATTAGGTTTTATCTCCCTAATCTGGCAACATGAAATAACAATACTTTTGTAAGGTTCGCACAAAAATATGTGGGTACAACTTCCTTACTCAATTGTTCTGCGGTAATAGGTTTTATCTCTCCATTTTCGGATATGCTTCTAGATGATCATAAAGTGGTGAATAGGCACATCAACTCTACCCAAAAAACACACCAATCATCTTTTAATATTTGGTACCACCGAGATCTCATTACGGGAAAAACAACCAAATATTCCTAGTGTGGTGCAACCGAGGTCTCATTACGGGATAAACAACCTCACTGAGTATCCATAACTGATAACCAATACTTTATTATATGTTATTAAACATTCATCAACTCAATATATCTCAAAAGTCTCAACCGTGTAAGTCAAAACAACATAAACTAAGTGTATGTGCACATATCTCAGTGTGCGTATAAATATCTTGCATTCACCAACATTCCAAGTGCTTAAACCACTCTTAAATATCAAAATATAATAGTATAAGATCAAGAATTCTCTCGAAAATCAGAACAGTGTCGAACAAAACATGCACAGGCCATCAAAGAGGTGGACGGTTGACCGCATACTTGCGTCAGTCGACCACGGCAGGTTTTAGGGGTTTCCCAGGCTCCTTCCTAGCGATACAGTCGACCGCCGCTTAGGCACGATTGACCGAACCCGATATTTCCAGATTATGCAGGTTTCTGCAAAGGTTATGTTCGTGTCGTGATTTTGTGATTCAAACTCGTTTAATACAATATGAAACTTGCATGAAACATTGAAAACAACAGATTAACATCTATGGGAGCAATTTCAACATATAAAGCATGATTATTTGCATAATAAATCTTATTTAAACCCTCAATCATGCACAAACCATCAAAATGAAGAACAAATCCTCTAAAATCTGATAAACAACGTTATTAACCATTTTCAGATCTTAAAACACTTCTGTAAATTTTTTCTTAAGCTCTTTAATATGAAAAGACCTAGTCTTTATGCACATAATATAAAAGATTTGCTTTTTAAACACAAATTAATCAATTAGGCCCAATAAAACTTATTAAATACTTGTGACTTGTTAAAATACGTGCAAGATGCATAGCCAAGGTAGATCCCAGAGACAAAAGTCAAAAACAACCCGAAATCCTTCTCCAAAGCCTTTCAATCTTCCTCAAAAATTAAATTAGGTTTTATGGGGGAGTTTTGAGACTACTAGGGTTTCAAAATACTAAAAAAATTCGTGAATAATTTTTATATATATATATATATATATATTGTTTATACTCAAAACACTAATTAATATACTCATACACTATTTAATGATATTTATCTTAATAAATATCCACTTATAATAATTAATCACACATTAATTATATTATCTCAAATTTTTCGGGTTTTATAGAGAAGGATCTATACGACGACTACAACAAGTATAGGTGTGTGACGCTACTGGTTTCACACAAGGCTGTAGTCCAAAGTGAACCTAAGGATGTTAAACCTGCCATGCACCTACAAAGTGCAATAACACGTTTCACTATCATAGTAATATTTCTCTAGTGGAAACAACAATAAATAAATAAAGGTACAAATCAAATTAAGATAGGAGTGCAATGAACATAATAAAGGAAATGAGAGAATCATGTGCCAACTGAATATAACAAAGTACAACTGTTAAACTAAAATGAATGTGAAATATCCTAATACATAGAGTCAAGTGAAATAATACTAAGGCATTCAGCCTTTATAAAATGAAATACAACTCTAAATATTTGAAAATCCTCACACTATACAAGTCATGTCAAATCCTCACACTACCCTCGGGTAGTTAGCGTAGTCACAAGAAATAACATCCTTATCAAAGAATACTCACATAGAATATGCCATGTTTAATAACCTTAGTCCTATACCCTATTCTCGGGGTAAATATCATGTGAGCATGAATGCAGTCTCTGTAATACTGTATCAGAAACAATGATGCTTTTGTAAGGTGGTCACAATATTCTGTGATGTCACCACCTTACTTAATCGTCCTGCAGAATGTAGGCATATCAGTCCAATCCGAAATGATGCATCATAGAGTGTCGTCTACCATGGGCTTATTATAGCACACCAACTATCCCACTCCGAGTGTAGTTTCCCATGGTCTCATTGTAGGATAGTAACTAACCAACTCAAGCATCCACAATATGATGAAATGTAAAATGCATCGTTCTCTATCATGACAAATCAAAATATAGAATTACGTAATTCCAAATGCACATGCGTGCTCAAATTCCAATACGTGTACCCTCATATATGATGTACGTATATCGATGTGCTACTCGTATTTCGTATTCATGATCAAACGCGTATGAAGCATCACAATTTGCAAAAACAACAACTGTCGTGTGACGCCCCAGGGCTCAAACAAGGCTGCAGTCCAAGGTGAAACCCGGATTATCAAACCTACCAAGCACGAACACCATGCTACAACATGTTTCACCATCACAATTACTATCTCTCTAGTAGAATCAACAAATAGGTGAAGGTACAAAATAGGCAAATAATGAAAATAGTACAAGAACAGAATATGCACAGAAGAAGTATATGAGAAATATTCAACAAATGAGGCCAACTGAAATAGAATAAGAATATCTCTAAACTGTAAAAATGTATCATGTCTCAGAATAAAGAGTTGAATAAATCTTACTAAGGCATTCAACCTCTACAAAATAAAAATACAAGTCTAAAGTCTGAATATCTAGCTACTATGGAGCATTTGAAGAAACTACAAATATATATATATATATATATATATATATATCCCCCTGAAAAGAGAGGAAATAACGAGCATCAAAGTGCTAGCGAGATCATCTCTACCACCCCCAAGGAGAAGGGATAGCAGTATATAAGAAAATACTAGTTGGTGCATATAAATATAAAGTCATAAATACTATGCTAAATGGAAATTAGTATTTAGAGATACATAACATGAGAATGGGTAGGTCGAGCTAATTAATCCAAACAAGGAAACCCTAATGTATATACTTCGTATCCCAAATTATGAATCGCTAAATATCAATCTCAACTAAAAATAAAAATGCAAGTAAAATTAGTAACTAGAAATCCATAACTCGAGACAGTACGTTGAGCGAAACAATCCAAACAAGGAAACCCTCATGTATATACCATATATCTCGAACTATGAATCACTAACTACTAACTTCAGACCTATATATGAACAATCATCACAAACTAAAATATTACAGCTTCTACCCTCAATCATAATGAAACAATTTGTGACAATCTCAGACTACCCTCAGGTAGCTGGCACCATCATAAGAAAATATTAGCCAGTTCAAACATTGCAAAATACCATATCATGTATGTCATATATCTAATGTATACCCTACTCATGGGTAAACTACATGGAATCATACTACTACTATATATATATATGCCCTATTTTTGCAATGGTGGTACACTTGTATGGTTCTTACTCAATTGCTCTATGGCAATAGGTTTTATCTCCCTATTCCGGCGACATAAAATAACGATACTCTTGTAAGGTTCGCACAATAACATGTGGGTTCAACTTTCTTACTCAATCATTCTATAGAAATAGATTTTATCTTCCTATTCTGGATATGCTTCCAGATGATCATACAATGGTGAATAGGTACATCAGCCCAACCCGAAAAAATACACCGATCACCTTCGAGTATTTGGTACAATGGAGATCTCATTATGGGAAAAACAACCAAATACTCCTAGTGTGGTACAACTGAGGTCTCATTACAGGATAAACAACCACATTGAGCATCCATAACTGATGAGCAATGCTTTATCCTATGTTAATTCACTTTCATCAACTCAACATGTGTCAAGTATCTCGACAATGCATGTCAATACATCATAAACTAAGTGTACGTGTATATATCACGGGGTATGTGTGTTAATATCTGGTGTTCACAAACATCTCAGGTGTTAAACAACTCATAAGGTTCATAATACAACATAACAACATTGAGAAACATCTCCCAAAAATAGAAACATTGAATAAAAACATGCACAGGCCAAATGTGTAATGGGCGGTCAACCGCATATATGCGGTGGTCGACCGCAACGTGTTTCAGGAGTTTCCTAGGCCTCTGTCTGGCATGCGGTCGACCGCCGCTTAGGCGCGGTCGACCAGACCGAATTCCAGAGTTCTGTGTAGGTTTTAAATAATTGTGTTCGTGCGTGTTTTTGTGATTCGAACTTATATGATTCATGCTGAAACATATGTAGAACATTGTAAACATTAAATCAACTTCTCTGAAAATTATCAAACATGTAAAATATAATTAATTGCATAATGAATCATAAATAAACTCTTAAACATGCACGAAACATCATTACGAAGAAAAATCATTAAAATTCAGTTAAACCACGTTATTAATTACTCTCAGATCTTAAAACACTTATGTAATTTCTTTCTTAAACTTTTAAACATGAAAAGGTCTCGTCTTTATACATATAATACAAAAGATTTGATTTTTATACACAGATTAGTCAATTTGGCTCGGTAAAACTCGTTAGAAACTCATTTAAAATTCTCTAAAACAAGGGAGAGTGATTAGTAGAGATGAAACTCGCCTGAGACTTGATGCAAAATGTTAAAGATAGGATTCCAAAGTAGATCTCCAAGCCACAAACCAAAAATCCGAAAAACCAAAAGCCACAAACCAAAAATCCTGCCTTAGAGCCCTTAATCTCTCTCTCTCAAAACCAAATAAGGGTTTTTAGGAGAGTTTGGTGGCTACTAAGGTTTTTGGATTATTGAAAATATGTAAAAACTCATGTAAAATATGTATATACATCAGGAAAAATGAATATGGGCCTCAAATACCGAAAACCAAGTCAAAACAGGAAAAATAGTTTTTAGGTTTCGCGGTTGACCGTGACGGATGACCGGACTCGAATTTTTCAGATTCTCTAAATTTGGCCATTGTGCTTGTTTTCGACTAGATTTTTTTTATGAATGAACTTGTTTATATTCAAAACACTTGTTAGTGTACTCATACACTATTTAATGATATTTTACATAATAAATGTCTACTTATTATAATTAATCACACATAAATTCAATTTATCAATTGTTAACTCAAATTTTCTAGGTTTTACATTCACTCCCCCTTAAAAGAATTTTGCCCTCGAAATTCTGTGATCGTATCTTAAAGATTAATAATACGAGAAAGTACTAAGAGGGGAAAATCGAGACAAGGAAACCCTTCTGTACACATCTCATACCATTAATCCCTAGATTTAAAACATAAGCAAACATTTAAACTTAATGGTCTAAAATGTATACACTCTCACTTAACCCCTAATTAGACAGAACTAGTACGTCAGGCAAAAAATCCAAAAAAGAAACCCCCATATATATATGCAATATGTTCCGAATGATTAGGATCTATGTGTTGAGTGACCCATTCTAGCGCTAAATATAAATATCGCTTGACAATATATATAGACATACATGCAAATGCATATAAGCATATTCAAATAACAACAATTCTTACCTGTTCAAATAGGTGTGGGTAGTCACGACGTACATTCTCCTTGCACACCCAAGAGGCTTCTTCAGCTCCTTGCCGGTTCCACCGAACTTTCACTAATGGAATGACTTTATTTCTAAGCTTTTTATTCTCTCTAGTAAGAATACATACCGGAATCTCTATGATAGTCAAATCATCCTGGATCTCGATGTCTGGTGTATCAATCACCCTCTGTTGATCCTCATCACGCAAATGCTTCTTGAAAATTAAAATATGAAAGACATCGTGTACATCGATGTTGGAAGATCTAACCTATAAGAAACAGCTCCAATATGCTCAGTAATCCTGAATGGACCAACATATCTTGGGGCAAGATTTCCCCATCTGCCAAACTGTTGAACGCCCTTCATCGATGATACTTTCAACATGACTATGTCTCTGACCTAAAACTCTAGAGGTCATCGCCTCTGATCTGCATAGATCTTTTATCGACTCTGAGCAGCAAGAATGTGCTCTCTAATCAATAACACCTTCTCTGTGGTCTGTCTAACAAGTTCCGGCCTAAGCAATAGGTTATCCTCTGGCTCTGCCCAATATATAGGCGATCTGCAAGGCCTCCCGTATTATTCTTCATACGGCGCCATCCCGATAGTAGCTTGATAACTATTATTATATGCAAATTCAATTAATAGGATGTGGTCCTCCTAGCTACCCTAAAAATCAATCACAAATACTCACAACATATCCTCTAACACCTGATTCGCTCTCTCTGTCTGACCATCTGTCTGAGGGTGGAAAACGCTACTGAATGACAACTGACTGTCAAATGTATTCTAGAAACTCCTCCAGAAATAGGATGTGAAGATTGAGCCTTGATCTGATACAATCATCCCTGGGACTCCATCCAATCGAGCTATCTCCCGAATAAAAATCCCCGCATATGTCTCTGCTGTATAAGTCGTCTTCACAGGTAAGAAGTACGCCAACTTTGTCAAATGATCTACCATCACCCAAATAGAATCATTCACTTTCTTTGATTTAGGCAACCCTACGATGAAATCAATGGAAATATCTGCCCACTTTCACTCAGGAATGGGAAAAGGCTGTAGGGTTTCTGCACGTCTCTGATGTTCTACCTTAACTTACTAGCAGGTATAACACTTGGCCACATACTATGCAATCTCTCTACGCATGCCACTCCACCAGAAATGCCTCTTCAGCTTCTTATACATTTCCGTCGTGCCTGGATGCACTGTATACCTGGTACGATGCGCCTCATCAAAAAGTTCCTTCTTTAGCTATGGAATATTTGGCATGACTAACCGGCCCTTCATCCAAAGACCTTTATCAACTCCAATAGTCCAATCAGCCTTGGGTTCTTTGGAGATCTCCCCCTTTGGGTTTGAATCTAAGAATCCTCTAAGTAAGCTATGACCACTCTGTCGCTCTAAGATGGAAGCACTGATAAGGTACCTAAGAATGTGCGGCTCCCTCCAATCTCGTGCCTGAAATCATAGTGGCCGAGGGTATAAAGGTCTCGATATAATGAACATCTCAAAGCCGCAAAGTTCATGATGATACTTCCTACTCAACGCATCCGCTACAAAATATGCTTTTCCTGGATTATATTGAAGTGAAAACTCATAATCTTTTATAAACTCGACACATCACCGCTACCTCTGGTTGAGTTTTTTTTCTATGAAAAGAGATATTTTAAGCTCTGGTGATCTGTGAATAATTCAAAGTGTACTCCATACAAATAATGCCTCCACGCCTTTAATGCAAAGACCACTACTGCTTGCTTCAAGTCATGTGTTGGATAGTTCTGCTCATGAGTCCTCAACTGCCTCGAAATATAAGCCACAACTCTCTAGGTATGCATCAGAACACCTCCAAGACCCGATAATGACGTATCTATGTAGACGACAAAAGTATTATCACTGCTGGATATAATCAATACTGGCATTGTGGTCAAATTAGCCTTTAAAGTCTCAAAGGCTTCCTGGCACTTCGTGCCCTAAATAAATAATACACCCTTCTTTGTAAGGCGTGTAAGCAACATTGTGATCTTCGAAAAATCTTGAATAAACTTTCTGTAATAACCCGCCAGACCTAAGAAGCTACGAATCTCTGTAATGGTCTTCGGCGGCTCCCAATCAAGAATGGTCGCTACCTTAGCTAGATCCACTACAATTCCCTCCTGCCTGATAACATGGCCCAAAAATATGACCTCTGACAACCAGAATTCACACTTGCTAAATTTTTCATATAGCTGGTGCTCCCGTAAAGTCTGTAGTGCTAAGCGCAAATGTTGCTCATGCTCAGCCTCCGATCTCGAGTAAATAAGAATATCATCAATGAATACTATAACGAACTGGTCCAAGTATAGACAAAAACCCTGATTCGTCAAATTTATGAATACCGTGGGTGCATTGGTCAGCCCACGTGGCATGATAAGAAACTCGAAAGATCCATATCAAGTTAGAAAGGTGGTCATGGGAATATCCATCTCCCAAACCCACAACTGATGATAATCGGAATGAAGATCTATCTTCGAGAAATACTACACTCCTTGCAACTGGTCGAACAAGTTATCTATCCTCGGTAGTGGAAGTTATCTATCCTCGGTAGTGGATACCTATTTTGGATAGTGACCTTGTTCAACTCCTGATAATTGATGCATAATCGCTTGCTCCCGTCCTTCTTCTCCACAAAAAGGATCGGCGCCCCCATGGAGAATGACTCCGACAAATGAAACCCTAAGATAATAACTCATCTAATTGGATCTGGAGCTCCCTCATCTTAGCAGGCGCCATACATTAAGGTGCTCAGGAAATTGGTGTGGTACCTGGCTGTAACTCTATACAAAACTTAACCTCTCTCACTAGAGGTAAATGTGGTATGTCCTGCAAGATATCCTGATACTCTGTGACCACTCATGTCTCACTCAAATCTATGCCCCAATCCCGTAACACCTCTTCCTCAACATATGCCAGAAATAACTCCACAATCTGGTTACCCTACGAGGTTGCTACTACCAACTCAGATCCATCACAAGCTCGCAAGTTGATTGTATTTGCAAAACAGTCGATACTCACATGGTAGGAAGATAACCAATCCATACAAAGGATAACATCGAACACAGACATATGCAACATGATCAAATCAATCACAAAATCAGAATCATCTAATATGATGACACATCTCCTATAAACACTCTCTAAAAGAGACACCACTCCCAAAGGCATAGATACAGATAACGGAATATCTAAAGGCTGCGCTACAAGCTGAAGTCTAACCATAAAATCATAGGAGATGAAGGAATATGAAGCACCATAATCAAAAAGGATTTATGCTAGAAAGGAGTTCACAAGGAACGTACCTTCCACCACGGCTCCACTCGCACCATGGTCATGAGGAATAACTGCATATATACTACCAGTAGCCGAAGGCTACTACGCTGC